>NC_133655.1:166184587-166502254 GCF_009905375.1 Apium graveolens
CTGTGAGCTCGAACCGGTAGTTCAAGCCCTGCTCTTTCCCAGTCTCCCTTTTCTATTATACACTGCCCGCTTTCTTCTCCTGATCCTCCACCAGCTTCGCCCCCCAGCCTTCCAACGGGAAAGACTTCAGTCCATTTCCGTGCTTCCTGTTCCCGCGGCAGACGTATGCTCGGTTGAAGCTGGATTTAGAAAGGGACAAAGGATCAGCAGCGGTGCATATATGATATTTATAGGTATTGGTGGGGTACCTAAGACAAATGCGCCTTGATCTGAACAATGAAATTCATTGCATACAACGAAGTAAGGGGGTGCCAACTTACACAATGAGACTACATGTTTGGCTCCCTTCACCTTTATAAATTAGAATAGTAAATCCTAAAAGTTGCGCTTCTTTCAAGCGAAAACTCGGATCAAGGGCTATCGACCCGACAGTGCTACTGTTAGGTCACACACACTCTAGAGGGGGTGAATACAGTATATAGTACACTCAAATCGAACTTTAAGATCTTAAGTAACAGAAAACAAACTTTATTGAAACAATAAACTCTGTTACAGTATGGAACTGTTACCTCTCAGTGATGAACAAATATCACGAGAGCTGCTAGGGTTATAAAGAATAATAACTTCGATAATGATAACACTTATAGTGTAAACCCTATGCCTGTGTTTATATACTACACAGTTACAAGATAATCGCTAATTGATATGGAATATAATTCTACTTCCTAAAATATATCAATCAGATATCTTTTCTTCCAAGTATTCCATTCTTCACGGAATTCCTTCTTCATGCATATCTCTTCTTATGTTTATCTCGATCTTCTTTCCTTTAATCAGCTACTGTCCTTATCTGATTGTCCTTCAGCACTTAAGTTCTGATATCTATCTTCTGATGATTATCTCCTGATAATATAAGTACTGATATCCTTAAGTCCTGACTTCCAGTATAAGTACTGATCAACAGTTAAGTACTGATTTATCCTGTTCACGTAAGATCTGAAAGCTAAACATAAAACATATTAGCCATGACATTATCAAATATATCTAACAATCTCCCCCAACTTGTAAATTAACAAAATATACAAGTTTAACAGATATTTGATGATGTCAAAAACATTAAGTACAAATGCATGAGAAATAGACTAGATAACTACAACTTACAGTCCTTAAAGTTTTTACCAATTTCAACTTCTGATAACAACTTCAATCTGTATAAATATCATAATTTAAGTAGTTGTAGATCTTCAACTTGGCTTCTTTATTTTCTGATCTCTCTGATGTCAGGAGTTGTTCTGAGATAGTTCTTCAACAAACATTTCTCAGCATATCTTAGTTCATCAATCATTCTCCTTTTAACACCTTTAAGCTCTGCAGTATCTTCACCAGTTTGAAAGATTGCAGCTCTGAGATCATTAATCTTTGCTTTTCTTAACTCCTGATCTAGTCTTATGACATAAGCTTTGTCAGATTCAAGATTGAATTCAAGTCCCTTAATACCAAGATACGTTCTGATCTGTGCAGTATTAGGCTTCATATCAACAATATCACCATTGTGATCTCTGTACTTTGGAACATATATGCTGTCAGACTTAACAGAATAAAGCCTTTTCTGTCTCTGAATCTGTTCTTTTAAGTAGTTTGCAGCAGTCTCTGTTATTCTGTCATCCACTTGAAGTAATAAAAGTACATGCTCCAATTCTTCAAAATACTTCAAAGGAATGGCATTTTGTCTTATATGATAAACCCTACCATCTGTCATGAAATACAACATGATGTATTCTTTCAAGTAGGTATGGTAAACCATCTACCATCTGTACAGATTCCAGTTGATTCAATCTCTCAGGAGTTGCTCCAATACCTGGTTCACTCAAGGAAGTTGGATCATTAGTAGTGTTGTGTACTCTTCTTTCATCAGCACTTCCCAATCCAGTTTTATCTCTAGCTTCCTTTCCAGTAACTACTCTTGCTTCAAAACCACTTGCAGTAGTCTTCAAAGATTGAGTCTGTTTTGCTTTAGTGAATCCTGGTAGAAGTGTTTTAGATCTATTTTCTGATATCAAGTTAACTTGAGCACTGTCAGAGGTTACTTGCTTCTTCTGAATATCAGAACTTACAATTTCTTGACTCTGAACAACTTGAGCCATGTCAGAGGTTGTTTTAAGAACTTTTCTTGTAGTCAGAGCAAGATCAACTTTTTCATCAGTAATTTCTTCTTCTTCAGGAGGTACATAAGGCTTGATAGGTTCACCAACCTTTTCTTTACCCTTGGATCTTGGATCTATTTGTGGTTGTGATCTAGCCAAAGTTCCTTCAGTATGTATCCTTTCTTTGATCACAATGCCTTTAGGTTTTGGAAGTAACTTTTTACCAGAAGCTTCAGATTTAGATGTGACTTTCTCTGATTTAAGTCTGGCTTCTTCTTCCTTTAAACTTTCCAAGTCCATCCCTGGATTTTCTTGAAGAAATAACTGTCTTGACATTTCCTCATCAAGATCTAGAAGTTCATCAGAACTTATCCTTTTACCAGCAGCAGAACTTATTCTTTTCCCAGTATCAGAACTTGTTTTGTGACTAGCTTGTCTTGATGTAAACCTTCTACCTTGACTATGACCACTACCCATTCCAGAGGTTCCTTGGTCATCTTTTCCATCATCCTTTCCTTGCAGTGTCTTGTTGGTTTTGCATTTGGACTTAATTACCTTCTCCCCCTTTTTGGCATCAGCAGGTAATAAAAGAGAGATAAGTAGTTCCACTGAGGTCTGGATTTCAGTAAGTTGCGATTGCTGAGAAGCTTGATTTATCAGAATTTGATCAATCTGAGCTTGTTGTTTCTCTTGAGTTTTCGCAATATAAGCAACCCTGTCAATGGTAGGTTGGAAGAACTTTTTCTTATCAATTTTCCAAACTTGTTCCTGTTTGATAAAGTTCTCCTGAATCTTGTGTAGCTCTGCATGAGTATTGGAATGAAGACCTTGTAGATGTTTAGTACTCAATGCAGTGACTCTAAGCTGGGTTTTAAAATCATCAGAATTTAACATTTCATCAGCTTTAGTCAAGTGCTCAGCAAGATGTAAAGCATTTGGAACACATGAAACTGAGTTCCATTCCTTAGTCCACTCCTGACCTGCAGGAGTTTCACTCCAAGGTAATGGTGCATCCCTGATAACAAACTCCTTTACCAGTTCAGACTTAGGAAGAGTCGGTGGAGGAGTATGTCCTGAAGGACCTGCTTCATCAGCATCTACAGTTGTAGCAGCTTCACCAGTATCTCCAACATTTGCAGCATCAGAACTTAAAGAATCAGTATCTTCTGATAAGACAACAGTGTGAGTAGCAATGGAGGCTTCAGCATCCTCTAATTGCTGATCTGATACTAAGTTCTGATCAACAGCCATATCCTGATGCTCACCTAAAATCTGATCATCAGCATCTTGATGCAGAGAAGGTGTTGTTGATAACTCTAGAGTTTGAACAGCATCAATAACAGGTGTTGTAGAAGTATTATTTGCTGTTGGAGCTTCTAAGAAAAGTATTTCAGGCACAACCAGGTTCTGAATATCAATTTCAGCACTTGTTCCTGGATCAACAAGAGACACAGATGGTGAGTTAGCCTTGTCAGATACAGCTTCCTGAGATGGAGTTGATGGAGAAGAAGTGACTGGAGCAAATTCCTTATCTTGTGAGAACAGAGATTCCTGATCCCCTTCCTTAGCTGCTTCCTCCTCATCATCTGAAACTGGCCTTTGTGCCCTCTGTTTCTTGTACTTCCTTGTTGATTTGGATTCCTTGGGAGTTTCAGGAACTATCATGCGTCTAAGCCTCTTGAGAAGCCTAGAACCCCCAATTGCAGAATCCTTCTGAGAAGTTGCATTCTCAGCTTCAACCACCACAGGTTCTGAAGAAGGAATCTGGACCTCAGAATCTGATTCATCTCTCAAAGTAAATTGCCTCCTCTTTTGAGGTGTTTGAGGAACAGTCTTTGTTCTCTTTGGCTTAGAGGATATAGGCTTCACAGTAGGTGCTGAAGAAGAAGGTTGAGCAGTCTGTGAAGTGGAGAGATAGGATTTGAGATAAGTTCTGAGGGTAGGTTGAGTAGAATGAGAGGTAGGTACTGAGGTTGATGGATTTTGGTTATGGTGAGTTGGTTGAACATTTGAGTAAACAGATTTGTAAGTAGCAGGATCAGCATTTACCAGAATCTGTTTCACAGACTGAGGAATCTGTAATTGTCTCACCATTGATTTCTTTGTGTCAGCATTTATCAGGTCGTTAAAGTACCTTTTTGCAACCTTAAAAGGTGGGGTTTGAGTGCTGACTAACTGGGGTTCAGCAGTACAATACGTATAAATAAGTTGACAGAATCGAGCAAAATAAACAACATCTCGATCCTCTGTCATCCTATCCCCAATAAAACTAATTATTCCAGTTGCAAAGTCAAAATGAGTTTGATGGATAATAGCATACCCTATGTGCTGACTCAGAATTGGGATAGCATCAAAATTTGAACATTTGTTCCCAAAAGCTTTGGTGATGCAATCAAAGAAGAAACTCCATTCTCTTCTCATATTAGCCTGTTTCAACTGTCCAAGTTTTGTCAGACTCTTTTCATATCCCAATTCAGCCATTAACTCCCGAAGGGCTGAGTCCTCTGGAACTGAGAAAGTACAATCCTCGGGAAGATGTAAAGCCCTGCGTACTGTACCAGGAGTGACTACAAAAGATGAATCACCCACTTGGAAGATAATACTGGGAGTTCCACGGTTACCAGCATCATCAAAAACGCCAGTCCTCCAGAACCTCAGAACTTGTTGACTTGAAAATAATTCAGGCTGAGTTAAGGCGTACCCAACCTCACTATGTGCAAGAAGATCTTGCACAAAGTGTAATTCAGATGGAGCTTCAGCATGATCAAGAATTGCAGCTGTAATAACCCCAATTTTTGGAAAATTTTGAAACCCTTATGAATAGTGTTTTTGCTGAATGAGAAAACTTTTCATGCCACGCTATGTAGGGGTTCTGTTATTGATCTTGTGGGATATTATTAGTACTCTATGGAGTATATAAGTGTATGTAAAGATCGTCAGAATCCAATTCCGAACACTTTGGTTTTTCCCGGAAATCCACAAGATACGGAGAGAATTGAGTATAAGGTAACAGGATAAAAAGGATTTAAATTAAAGGATTATAATAGAGGATCATAAAAAGGAATATAATGTATTGAGAAAGGTTAAGGGAACCTAAGTAATAAGATCCCAGGTATGATCCTTCAAACGATAAACGAGAACGAAAGTTAAGCGAACCGTATAACAGATCAGCGGTCATTAGGCAAACGATTAGGAAGTTAATCAAAGGGATTAATGGGAACGATGTCATCCAACCAATAGAAAGAAGACAAGGAAGGAAGGATGACATCATGTGGATGAGATAAGCATGACATGGGAAGGAGGAGGTGTGGTGGCTTTGTAACCACACAAATCCAAGGGCAAGAAGGTACTTTACTAAATCAAAAACAAAACCAAATCAACCAACCAAAAGATCAAGACAAGGCAAAACACAAAATTCTCTCTTCTTCTTTCTCCATGGAAGCTCACGGGTCCTTTTCTTAATTTTTGAAGATCCAAGCTCCTCCACTTACTATTTAGCAAGGTAATTATCCTAGCTTCTCCTAGTTAAGTTACATACTTCCTATAAGTTTAAGCTTCTAAATCCAAGCCAATCTTTTTCTATAAATCATCAAAGAAGATGGTGAATAGTGTTTTCAAGAACTAAAATTTGTGTTCTTGAAGTTTTGTTTAGATTAAGCTTGGATAAGGGCTTTAAAGATGATTCCAAGCCATCCCCTTGATTCTCCACTCTCCAAGGAAGGTATAATCTCTTAACCAAGCTTTGTTATTGAAAGTTAAGAGCATAAAATGAGTATTAGAGTTCATGAGAGGCTTGATGATTGTGTATGTAGAGATTAATGGGTTTTGGGTTGTTTTTGAAGTTGTAAATCTTGGTTGTTGATTAATGAACTTAAGTGTAGTTTAAATTCATGATAAAGAATAGTATAAATGGTTAATGTGGATTTGTTGGGATTGTTATGATGTGATAAGGATGGATGTTTGTTGTATGATGGATTTGAGGTTGGATTGGGGTTGATTTGGAATGGGTTTGAATGGTTTAAAAATATTGGAAATCGCGTAAACATAGCCGTCGTAACGTCCGATTTTCTTTGGACTGTTTTTGTGCATAGCATTAGGACCCGAGAACCCCCTGCTAGATTGTGACCACTGCCATGTTTAGATAGCTCATGTTACGAGCTTCGTTTTGATATGTAGTTCGTTCGATTTCGATTTACGGTTTAGGAGAAACGACCGTTTCAAGTAACGGCGTTTCGCGAACGAAACTTTTTCCCCTCGCCTTACTTTGAAATGTAGGTTAAAGACCAAAAAGGGTTAATTAATGCATGAAACATTTATGGTAAGTGTTTTAGGCAGTTGGTAAGTCACTCGCGAAGGAATCGCTTTAAAACTCGTAAAGGTTAAATTATTAAAAATGAAGGAGCCGAGGGTACCCGAGTGACTTAAGCAAATCAGTGAGCGCAAAATCAAGCGTTAGAGTCTAAGTTAGTTAAAGTATAGATTTACAAGTGATTTTGGTTTAATTCCAACTTACTTGTTGTTTATAGGTTACCAGACTCGTCCCGAGCCATTCGTAACCCCAGTCGCTCAGGCAAGTATTCTATCCGTTATACTGTTGTTGTGATGTAAACATATGTATATGCATTATCTTGTGATATTGCATGATTGTTGATAGCAAATTTTTGCGATATATTGTAGCATGTGATATGGTATATATGCATGCCTGTTTCATATTCTTGAAATTTATATCTGTTGGTTATTTGATAATACCTATGCTAGAGGATAGTTGTATCTTGCATATACCCTTAGTATAGGGACCCAAAGGTGAAAATATTTTCTAAAACCGGGAGTCGAGGATCCCGAGTAATCTTGTATATATATGGATATGGATATATATATATATATATATTTATATATATATATATGGTTATAGTTTTCCAAACTATTAATCGAATAAGGTTTATTCGATAACTTTAAACTTTATTTTATTATTGAATATTATTTCGAATATTATTCAAGGACTTATGACTCCTTTTATTTATTTAAATGAATATTATTTTGAATATTCATTCGGGGACTTATGAATCCTTTTATTTATTTATTGAATATTATTTGAATATTCATTTGAGGATGTATGACTCCTTTATTTTATTTAATGAATATTATTTATAATATTCATTCGAGGTATTATGACTCAGCTTATTTTATTTATTGAATATTATTTGAATATTCATATGAGGATCTATGACTCCGATTATTTGCGGAAATATATTCTTTATTTTATTAAAGAATAAGGTGTAAATAATCAAACTTATTTTCGATTATTCAAATAAAGATAATACTTTCATATAAGTATATCTTGGGTTATTTAATACTCGTTTCAAGTATAAATTTAATACTTCTACTTCAATTATTTTTATAAAGATTATTCTTTATGGGAATATTATTTAAATAATAATATTCAGTCATTTTCTAAATATTCTGGGGACTGATTTACTTCATTAAATCAGCCTTACTCCAAACACTCCTTAAAGTGTTTTCGAGTCTTCAAAATGATTTTTAAAAGTCAGAGCGGATCCCAAAACTCATTTTTATATTTAAGATCTTCTTTTTAAGGGGATTTAAATACTCGCTCAAAACCTGGGGAATCCGGCTCTGTGGTGTATTTTATATTCGCAACAAGGTTGCAGATTTGGTAAATGAATTGATTACTTGCCCAACGTTCGGGAAGTAAGCCCCTCTCATTGAGTCGGCATAAGCGACAGGCCGAGGTACGGTCTATTATTGTGTAAGTGGCTCAGTGGGAGTCCATCAAATGCATAGGTGGCTGAGTGGCAGTCCAGCATAGGTCTTAATTATGACCAGGGTGATGACCAGTGGGGAATTCGTCCATCTACTAGTAGAAAAGGTTACTTATAGGTATCTTTGCCTGATCAGCGAGATATCGGGTTTATGCCAAAATTCTTTTCCTTTCCAAAATTCATTGGATGTTTCGAACTCTGTTCATGCTTCACATAACAGAGGTTCCAGGAAATGTTTTCGGGATATATATATATATGTGGATATGTATATATATCAGGACTAAATAAAGTATCTCATAACTTTTTCATTCAATAATATTTCAAAGATTGAATCTATTCAAGTCTTATCTTGTGGTCTCATCGGTGGGATGAACTTTTGAAACTGGTTATAACTTGAACGGTGGTAGTTCAAGTAGTATTTGGGAATGATATAAGTGTAGTGAAGTATTTGGTAACTTCATCTTTTAAACTTATATCTAATTAATAATTGTCTTATGAATGACAAAGATTTTCAGAAAAACGTTGAGACAAGGTTAGATATATGAGATCACCTTGCAACGATATTTTTTTATATACAGTTATACACTGGGACTTTGTGTATATTATGCATGGAAGAGGACTTCCAATATTTTGAAAAGTATATATGTATATATATATATACTGAATATTTTGCGACTTCATCGCATTAAGTTATCAACTTGGTTCATTTCTTTTGACCAAGACTTTCATGAGTATTATGAGTAGACTCATATACTGTAAATAATTATGCATATTATTTTGGTGGGCTTGCTGCTCACCCTTGCTTTCTTCTTTCATCACACAACAACAGTTAGGAAAGATGACCAGACTCCAGCAGACCCAGCGCAAGCGCGTGGAAAGCGTTCCGCGTCTTCCCGTTGATGTCGTAGCTGCTATAGCTGCAGAGGTAGATCTATTGTAGATTAAACCATCTGCTTTTGAGAATCAATTATGTATAATTATAACTTGTGGCAGATAATGGCAATTAACTGTAAATTTATCAAGTAATCGTTTTGGGTTGTAATAACTTTTAAATTGTGGATTCAAAGACTTGTACTTATTTGAATTTCATCTCTGAGACTATAACGGGTTGTGGTGTATGTTAGTGTGGGGTCACAGCATAAGGTTGGTTATTATTAATTAAGTGAAGTGATATTGTGGAAAGAAAGACCGTGACGACCCGGATCCCCGACCCCGGATCTGGGGGTGTTACAGAAATGGTATCAGAGCTAAGCGTTATAAACCTCAGAGATGATGGGATGTTAAGATAATAAGTTCACTAAGATAATAAGAACTCTTGCCAAGTTCATAGTCGGACTACCTAACGTAGTACTGACAGTTAAAACCCTTATGGGAACCCTTATAAATGTAGCGATAGAAGCGTAGTTCGTTATCGTATATGGTAGCGGGACTCCGAACCCTGAAGTTGAGGAACATCAACGCGATGATGTTTTATTATTTATTGGGGATCAGATTATGGATCCGATAGAGCGTCCTAACGCGGGACCGGATGATGTTGATATTGAGGATGTAGCGGTTGAGGATGTTGTCCTAGAAGGGATAGTTGCTGAGGAGGATCCCATGGAGGATCCTGACAAGAATGAATAAAGGACCACTGAGGAATTGATGACCATGGTTAGGGAAACTACCAGAGTTAGGATTGGCCGGTCACTACCGGAGGTTCGTTCAAGTTGTAAAGATAGTAGCCCCTTTAACGCGGCTTACTCGTAAGACTGAGAAGTTCGAATGGACAGAGAAATACGAGAAAAGATTTTAACAACTGAAGCAAAGGTTGGTGGCGGCCCATATGTTGGCGTTGCCGGATGAAAAATGAGATTTTGTGATTTGTAAGTGACGCTTCGCATAAGGAATTAGGGTGCTTCTTATATAGCACAGCAAGATAATCGCGTCTGCGTCAAGACAATTAAGGAAGTATAAAATTCGATATCCCCACCCATGAGCTTGGGCTCGTGGTAATATTTTTTCCCTAAAGATTGGAGGCACTACTTGTATGGAGAGAAGTGCAAGATTTACACAAACCATAGGAGCTCTAGTACATTTTTGCGTAGAAAGAGCTCAACATACGCCAGAGGAGGCGGTTAGAGCTAATCAAGGATTACGATTATGAGATTCTTTATCATTCGGGGGAAAGCCAATGTGGTGGCTGATGCCCTTAGTAAAAAGGAGAGACTCAAGATGATAATGTCTTTTGGGGAGTTTATAAGAGATTTTGAGAAAATGGAAATAGAAGTGAAGGTAACCAGAGCCGGTACCGAAAAGCTGTTTGAGATTGCAATACAGCCCGAATTATTGGAAAAGAAAATATTGTGCCAGTAAAAGTGATGAATGAAGGCAGAGAGCCAACAAATAGATATGAGATTAATACCGAGAAAGATGATAAAGGAATAATGAGGCATTCCTATAGAAATTGGGTTCCAAATGTTCAAGAGCCTAAAGATGAAATCTTAGATGAAAGCTAGTTTGAGGAATAAGATTTAGAGCAAACCCTGAACGTGATAATCAGGGAGGTCGCAATTAAGATATAAAGAACCCGGAAAATAATAAAGTGGAAAATGAAGATTTTAAATTAAAAGATGACTCCAAGTATGGGGAGTAGGAAGAAACATTTAGACTGAGGAAACAAAAGTCGAGTAAGGACAGGAGACCCGAGATGGTACCCCTATACGGCAATTCATGGACCTGTCTAAAAAGAACTTAGACTATTATCCCCAACCACCACCCTGAGGAAGCAATGCGGTGAGAAATTCTTTCAGGACCTTTAAGTCGCTAAGTTCTCAGAGTTCCAAGGAACAAGCTGACCCAGTCGAGGCAAGAGCCTGGCTAAAGGAAATATAGGAATCATTCGAGATTCTGAATGATTGACGAATCACAAAAGAGTGTTTTTGTCACTTACCCTCCTAAGGGAGAGACCACCCGCTGGTGAAAGACCAAGAAAGGCATGGAGCCAGAGATTATAATAAACTGATTAAAGTTTAGTCAATTGTTTTCGGGAAGGTAATTCCCAAGGTTATGGAGATAGTGTAAAAGCTTTAGAGCCAGAACAAAGGCGGACGAGTATGATGAATTATGAATCTAAGTTGTAAAAAGTTGTCAAGATTCGTTCTGAGGGCACGAATCCAGAATGACGGGATATTTGAAATCAATGCTTATGTTGTGTTTGTTCATGAAATAATGATAAGAGAAAGAAAAATAATAAGAAACTGAAGTGGAAAGGAATATAAAGGCAATAGAGTTTGAGGTATGATAAGGGAGTTGGGTATAAGGAAACCCTAAAGACTCGTAGCAATAGATATAGAAAAGTATGCATTCGTAAGGATGAGGGTGATTCACCATGAGTTAAAGTTGATGGTGGAAGGCATAAGAGATATATATAGTTTACCCCCTGTAAGTTGGGGGGATTTGAGGAAACCTTGAGATAGTTTGAAGGATAAATAATGAGACGCGGATAGACTGAGGAGACAAGGAAGTAAGAAATTAGGAAAATTGGATGAAGGAAGTGACCTTCAAGAATGAGAAGTGTAAGACCGGTGGCTTGATACCCAGAAAGGGAGACGCCAGGTATGAGAGATATCCCAACATTGAGGTGACTGTTGAGATAAACAACAAAAGTAAATAAGGAATTATTAAGAAGAAGTTCATGTTGAACACGACCAATGTCTTCCAGAACATCCTTGTTATCGTTACCAAATTAGGCAAGACAAGCGGATAACCGTTGTTATCTTTTGGAGGCCATATTTATTAACCTCATTTGAATACAGATGTTATTGTGAAATTAGGCATTTACTATCGAGGTGGGAATGATTGAATAAGATACCCATATCAGGGATATATGACCTTATTTATCCATGGAAGGATGCAGGTACCTTTTAAAGGTGGAATTAAGGATAGAACATCGGTAACTTAAAACGAATCCCAGGGGAATGCATAAAGGTTGGCATTTCACCCTTGATAGGGATAGTATGAGTTTTGACAGTATGATTGGGAAAGGGTTAAGGTAACAACAACCTTTAAGAATCAGTGGAGAAATTTTGCAGAAGTATATAGACAATGGTTCTACTATTAGTAAATGGTATTGTGATATGCCCTGTATCTAGGGAATACAGGAGGAACGATTGAAGGATAACCTTAGAGGTTTTATAAGGAAAAAGGTAATATTCAAAATTCTCAAGAATAGAAATGTGGATAAAGGAAATATGACGTAATTATAATGATGCCAAATGGGGCACGTGTTAAACCACGAGAAAGTATGGATCGAACCAGTAATGGTCGAAATTGTTCTAGGCAATTAGGACTTAAGATAAAAGATGTTCTAAGTATAGTTGAGAGTCAGTCGTGACAGTGATTAACCTCTAAAGACTGAGGCAATAACTTATGGAAAAATGGTGATTTTTTTTTTATTTCATCAGATTTTAAGGAATACATCTTCACATAAGCTGTGATTGAAATGAGGTAGAAAATTATTTGGAGGTGGTTAAAATGACATTGACTGTAAGGAAATTGTACTATCAGGAAAGGCCAAAGAGGTGGCCGACACTTTAAAGGTAAGAGGATAATTATAGGCACTTGTGCCAAAGGAATACAGTGATGATGGTTAAAACTGTGAAGGTTGTATTATGGTTTGGAAGATTGACATTCCTTCTGATGACTGTGCAATACCCAACCGTAATAGTAGTTAGTAAAGGTTTAATTCGTGTAATCGCCATGAGCGGGCTATCTATCTCAGAAGATACTATCTTGAGATAAGCCAGGACCATAGTTCAAAAAGGACTAAACAAACCTTTGAGTTAAGTCTTCTATTGAAGGCATATGATTAAGAATGGTATTAACCTGCTATCGTTGCTTTGAGCGAAACTCTTCTGCAAATTTTATCTGCTTCATGTCATGAAAGTACGTCAGAGTTTGGAGTGTTCTTCATGAATTGTGATTGGTGGTTATGTTAACTCCTTAGGAGAATTAGATACGAGATGTATGGACTCCGTATGGTTAGTTATTAAGACTTCATGGAAAATGAATGACTACAGTAGGTCAGTGGTGGACCATAGTAAGGCAGTAATGATTCTGCGATTAATGAGCTGATTACAACCGTGAGAGTTGTATTGGAATGGGTGTTGAGATTGAGTACCACTAATCGGGTAGTGGTAGTGTATAAGTTATCATTGATAGACTAATTAAGTAGAGTGTCTACCTAGTGAATTATTATTCTTTCTTATCAATAGGGAGTCGTATTATTATACGAGGAAGGTTGCGGTGCAAGCATAGAATTCTAGTAACGCTGATGTCTAGAATGAGATCCCAGATTCGATTTTCGATGTCGAGGGAGTTTCAAAGGTAATTGTGTATAAGCTCGAGAAAGAGCATGGGTCCATAGAATGATGGACGGGATAGCGAAAATATTTAGGCACGTGAAATGCGATGCTATAATACTTGATGCGGATATAAATACATATATGTTTTGTTCTTCTATGACAAACCTCTATAGTTCAGAGGTAGATTCCAAGCCAGATATTTTATGGCAATAAAATTTTTATGAATATACAATTCTCTTCAATTCGTTCTTTTCTCTTCTTTTCATTTCATGTAAGCTGAGAAGAACAACCCTTCCAGAAGGGGAGGTATTGCCGAATGACTATCTATCTGTGTGATAGAAGCCGAGTAGGATACCAGCTATTGTTTAATTGCTTGTCAAGTACTAAAGGCTGGCCACCTTCTGTACTAACTATGCAATATAACAAGTGTTCATGATCATAGTGATCTCTCAACAAATTCCTTTACTTCTATTTGATTGATCAAATTTTGGAAAATAGAAACAACTGAAAAAGGAGTAATAAAGTGGTGGTAGTATGCGGAATGGGAACACATTCGTGATACTAAGGTTGACGTGGTTATTAAAAGGTTATAGAACGCTAACGAGCAAAAGTATAACCAGTATAATATTAGGAACGGAAGGTAGTAGCGATTACGAACTGGAAAAGAATGGGTATTGAGAAGCAGAAGCTCTAATGATAAAAGCTATAATGAGAGTCTGTGCAATAGACTTGAAAGAATTTGGAATGATCACTTAATTCGGATTGAGTTATCTTACGACAATAGATCATATGTCATTATCGAGATGTCGCCTTATGAGATCCTTGAGGGAAGATAATGTCGATCTCCCTTATGTTAGGATGAAGTTGTAGAGCGCAAGATGCTCGGACCCGCAGTAGTCCAAAGGACCAAGGATATGATAGATCTAATCAGAGGACGGCTGGTAGTAGCCCAAGATGGACATGATAAGTATGTTGATTTGACATGAAAGGATAAAGAGTATGAAATAGGGGACCTAGTAATGTTATAGGTATCCCTTGGAAAGGATTGATGAGGTTCGGAAAGAAAGGAAAGCTAATTCTACAATTTGTTGGACCCTTGGATATATTAAGACGTTTGGGAAGTTAGCATATGAGCTAGCCTTAACCCAGAACCTGTAGCAAGTTCGTAACGTGTTTCACGTATCAATGTTAAGGAAGTGTAATTTAGATGCCAGATAAATAGAGGCATATGAGCGCATAGATATGCAACCCGACGTAACCTATATGGAGCAACCAGGAAGGGTTATAGAGTGAAAAGGAACAAGTGCTTAGGAGAAGGGTTATCAAACTAGGCAGAGTTTGGTGGTAGGACCACAATGTGGAGAATTGACTTGAGAGTTAGAAAGTGTAATGCTAAGAAAGTATCCCCATTTGTTTTCTATCTGATTCCGGGACGAAATCCTTTTAAGGAGGGGAGACTGTAATAACCCCAATTTTTGGAAAATTTTGAAACCCTTATGAATAGTGTTTTTGCTGAATGAGAAAACTTTTCATGCCACGCTATGTAGGGGTTCTGTTATTGATCTTGTGGGATATTATTAGTACTCTATGGAGTATATAAGTGTATGTAAAGATCGTCAGAATCCAATTCCGAACACTTTGGTTTTTCCCGGAAATCCACAAGATACGGAGAGAATTGAGTATAAGGTAACAGGATAAAAAGGATTTAAATTAAAGGATTATAATAGAGGATCATAAAAAGGAATATAATGTATTGAGAAAGGTTAAGGGAACCTAAGTAATAAGATCCCAGGTATGATCCTTCAAACGATAAACGAGAACGAAAGTTAAGCGAACCGTATAACAGATCAGCGGTCATTAGGCAAACGATTAGGAAGTTAATCAAAGGGATTAATGGGAACGATGTCATCCAACCAATAGAAAGAAGACAAGGAAGGAAGGATGACATCATGTGGATGAGATAAGCATGACATGGGAAGGAGGAGGTGTGGTGGCTTTGTAACCACACAAATCCAAGGGCAAGAAGGTACTTTACTAAATCAAAAACAAAACCAAATCAACCAACCAAAAGATCAAGACAAGGCAAAACACAAAATTCTCTCTTCTTCTTTCTCCATGGAAGCTCACGGGTCCTTTTCTTAATTTTTGAAGATCCAAGCTCCTCCACTTACTATTTAGCAAGGTAATTATCCTAGCTTCTCCTAGTTAAGTTACATACTTCCTATAAGTTTAAGCTTCTAAATCCAAGCCAATCTTTTTCTATAAATCATCAAAGAAGATGGTGAATAGTGTTTTCAAGAACTAAAATTTGTGTTCTTGAAGTTTTGTTTAGATTAAGCTTGGATAAGGGCTTTAAAGATGATTCCAAGCCATCCCCTTGATTCTCCACTCTCCAAGGAAGGTATAATCTCTTAACCAAGCTTTGTTATTGAAAGTTAAGAGCATAAAATGAGTATTAGAGTTCATGAGAGGCTTGATGATTGTGTATGTAGAGATTAATGGGTTTTGGGTTGTTTTTGAAGTTGTAAATCTTGGTTGTTGATTAATGAACTTAAGTGTAGTTTAAATTCATGATAAAGAATAGTATAAATGGTTAATGTGGATTTGTTGGGATTGTTATGATGTGATAAGGATGGATGTTTGTTGTATGATGGATTTGAGGTTGGATTGGGGTTGATTTGGAATGGGTTTGAATGGTTTAAAAATATTGGAAATCGCGTAAACATAGCCGTCGTAACGTCCGATTTTCTTTGGACTGTTTTTGTGCATAGCATTAGGACCCGAGAACCCCCTGCTAGATTGTGACCACTGCCATGTTTAGATAGCTCATGTTACGAGCTTCGTTTTGATATGTAGTTCGTTCGATTTCGATTTACGGTTTAGGAGAAACGACCGTTTCAAGTAACGGCGTTTCGCGAACGAAACTTTTTCCCCTCGCCTTACTTTGAAATGTAGGTTAAAGACCAAAAAGGGTTAATTAATGCATGAAACATTTATGGTAAGTGTTTTAGGCAGTTGGTAAGTCACTCGCGAAGGAATCGCTTTAAAACTCGTAAAGGTTAAATTATTAAAAATGAAGGAGCCGAGGGTACCCGAGTGACTTAAGCAAATCAGTGAGCGCAAAATCAAGCGTTAGAGTCTAAGTTAGTTAAAGTATAGATTTACAAGTGATTTTGGTTTAATTCCAACTTACTTGTTGTTTATAGGTTACCAGACTCGTCCCGAGCCATTCGTAACCCCAGTCGCTCAGGCAAGTATTCTATCCGTTATACTGTTGTTGTGATGTAAACATATGTATATGCATTATCTTGTGATATTGCATGATTGTTGATAGCAAATTTTTGCGATATATTGTAGCATGTGATATGGTATATATGCATGCCTGTTTCATATTCTTGAAATTTATATCTGTTGGTTATTTGATAATACCTATGCTAGAGGATAGTTGTATCTTGCATATACCCTTAGTATAGGGACCCAAAGGTGAAAATATTTTCTAAAACCGGGAGTCGAGGATCCCGAGTAATCTTGTATATATATGGATATGGATATATATATATATATATATATATATTTATATATATATATATGGTTATAGTTTTCCAAACTATTAATCGAATAAGGTTTATTCGATAACTTTAAACTTTATTTTATTATTGAATATTATTTCGAATATTATTCAAGGACTTATGACTCCTTTTATTTATTTAAATGAATATTATTTTGAATATTCATTCGGGGACTTATGACTCCTTTTATTTATTTATTGAATATTATTTGAATATTCATTTGAGGATGTATGACTCCTTTATTTTATTTAATGAATATTATTTATAATATTCATTCGAGGTATTATGACTCAGCTTATTTTATTTATTGAATATTATTTGAATATTCATATGAGGATCTATGACTCCGATTATTTGCGGAAATATATTCTTTATTTTATTAAAGAATAAGGTGTAAATAATCAAACTTATTTTCGATTATTCAAATAAAGATAATACTTTCATATAAGTATATCTTGGGTTATTTAATACTCGTTTCAAGTATAAATTTAATACTTCTACTTCAATTATTTTTATAAAGATTATTCTTTATGGGAATATTATTTAAATAATAATATTCAGTCATTTTCTAAATATTCTGGGGACTGATTTACTTCATTAAATCAACCTTACTCCAAACACTCCTTAAAGTGTTTTCGAGTCTTCAAAATGATTTTTAAAAGTCAGAGCGGATCCCAAAACTCATTTTTATATTTAAGATCTTCTTTTTAAGGGGATTTAAATACTCGCTCAAAACCTGGGGAATCCGGCTCTGTGGTGTATTTTATATTCGCAACAAGGTTGCAGATTTGGTAAATGAATTGATTACTTGCCCAACGTTCGGGAAGTAAGCCCCTCTCATTGAGTCGGCATAAGCGACAGGCCGAGGTACGGTCTATTATTGTGTAAGTGGCTCAGTGGGAGTCCATCAAATGCATAGGTGGCTGAGTGGCAGTCCAGCATAGGTCTTAATTATGACCAGGGTGATGACCAGTGGGGAATTCGTCCATCTACTAGTAGAAAAGGTTACTTATAGGTATCTTTGCCTGATCAGCGAGATATCGGGTTTATGCCAAAATTCTTTTCCTTTCCAAAATTCATTGGATGTTTCGAACTCTGTTCATGCTTCACATAACAGAGGTTCCAGGAAATGTTTTCGGGATATATATATATGTGGATATGTATATATATCAGGACTAAATAAAGTATCTCATAACTTTTTCATTCAATAATATTTCAAAGATTGAATCTATTCAAGTCTTATCTTGTGGTCTCATCGGTGGGATGAACTTTTGAAACTGGTTATAACTTGAACGGTGGTAGTTCAAGTAGTATTTGGGAATGATATAAGTGTAGTGAAGTATTTGGTAACTTCATCTTTTAAACTTATATCTAATTAATAATTGTCTTATGAATGACAAAGATTTTCAGAAAAACGTTGAGACAAGGTTAGATATATGAGATCACCTTGCAACGATATTTTTTTATATACAGTTATACACTGGGACTTTGTGTATATTATGCATGGAAGAGGACTTCCAATATTTTGAAAAGTATATATGTATATATATATAGTGAATATTTTGCGACTTCATCGCATTAAGTTATCAACTTGGTTCATTTCTTTTGACCAAGACTTTCATGAGTATTATGATTAGACTCATATACTGTAAATAATTATGCATATTATTTTGGTGGGCTTGCTGCTCACCCTTGCTTTCTTCTTTCATCACACAACAACAGTTAGGAAAGATGACCAGACTCCAGCAGACCCAGCGCAAGCGCGTGGAAAGCGTTCCGCGTCTTCCCGTTGATGTCGTAGCTGCTATAGCTGCAGAGGTAGATCTATTGTAGATTAAACCATCTGCTTTTGGGAATCAATTATGTATAATTATAACTTGTGGCAGATAATGGCAATTAACTGTAAATTTATCAAGTAATCGTTTTGGGTTGTAATAACTTTTAAATTGTGGATTCAAAGACTTGTACTTATTTGAATTTCATCTCTGAGACTATAACGGGTTGTGGTGTATGTTAGTGTGGGGTCACAGCATAAGGTTGGTTATTATTAATTAAGTGAAGTGATATTGTGGAAAGAAAGACCGTGACGACCCGGATCCCCGACCCCGGATCTGGGGGTGTTACAGCAACATAGTTGTTTGGAACAAACTTTGCTCCATCAATGATTAAATCCTTTGGTGCCATGAAAAAATTGAGAATTAAGAATGCCTGATAGTTTTTTGATATAATGTCTGTAGGAAAACAACGGAAAAAATAAAGTGAAGGAGAGTAAAAGTAAGAAGAGAGATAAAAGATGAAGAAATTAAAAAGATTACAGAAATCTTCTCTCTGCTGTACTTATACAAAAAAAATATTATTGTTGGACACCTGTCAGACATGCAGTAATAATGGATAGTTACTGGGCTCGAGAAAACAGGAATGATTACTTACCCAGTTGCCTTGTTTCAAGGAAAAACCATTCCTTTAATCAAGAGAAACAGTTTTAATTCAAAATTTAAACCGTTAGCACTGATTGAATTATTTTTCACTGCAACATTAATATTCTGAAAATAAATCATGTTAAAAATGACCGAGATAATTTCGATGAATAAGTGCTGACAGAGAATCAGAACTTAAATAAAAGCACAATTTAAATGGTCATCAGAATATCAATCAGGATTTATCAACACAAGATAAAATAACTCAGAGACAAAAATCTTGAAGTAAAAACAATTTTCATTAATATATCAAGTCAATACATTTATGAAATGGAAATGACATCAGTACTTATACAAGATTTTCCCTAAGTTTCTAATCCTAACATCAACAGCTTTAGTCCTAGCTAAGAAGCCTGACAAAGCTGATGATGAAGAAGAACAGGAAGAAGACGAGATTAAGTCATCTTCCTCTTCCTATCTTCGACGAACAAGATGGCGAGTCGTATGATTCGCTCTTGCTGACGGATAGCTTCCCGCCTTTCCTCCTCCAATTGCTCCAGATGCCGATGGTAGTCCATATAGAAGAATAGGAGGTGAGTTAGCACCTCCTGTGGAACAGAATCCCAGATCTCCTCAGGAATGGCTATTACATGCCACTCCTGCTGCCAATCGGCACAACTTAGCTCCATTGTGAAGGTTTGGTTGTTCAAAAACATGTTGTATCGAACCATTGTGTTTTTGATAGAAGAAGGAGGATAAGTGTGTTAGAAGAATGTGATGGAAAGACTGATGTGAAGTGGTTGCTTATATAGGCAAGAGAATGCCAAGAGACGCAAAGATATTTAATGCTGACAGGTAGAATTAATTCTACCTCGTCTCCCTAGACTTTGAAAAAGAATAACAGTCATGGGAAAGAGGAAGCATGGTCTAGACCGCACAAAACACAAGAAACAGTGGTCTGTTCAAGTACAAATACCATTAATCCTAATCACAGTGACTATTAATCTTCCACTTCAACATTTCGAGTACAAACTGAGACTGTTATCAAATTTTATTCAAAGATAAGCCAAGTAAAGGATTAGACTGAGAAATCAGAACTTAGACCTATACCAGAACTTAACAGTCATCAGAACATAATTTCTTAACTCGAAAAAGGAATGCCTATCTTAGTAAATACTCATACAAGTTCTGAGTTATGGACGTCAGTACTTAATCATCAGAACATGTAACTTAGAACTTGTCCTCAGAATTTGTGCAATAATGACACATTGACTGTTTTATCTAAAATAACATAGACCACCACAGAAATTTTCATCATTCAGATGGAGTGATTATTGTGTGCATTAAGCGAAAAACAGATAAAGAGTAAAGTCTGATTCACTGCAGTACATCTTAGAAATAAGGCATAACTAAAATTTTGCTAAAGATCTGTCATTGTCCTGAAACCGACTGAAGAATGAGTTTATGCTTGAGTCCACCTCAACTATTTTGTGCTAATTTTATGCATCTTTTGAAATTCTATTTTACAGTGGCTTCTCAGTGTAAGTGAGTCACGACTGTTTATCAGAATTTATGCTATTTTCAGAGTATTTCTCCAGTAATCATAGAGTGTGAAAAGTCACCAAGAAAATATTTTGCTTTTCTGATGCATATTTACTTAATACCAGCAATGCACTTGGGTCGTCCCTTCCACATTTTTACTCTAGATCTCAAAGGAGTACCTGATTTTAATCTTTGATCTTTTTGCTTTTGCTTTTGATAAGAGAGGTTTATCAGCACTTAGTACATTCAGCAGTTTTACTAGTATCAGAACTTAACAGATGAGTAGCATTATTCTAATTTGTGACTTAGTAATAAGATATACAAAGTGAACTTAACTAAGCTCAGTTATCAGAATTTGCTAGTGTCATAAGATTTCCACTGAAATAATTATTTCTTCCATGGAATCATTTGTTTATTGAAGACTACCAGGTCAGTATCTAGCACAGTTATCCTCATAGGATTGAATAGGTACTAGAACAGACATATCACTTATCAGAGTTTAGAAACATATATCAGACAACAGTCAGTACTTAAAGACATTTATCAATTAAGCACAGAATACACAATGAGATGAATTCTGTAAATACTGAGCATAAAGTCTGATAACACAGAACAAGTCTAAGCAGATTTAGAGAAGGAACCTGAAACCATTCCAAGTTCATTTACCAATCTTGTAAAAGTAGCTTCACATAATGGTTTTGTGAAGATATCTGCCAACTGTTGATCTGTGGGAACAAAATGCAATTCCACTGTACCTTCATCCACATGTTCCCTGATGAAGTGGTACCTGATGCTGATGTACTTTGTCATTGAGTGTTGAACTGGATTACCTGTCATAGCAATAGCACTTTGATTATCACAGTAAATAGGGATTTTGAAATATGTTAACCCATAATCCAGTAACTGATTCTTCATCCAAAGAATCTGTGCACAACAGCTTCCTGCAGCAATATACTCTGCTTCTGCAGTTGATGTGGAAATTGATTTTTGTTTCTTGCTGTACCAAGAAACCAATCTGCCTCCAAGAAATTGGCAGCTTCCACTTGTGCTTTTCCTGTCAATTTTGCAACCTGCAAAATCTGCATCTGAGTAACCTATTAGTTTAAAATCTGATTCTCTAGGATACCATAATCCCAGAGCAGTTGTTCCTTTAAGATATTTAAAGATTCTTTTTACAGCTGTTAAGTGAGGTTCTCTTGGATCTGCTTGAAATCTTGCACAAAGACAGGTAGCATACATGATATCAGGTCTACTAGCAGTTAGATAGAGTAGAGAGCCAATCATACCTCTGTAGTCAGTAATATCTACTGATTTACCGGTATCCTTATCCTGTTTTGTTGCAGTGGCCATTGGAGTGGATGCACTTGAACAATCTTGCATTCCAAATTTCTTTAGCAAGTTTCTGGTGTACTTGGTTTGACAAATAAAAGTGCCTTCCTCGTTCTGCTTGACTTGAAGGCCCAGAAAATAGCTAAGTTCCCCCATCATACTCATCTGATATCTTGACTGCATAAGTTTGGCAAACTTCTTGTAAAGTTTGTCATTTGTAGATCCAAAAATGATATCATCAACATAAATCTGGACCAGAAGTAAGTCCTTTCCATGGTTGAGGTAGAACAGTGTTTTGTCTATTGTCCCTCTGTTGAATCCACTTTCCAGAAGAAACTGAGCTAAAGTCTCATACCATGCTCTAGGAGCTTGCTTAAGTCAATAAAGTGCTTTGTCAAGTCTGTAGACATAATCTGGATGTTTGGTATCTACAAAACCTGGAGGTTGTTCAACATATACCTCTTCCTCCAATTCTCCATTGAGAAAAGCACTTTTCACATCCATTTGAAAGACAGTAAACTTTTTGTGAGCAGCATAAGCCAAAAATATCCGTATGGCTTCTAACCTAGCAACTGGTGCAAATGTTTCATCATAATCAATTCCCTCCTGTTGAGAATATCCTTTTGCAACTAGCCTTTCCTTATTCCTTATAATTATGCCATCACTGTCAGTTTTGTTTCTGAATACCCACTTTGTACCAACAACAGATCTATTCTTTGGTCTTGGTACTAGGGTCCAGACTTTGTTTCTTTCAAATTCATTCAACTCTTCCTGCATTGCTTGCACCCAATCAGCATCTTGAAGAGCTTCTTCCACTTTCTTTGGCTCTGTCTGAGAGAGAAAAGAATTGTAAAGACACTCATTTGAAGTACCTGTTCTAGTTCTGACACCTGCATCAGGATTTCTAATTATCAAATCAGGTGTATATGATTTTGTCCACTTTCTTGCAGATGGAAGGTTTTCTCTAGAACTGGATGCTCCCCCATGATCCATGCTATCTTCATTCTCATTTTCTGATGCTCCCCCTGAAACTATGCTTTCTGAGTTGGATTCTTCAGTATTTAGATTTTCAGTACTATCAGAACTTGGCTTATCAGAACTTGATGAATCAGAACTTGAAGAGCCAGATGCATGTTCGAATGTTTCTTGAGATGTGGTAGGATTTTGAGTATGCTCCCCCTGCATAGGAGCATCTTCATTTAACGTAGTCACCACAGTTTCAATAACATCAGAGTTTAATCCATCAGAGTTTGCAGTATCAGGACTTAGACTGTCAGGATTTTCAGTATCAGAATATGAGTCTTCATTTTCAAATCTCAGCTGATCATGGTCAACGAAATCTTTAAGACCAGTGATCTTCTTGTCATCAAAAGAGACATTGATAGATTCCATGACCACTTTTGTTCTCAAATTATAGACTCTGAAGGCTTTTGTGGAAAGTGGATATCCAACAAAGATTCCTTCATCAACTTTTAGATCAAACTTTGATAACTATTCAGGATGAGTCTTGAGAACAAAACACTTGCATCCAAATACATGAAAATATTTCAGATTTGGCTTCTTTTTCTTCACCATCTCATATGGTGTTTTCCATGCTTGTTAATGAGTGTTGCATTTTGAGTAAAACAAGCAGACTGCACAGCTTCAGCCCAGAAATAGGTTGGAAGCTTTGCTTCTTCAAGCATTGTACGTGCAGCTTCAACGAGAGTTGTATTCTTCCTTTCAACAACTCCATTTTGCTGTGGAGTTCCAGGAGCAGAAAATTCCTGCTTTATTCCATGGCTTTTGCAGAACTCTTCAATTATCAAATTCTTGAACTCAGTGCCATTATCACTCCTTAAAATTTTCACAGAATCTTTGACCATTTTATCCAGCTATTTGACATGATCAATCAAGATAGATGCAGTTTCACTTTTTGTGTGCAAGAAATACACTCATGTGTATCTGGTGAACTCATCCACTATGACCAACACATACTTCTTCTTTGCAATAGACATGACATTTACTGGACCAAATAGATCAACATGTATAAGATGATAAGGCTCAAGAATTGATGATTCAGTCTTGCTCTTGAATGAAGATTTTCTTTGTTTGGCTTTTTGACATGAATCACAAAGACCATCAGGAGCAAATACTGTGTTTGGCAATCCTCTCACAAGATCTTTCTTGACAAGTTCATTTATATTGTTAAAATTTAAATGAGAGAGTTTCTTATGCCAATTCCAGCTTTCTTCAATTGATGCTCTACTTAACAGACAGATTGCAGAGCCATCAGTACTTGTTGAAAGCTTAGCTTCATAAATGTTACCACGTCTGTATCCTTTCAGAACAACTTTGCCTTTAGATTTACTCACAACTTCACAGTGTTCTTCAAAGAAATCAACATGATAACCTCTGTCACAGATTTGATTTATACTCAGTAGGTTGTGTTTAAGTCCTGAGACCAGAGCTACTTCTTTAATGATGACATTCCCAAGATTGATATTGCCATATCCCAATGTTTTTCCAATGTTGCCATCTCCATAAGAAACACTTGGGCCAGCTTCCTCCACAAAGTCTGATAGCAGGGCCTTATTTCCAGTCATATGACCTGAACATCCACTGTCCAGAACTAGAATATTTTTCCTGTTGCCCTGCAATCACAAAGACCACTAATTATTAGTTTTAAGGATCCAGACTTGCTTGGATCCTTTGGCCTTATTAAGTTTGTTAACATTTGCAGCGGATTTAGCATCAGAGTTTATGTTAACATTTTTCTTATCAGAATTTACATTATCAGACTTTGAATCAGAATTTACACTAGAAGGAACAATGGAAACTTTCTTCAAAGAAGGTTTTATTTGATAATAATCATAGTACAAACTATGATATTCCTTACAAGTATAAATGGAATGCCATAATCTACCACAATGAAAATAAGGATTTTGTGGTTTGTATCTAACTGACTGACTCTTAACTCCTGATTTTGAAGGTAAGGAGTTAATATTCTTATTTTTCCTGCAAAAAGAAGCCAGATGGTTAGAACTTCCACAGTTATGACATGTTTTCCTAGGAGCATCAGGAACAGGTTTATAATCATTGCTTTTATTCACACCTTCCTTTCCATTCCTATTTTTCCTAGGTGATTTTACCTTGTTTGCATTCTTGACATCTTTCAGCTTATGCTTAAGCTGCTTCTTTGTCATTAAGCCTATGTTTACTTCAGCTGTCTTTTCCTGTTTTAGTTTGTCAGAAGTTAATTCCTCTTTAACTTCTGATTTCTCATTATCAGACTTTACAGTTAGAAACTTAACAGGTTTTAACTTTGGCTTTTGCTTAATAACAGGCTTAATTTCTTCAGTTCCTTTATCATTCTTATTCTCTCCATAACCTAAGCCCTCTTTCCAATTTTCACTACTTAGCAAATTTTGAGTTGTTCTGCCAGAGTTAGTCCAAGTCCTGATTATCTCTCTTTCCTTTTCTAACTCAGTTTTTAGAGATTCATTCATTTTTAGCACTTCATCCCTAACATAAAAAGCATCATCTCTATCCTTCTGAGTTTGATGGAATATAACTAACTCTTTTTCTAAGAAATCATTTCTTTTCTTAAAAGCAAGATTTTCAGAAGTTAATCTTTCACATGTTAAGGTTTGATCTCTATAACTAACAAACATGGTTTTAAGATATCTTCTCAACTCATTAATATCATCAGTATGAAAAGCATAAGTAGTCTGAGGTACCCTTGTTTCAGCAGCTTCAGAACTGCTCTCAGCACTTTCTTTATCAGCATTTGCCATCAATGCATAGTTCTCCTCACTTTCAGAGTCTGAAGTGTCTGTCCAACTTTTCTGCTTTGTGACAAGAGCCTTGCCTCTGTCACCCTTTACCTTCTTACAGTCAGGAGATATGTGGCCTTTCTCACCACAGTTATAGCATTTAACATTGGTGTAATCTCCTATGTCAGACTTTCCTCCTCTGCCTTCAGATCTTCTGAAATTCTTCTTATCAGAACTTATGCTTTTTCTGGAAAACTTCTTTCCCTTCCTGAACTTCCTGTATGCAATCTTGGTGATTCCTTTCACCATAAGAGCACACAGCTTCATCATCTCCTCATCAGCATCGGTCTCAGGCAAGCTTTCAGAATCTGAGTCATCATCACTCTCAGAACTTGATGACTCAGTATCAGACTTTATGAAAAGAGCTTTACCCTTGTCTTTCTTTGAGGAAGCTGCCTTGGGGAATTCTTCTTCAGCCTTAAGAGCGACTGTCCTTGACTTTCCTCCTTTCCTCTTGCTTCTTTGTTCCATCTCCAGCTCATGAGTCTTGAGCATTCCATAGATTTCGTCAAGAGTTGTTTCATCAAGATTGTAGTTGTCTCTTATTGTCGTTGCCTTCAAATCCCAGCATTCAGGAAGAGCTAACAGGAACTTAAGGTTTGAATCTTTAAGATCATACTCTTTATCAACCAATGACAAATCATTCAAAAGTTTGACAAATCTATCATATAAATCATTCAATGACTCATTAGTCTTTGAGTCAAAGTGTTCATACTCTTGAGTGAGTATTGTCTTCCTGTTCTTCTTAATTGTGTCAGTTCCCTGACACCTTGTTTCCAGAGCATCCCATATCTCCTTAGCAGTCTTGCAGTTGATTACCCTGTTTGACATTACATTATCAATGGCACTATGCAGTAACTGTCGTACCTTAGCATCCTTAGCAATTGATGCTATGTCTTCAGCAGTATAATCACTCTTCTCCTTTGGTACGGTCATTGCTGCTTCACCTGCAACTACAACAGCGAGTTTGGTTGGTTTGTGAGGACCTTCCTTGATTCTATCCAGGTATTCTGGATCTGTTGCTTCCAGGAACATGGTCATCCTTACCTTCCATATGGGATATTCAGATGGTCTCAGTATGGGGACTCTGATGGTCTCATACCGACTCTGAATTAGTGTCTTTGGTGGTTCCTCAGTTGTGGTAGGCTTAGTTGGAGTTCTGTGTCCGACATGATTGTGTTTGGATCTTTAACTGTATGTAAGTTAACAGATAGGCTCTGATACCAATTGTTAGGTCACACACACACTGTAGAGGGGGTGAATACAGTGTATAGTACACTCAAATCGAACTTTAAGATCTTAAGTAACAGAAAACAAACTTTATTGAAACAATAAACTCTGTTGCAGTATGGAACTGTTACCTCTCAGTGATGAACAAATATCACGAGAGCTGCTAGGGTTATAAAGAATAATAACTTCGATAATGATAACACTTATAGTATAAACCGTATGCCTGTGTTTATATACTACACAGTTACAAGATAATCGCTAATTGATATGGAATATAATTCTGCTTCCTAAAATATATCAATCAGATATCTTTTCTTCCAAGTATTCCATTCTTCACGGAATTCCTTCTTCATGCATATCTCTTCTTATGTTTATCTCGATCTTCTTTCCTTTAATCAGCTACTGTCCTTATCTGATTGTCCTTCAGCACTTAAGTTCTGATATCTATCTTCTGATGATTATCTCCTGATAATATAAGTACTGAAATCCTTAAGTCCTGACTTCCAGTATAAGTACTGATCAATAGTTAAGTACTGATTTATCCTGTTCACGTAAGATCTGAAAGCTAAACATAAAACATATTAGCCATGACATTATCAAATATATCTAACAGCTATGTTGGTCCATTTAGTGGATCCTCCCCCCAAAAACAAGATCATATTGAACAACAACTTCGAGGGAGATAGCATTGGGACATGCTATTACCTATGTATGGCTCTAACCCGGCTAGGATTAATAATGATGAAGTTCCGGAACTATTAGCTCTACTCGAGCTATGCCGTCTCTTGCCTTTGGGCCGCTGCCCCTCTTCCATTGGTTGGAGATGGGGGTCCCCAGTTGTTTTAGTAATTATCATCTATTTGATCTCACCTGCCCGGCATGGCATGCCATCACTCTTCCATTGTGAACTCCGTTTCACTCGTTCAGTTGTTAGTTCTTGTCCCCTTTCTGACCAGGAAAGTGAACCTTGCATAAGGATATCCCAGCTCGAAAAACATTTCCTTAAAAAAAGAGAGTTTTTTTGGTTGGAAAATAAGGTATTTCATTCTCCGGCTATTTACTTTATAATAGCACTTCAAAGGTATAGCAGCTTATGAGGAAAAGCACCTCCATGAGGGTCGCGGATTCAGGTCCCTACTACACAGCAGTTATAAACACATAGAGCAACCACGAGCACACAGGATACTAACATGAAATTTTGTGACAAAAAAGAAGGCCATTCTCAGTATTTAGAAACATAGAGCAAAAAGCTGTTTGATAGAAAGTTGGATACGTTTGATAGTATGAAACCTTTAACCGAATAGGGCACCAAGCCAGCTTCCACTTGTGTTGTCTCCTGGGCCGGTTGACCCTTTACCAAACAAAATAAGACAGGTCCTACCTAAAAGGCAAGTTCCTAAGTAAGAAACCTAAGCTAAAAGCGCAAGTGGGGTGTATCTATAGTCGGCTTTGCCGCTTTACAGCTCCACAATCCCGCTTTATCTAAGCTTCGCAAAGTGCACTCTCAGTTCCCTTCGTACGACAGGGCCCCTGCCCCATTCTTCCCTCTATGGAACCAGGTCGAATCCTCAACTACATTCTAAAAGTAAAAGGGGTCTTGGCAATCTGCCCAATAGAGTCTAAAGCTGCTGCTACTTCGTCCCCTTCCTTGCCTGCTTCAATCAATCGTATTTATTTCATGAAAATGGAAATGTACTTTATTAAGGTCGATGCCTGTGCCCTACCGAGTGAAGGAGAGATTTTCATACTTATGGGGATCAGAAGTGACTAGCCCTGGTCTGGGAGTCCTGGGAATACTGAATACAAGAAGGTATCATTTAGTATCTGTTGACCGGACTAGTCTCGTCCCATCTGGGTTGTTTTTGGCTAACATAGAAAAAGGGTAGGATTTCGTTCCCGAGGGACCTTCAAACACTTCTACTCGTCCTGACTTGCTCAGCTTTCGACTAGAGAATGGACCTTCTGGACATCCGGAGCGCACTAAGATTGGCCATTGAACAGAGGGGGGCTTTTCACCTGAACTGAGACCCCGAGATGCCGATTGAGACCCGGAGATGCCCATTTCACTGCCCTAACAACCAGAAAAGCGGAGCAGCTCCTTTGTTGGTGCCTTTCCATGAAAAAGTAATTTAGTTTCTTTCCATCTCTCTAGTATACTTATTCTCTTTCTTATGCTGTTTTCTGCCTGTAGTGTGGTTCTGTCCCTACTATTGATAAAATCACTGGATGCTCTTGCTGCTCTGCTCCTCTAGTCATTGAACCAACGCACTCCAATACAAACTTCTCTTCTTTAATGAATGGGACTGACTCGGCTAAGTAAAGTGCAGTATCGTTTCTAATAAAGAGAAAGAATCTATCCTTACTCTACTGCAGGAAAAAGTACTTTCTATCCACCCGCGCTACAAAACAAACTTATCTAAGCACTCAAAACAAAGCTGAAATAAGGAATGGGAGAAGCTATAGTGCAGATCACTTTTCACTTTCTCTAGAGTCCAGCCCTTGGACTTGGTTCTATCAGCTATGGAGTCTTCCTCTTATTCTTCCCTTCTCTAGTACAGATCCAATCACAGGATCTCTGTATGTATGCGCTGATGAGCTATACCTCCCGGACGAAACACTTCTCAACCCTGTAGATGTATATATAGAAGTTTGAGTTCTGGACGTCTTGGTATTGGATCCGCTCTTCTGTTAGCATAAACATGAATTAGATTCTATTCGTCTTCTTTATTCTTAAGAGAAACCCCCCACCCGAACCATTCGAGAGGGCTTGGTAGTCTTAAGCTTAAGAAAGGTGCGAGTTTAGAAGAGCTTTCTTTGGAAAAGAAAGAATCTTTCCCATGTCTTTCTTGTCTTGGTTGGACAAATCCAACTTCCCACAAGTCTTTCTTCAAAGAGCCAGAAGCGGGAGAGAAAATGCAAAGTTTGAATGATACACAGCCCACTTGAGCAATTTGCCATTATTCCGCTCATTCCTATGAAGATAGGGAATTTTTACTTCTCATTCACAAATCCATCTTTGTCTATCTTGCTAACTCTCAGTTTGGTCCTAGTTCTTATAGTTGAACTATTTTCCCCTCTTTTTATGGAGATAAAATCTGTGGCGGTAAATTCCTCATCATGTTCTAATAATGGAAGTGGGATGAATCGACTCAAGGTACCTGAATTGAAATAACAGATTTGGGGCTTTATTGTCGATGAAACCCAAGACTACCTCGTGCGATTTAAAGGGGATATTGAAAATAAGTTTACCGGCGCTTTGCACCATGTTCAGGCCGTACCTTTTCTTGCTCAGTTAATAGCAGGGGTCGAACAGGATGTAGGTTTAAGCCAAAATGAATTAACTGCAAAGGACTTAGACAGAATTTGGAAGACAGTGCATGGTGAGAATGGATACCATGGACGGCAATGTGGTGTATGACAATCTGAGAGCCTTAATCAAGGTGGATAGCAAGCGTGGCCCCGGTAGGTAGCTTTTGCTATCTTCTTCTCTGTTTGGAAAGATAGCTTTTTTAGGGAGTAACTAACGTTTCTTCCTTCTTTTCTTCTGAATCCTTTTCCCATACTTTCACTAGTGATTTCTTAGTTTGACTCACAACTGAAGATTTTATAGCACTCCTGCTATGATGAAAGTTTCATTTTTGATGGCAATTGAAATACAAACTATATAAAAAATTACGAGCGCCCTTTTTGCGATCAAGGATGAACCAAATTCGATGCATAAGGGACTCTAGGAAATTGGTTCTTCAGCCAAGATTACTTAGTGGATTCGGGCCTAACTAGCCGGTTTTGGGTATGCAATCATGAGCGTTTCATTCAATTTTAGCACTTCATCTTGATCCACTTGCATCTAGGAATAGCTAAAAAACATACTTCAGAAAAGGACGAGATAAGGGCGCTTCTTCCTAAAAAGAGAGGATTAGAGCCCACTACATCGCTATCAAAGAAAACGCGTTCTGCCATTCCTACCAGCATTCGAGGATGCTTGGATCTCATCCAGTTAGGGGAAGTCATTCCGCACTCCTTGGTTTTCAACTTCTTGCGATACTTGGATTTTAGATTGGTACAGTAATAGAGTGGGCCCGGTGTGATGATACCTAATAATGCCTTTTTAAAAAATATCGGAATCGCCTTCTATCACTTCCTTCGTTGGTCGATCGGCAAGCTTACCTTAGTGCAGCGCTCTGTGCGCTTGAGCATTTTATACTAGAAGTTGAACTGACTACGACCCGAGCTAGTTTATATAATCCACTCCTGCCCCGTGTGATTAGCTGTATAATCGATTATTGCATGCTTAAGGATGGGCCCTACTTATCTTATCTGCTGGACCTGATCGATCAGAGCTTTAAGATGCTTATTCTCTTGAGGGAATATCTTATAGAAGAAATCCTTCTAGGCCAACTACTCTCATCTCAGCGGATCTGATGATTCTAGGGAAAATAATTGAAATAAGGTATTCACTTCGTTCAGTCATTAAATACAGGCTAATAATTCCTGACTCTCCCTATCCCTTAAACTACAAGCTTTGAAGCCCTACCATTATAAAAGTAAAATAACTTTCACAAAGCGAAGGGACATTGCTTACAACTCAAAAGAATGGAATATTAATTTAGGCTAAGGCGTCTGAAAGGTCTCAGATGCCTGGGCACATATCCATGGGACAGCTTTCATCTAATGCCTTTGTTCGGGCCGGACTCTTGACTTGGTTGGGGCTGTAACCTTTCTCCCAAGGGCTTAAGTGAAAGATCACTCCCAAGATAAGGCCTATATGGGCTCGCCGGAGGAGTCTAAAGATCATTTTCGTAGGGAGAATTTCACTATGAACTCCTCGGACAATCCTAAGTAAGGAGCAAATGAACTGAACCTTTCAAACTTGGCTTTCTCGCTGGTTTCCTATGACTACCACCAATCGGTGGCATTCTATCCCATTTCTAGGTTACGTAGTATCTCGACTTTAAGGTCACATCCTACGTTCCAAATAGAATCATATACAGTCAAATCTATTGGGAGCATGGCAGCAAGAAAACCGTATTTAACGTTCCTACATGTTCCAGTCCCATTTAAAGAGAAGTTCTTATTAGATGCCAGAAGTCCTACGGATCAAATCTATCATGTCACGAGGTAGAATGGTTCAACTCATATACAAGAAAATCGATACAGCTCTTATTAGATCAAATACATAGAATAAAACCGGTATTCTCAGTCGGCGAAGGCTCCTCATAAAGTTGTTGATTTCCCTTATTTTCTCGTATAAGTTATGGGGATCATAGACATCATCAGGGATTTTAATATTCCTCATGGACAAGAAAAAGACCAAGAGAAGAGCTATTATTAGACTAATCCAAAGTATAGCCGTCCAATTCCTAAGCCTGTTATAGAAAAGTTTTGGAGCAAAAAAAAAGAGAAAGCAAAAGAGTATTCTTATGACGGGCCCCACGATGCCTAAGTAAGGAGCCGTGCTTTTTCTTATTATAGGCATAGGCCTATTATTCGCTTTATCGGCGGCCGGGGCGGCCTGCTCTACTAATGTCTACTACTCAATCTTTTACACTGGTGTATCGTCCTCTCACTACCAACCAGTAGACATCATCTGTTGTTTTGGTTTTCTTCCCACTCGCGAACCGCTTTGATCAAGAGATCCGCTGCCTTTCTCCCAGAAGCGGACGGCCGTGTTGGTTCGTGATGGATTCCATGATAGCCTGGATCCTGTACAGCTTCTCGGGTGAAGCATGCTTCAGGTCTAGCTTATCCTTTGTAACAATGATAAAATCCCCCCGGGCTCGGATTTTACTGAAGCGTGATAAAAAATATCCCAGCTGCCCAAACACTTCTTGGGGAGAGGGGGCGTTGACAGGGCCGGCCTGGGCACCGGGTTCTTCCCCAAGCAATTCCCCCTGACTTATTTCGGGGGAAGGAATTTCCAGCACTTCCGCCTCTTGGGCGGGTGCCGAAGCAGGTGTCCCCTGCTGATCAGCAAAGACATCAAAGTCTGTTGTTTTCACGCTAGATAGCAAAGGCACGGGGGATGATGACGAAGGAAGAGACAACTTTGGGCTCCAACTCACATCACCCTCATCCATCATGAGGATAAAGGGGGGTTTAGGACAGCTCCAGCCAAAGCAAAAATGATTAAACCCTTCCGCCCAACCATCTGGCCTAAAAGAAAAAATATACCTTTTGCAACAAGGCGCGATTGAACCATTTCAACAATAATCCCGAGATCCAAAATAAAGTGTCCCATGACTAAAATTCCAATAAGACACAGACCCAGACACCCGCGTGGAAACATTCTCATTTTAGATTCTTTTTTTTTGCGACTTTTTCCCGCTGAGGGGATAGGCTCCACATCAACCTATTTTTTGGTGAGCCGAGCAATTAAGCTATTATTTATGCTATTATGCTATCGTCTTGTATAAGCAATTCTAGTTGTCTACGGTCTTATAGAAAGAGCTGTTAGCATGTGATTGCATAGCCGGTGTTAATATGCGCCCTGGTCATGGATGAAATTAAGTACATCATTAAAGATATAATATAGTACATGATGACACCTGATTGAGGTGATGATCAACGTATCATATGCTCATGCATGCATCATCCAAGCACGGCTCTGATCCCGAAGAAAGATATGTTGATGAAGAGTATGCAAGTGAGTAGAATGCCACCATAAGTACTATTAATGAGGAGAGATAGCCTACCTTCGGCCTTACCGCTATCGGTTGAGTTGGCCATTTCCGGGCTATGTATTTTCATTATCCAGTCGAGCTATTTCATTCATCCCTCTCCTTAGTCGAGCAAGTAAACTCCCTCATGCTTGCTTTGTGGTGCCTAGTCGATCAGTCCAAACTCATCTGCACTAGCTCTTGTACACTATGGAAAGAGTAGCTTTCTGTTCTTATGAAGTAGCTAATTCCGTTCCGCTATATAGAGTTGCTAGCTATACTTGTATATATACTAGATAGCTACTTTACAAGAATAGCTACTTGAGTATATAGCAATATAGGTTCTACTACTCTATAAGCTAACTATAGACTCTTATGAGGTATGCTCTCATAGCGAGTGAGTATACATTTATAGGTTACGTAAGAAATGGTATACAAACAATTGATTGACTATCAATAAAAGAAAAGTTCTAGCCTAGCAGGTGACTCTCCCTATCGGTCGTTCTTTCAGAACCTCTCTCCTCTTCCAAGCATTTGAAGGCCGCCTGCTTGTGTAGAGACCCGCCCCTCTTATCAGGGCAGCACTCTTTCGGAGCGCCCGTTTGAATCAGTACGTAAGAGTTTGAACGGTCGACTGACTTTACTTTAGGGTTCCAAATCCAAAGGCTAAAAGCCGGAGTAGTTGATCCAGTAGTTCTAAAATATAGATAGAAGACTCCCGAATGAACAACCATCCACAAATGTCGATTCATTCAAGCAAGAGAGTACAACAATCCTTTCCTTTGACACAGGTCCCGTAAACGCGTGAAAAATGCCTTGTACAGTTTCCCCTTTCCCTTTCAGCGAGTCCAAGAGTTCACTCAAAGGCGGGTAGCCATTAAGGAAAGCGGCTGTTGGATATTTGGTTTTAACCGGTTTCCGCCCTAAGTAAGTACTGGTGAGAGGGAAGGAGCGCTCCTGCCCTTTACCCAAATAGTACAAGAGTGGCAATCCACCTATTGGTGTGATGCTGCCCTCAACCGACCTGATCGTCCCAATTCGGTTGCCCTCACTAAGAACAGATCCAAAATCTCTTATCTAATGAATATGAATTTGCTATCTAATCTTCCTTTGCCTAGCTGCCCATTGCTAGAACTTCCAGCGCTAAGGTGGTTGGTGTGGTAAGGCAAGCAACTTTCGGAAACCATGCTAAACATTTAGTCGGGTTGGTCCGGTGCTCAGTCTCACTGCATATGTCACACGAAAAGAAAGGGCGGTAGCCCACCTTACGCGGCGCAGAGAAAGCTCGCCTACTCGGAGGATGCTGAAGGACCGGTAGACTTACTATGGGGTAAAATGTAGCTGCGCCTTCCCACTAATCATAGAAGAGTCCTGCTTGGAGTGAGAACTGCTTGGCGGGTGCGCAACTTACTATTCATATTACATAGATCCTAGCCTTGAACACTGAGTCCTATTCATATAGAAAGATTCTATCTTAACTGGCTCGTGAGCCACTCCCTAAAGAATAAGTGCTATTTCGCTGAAAGTCATGTAAGCAGAAGTCTATGGTAGTAGGTGTTCAAATCTCGCCTACTAAACTCCCTTTTCTTGAGCTTCAGTTGCAGTCGTTGTTGCTATTGAGATATTGGATCTCCTCTTTCCATTGTTGGTTGAACAAGGGAAACTAAACTAGAAAACAAAAGAGGATCGCGCCAGAGAAAAAAGAAAAAAGGTTTACCAAACCGAACGATGAAGAAAGTCCACTTACATCAGTAAATGAGAGCCTCAGAAGAACTAGCATTCCACCACAGGCCCCGGTTCCCAGGATTAGGGTATTAACTATTCTATTATGAGCCTACTCAGATTAGAACTAAACTAGTTGATTCTCTTTCGCCTATTGGCTGGCAGGCTTAAAGCAACCTTCGCATTTCCTACTGAAATACCAAGTCTCCAAATGGGCCCTCTTGGCCAACCACGACCTTGGCTTTTTAGAGAATCCCGCTCCCGTGTCGTAGGACTTGTAGCTCGGCAGTCCACCGGGTGGGTTTGTTTATCCTTCCAGTTTCGAGTGTCTTCTTGGATAGTTATAGCGGCCCATAGGCGCGAGATGTACCTTGTGGGGGGGCGGCGGTCCCCTGGACATAGTCCTTTCAGGCAGTGGTCGTTTAGTCCATGGTCCATTGGATGGTTGGTGCAAGGCCAGAAATTGGAACACATTGATTCTGCCCGTTCCCGTCCTTCGCTTCAGGGCCTGTCCCTCGGTGTGGTCAGTACTCCATACTGTCGGGCAGCAAAGCTTACACTTGTTCACTAATTATGACGGTTCACCAGGGCCTCTTTCCTCCTCCCTTTTCTGCTCACTCGTAGGGGGTCGGACCCCCACAAAGGGGGAGGGAGTCAACTGAACATCTCATCCATTGGCGGGAATATCGCCCGTATCTGATCCCCAATTCTTGTTCACCCCGTAGGATCGTGTTGGGTGAATTGTGACCTCGTATGATCGTGTCGGGTGAGCAACAGCCGCTTCATCACAGTACTTACTTATGGGCTAACGGGTCATACTTTGGCCAAGTATCCTACAAAGAGACTCCCGAGAGCCAGAAGTATTAAAGGAATGGCCATAGGAATGACACTGTTTAATATAATATATTCCTATCAGCAGTTAATCTATCACCAATAAAAGATAAAACTACTCTACCATAATCATTATTTAAACCTTAAATCAGAGAGTACCCTATATGTTGTGTCATGATGGGAAGAGAATCAAAATCAGAAGATTTGTTATTTAAGGCCTTTGTGATGCACTCAAAGAAATAATTCCATTCCTTCCTGAACCCATTTCTCTTCAATTGACCAAGGTTCTTCAAATCCTTGTCATAGCCTATCTCAGTAAAGAACCTCCTCATTTCAGTATCTCCCATGAATCTAGTGTAGGAGGTATGAGTAGGCAATTATAAAGCATCCATTATAATTTGTGTAGTAACTAACCTTCTCTTCATGTGAAACTCAAACACCAAGCTTGGAGTGTAAACCCAATCTCACTGGTTCTGAGAAAATCTTGAAAATTATGAAAATCGATGTTCACACTGTTGTTATTCAGAATAGCAGAGTAGTTGTTAGTCACAAGCTTTGCACCACTTTAACTAAATAGTTTAGAAACAACTGGTGAAGTCATTTGAATTTACAAGAAAAAATTCAAACATAAATTAGGGTTTCAGAGTTTACGGGTGAGAGAGAAAGTAAAGTAGCAGAGAAGAAATTGATAGAGATAAGTAAAGTGTTAATTTGAAATCAAAATTTGATTTTGTATAACACAAGTCAGAAACGTTTCAGTTTAATGGGACACGTGGCAGCATATAATTGACTGTAAAAGCAATCATATAAACATGTAGTAATGGTAGTTACTGCGCAGAGTTCCCTAGAATGATGTTTTGTGTATACTCAAATGTTTTTCATATCGTCATACCATCAATAAAAAACTGTAATCATGCAAAAATTACCCACTTGCAAATAACTTCACACCTGTAATTAAAATACTGATTAAACAATATTTAAATAAATTCAAAAATTATCATCAGAATAAAATAGTCAATCAGAGTTTGACCGATATTAGTATTTAATCAACAACTATCAGAATTTATTAGTCAACTAGAGTTTAACCAATATCAGAATTTAATAACTACTGTCAGGATTTATCAGTCAACACAAGTTTGATCAATATCAGAGCTTATACACATAATCAGAGTTTAACATGCAGCTACTGGCTGGGATTAATATAAGCTAATTACATGCTTTCATGGAATCATAGTTTAACACTATAATCAGTAGTTAGCAAGTACTGATACATAATTATAAGATATGACACTCTAACTATCAGTGTTATTCCAAATTATCAGAGTTTGAGAAATTTCCTAATACATTCCCAGTTCATTCACCAATCTTGTAAAGGTAGCTTCACAGAGAGGCTTGGTGAATATATCTGCTAATTGCTAATTTGTTGGAACAAATACCAATTCCATTGTACCTTCTTCCACATGATCCCTTATGAAATGGTACCTAATACTGATGTGTTTAGTCATAGAATGTTGTACTGGATTTCCTGTCATTGCAATAGCACTTTGATTATCACAATATATAGGAATAGCGGAATACTCTAACTCATAATTCAGTAATTGATTCTTCATCCATAGAATTTGAGCACAACAGCTTCTCGTAGCAATATATTCAGCTTCTACAGTTGATGTGGAAATTGACTTTTATTTCTTGCTAAACCAAGAAACCAACCTACCACCAAGAAATTGGAAGCTTCCTGAAATTCTTTTCCTGTCTATTTTACATCATGCAAAATCAGCATCTGAATATCCAATTAACTTAAGGTCTGAATCTCTAGGATACCATAATCAAAGATTCATGGTGCCTTTGAGATATTTAATGGTTCCCTTGGATAAGTTGGGAAACTTGCACAGAGACAGGTGGCATACATGATATCAGGTCTACTAGCAGTCAAATAGGAGTGATCCAATCATACCTCCGTAGTTAGTTATATCTATTGATTAACCAGTATTTAAATCTAACTTGGTTGCAGTGGCCATTGGAGTTGTTGTAGTTGAACTGTCTTGCATTCCAAATCTTTTGAGCAAATTCCTGGTGTATTTGGATTGATTTATGAATATCCCTTCATCAGCATATTTTACTTGTAAACCCAGAAAATAACTCAATTCTCCCATCATACTCATTTGATATCTAGACTAAATTAGCTTTGCAAACCTCTCACAAAGTTTATCCTTAGTAGAACCAAAAATAATATCATCAACATATATATGTACTAATAACAAGTCCTTACCATGATATTTATAAAAGAGATTTTTGTCAATTATACCTCTTGTGAAACCACTTTCTAACAGAAATAGAGCAAGTATTTGTTAGGGCGAAAACACGCGCTAAAATACACGCAAGTATACGCGATCGCAAGTAATATAGAATATCTTCTAGTTCGGTCCCACAGAGACTCTATTAAGTTAAATTTAGAATGTGCACCTATACATCAATGTATGATTATCCTTCACTACTAAGACAATTATCAAATAAGGGTTTTGATTAACTAAGATATTAACTAACATGCAATTAGCTACGAGAATAAAAGATTGAATAAACTATATAAGACAAACAGGGGATTCTAACTTCATTAAATACTTCATTCAAAGTTTATGTCTTTAACCCTAGCATGTGATGGTGATGACACTAATCAGATAACACAAAACTGATAAACTCCAACTTTCGTTGCACGAGTACCATTCTACCAAACATCCACAAAAGAAATAGAATCTGAATAGGCACCAATTATATTGAGACCCTATATGTTTATAGAATTTGACAACATAACGGTTTAAGCACAAGTTATCTATCTTGATTACATAGGGCAAGTAAGATGGTTAAAATTACCTACGAATCATGCATAAAAAATACATGAACCTAAGCTAGCATGGCAAGTTCTAAACCTCTATATTCACTATTGCTTTATAGAGATTAACACGCTATCTTATATGTTAGCTACGCACATAAGACGATAAAGCACAACCAATACCAGGATATCAATCAATCACCACATACCAAGATATCAAAACAAATTGATTATTGAAATCCATAAGTAAATCCGATAGAACCCCATGGTAATGATTAGCCCATAATTGAACTCATCATCACCATGGGTTCCAATGAAAGCATGGTATAAAACAAGGTCTTAATAAACTGAATAATAATTAAAGTACGAATAAACGAGATCTAGGTTCAACAAGAACGAAAACGAGCATCAAAAGTTACAACTAATTCAAAGAATCACAAGTTGAAAACAAGATCTTCTTTTTCGGAGTTGTTTTGTGCTTCTAGGTCTTCTCCTTGGTATCCCAATCTTCCCGGATGATAAAAACCCTTTTTTTAAGTATATTTACGCCCCTAGTGGACCTGGACCCTTAAAATCGTCAAATTTCACTCAAATAAGGCTTTTTCAGCGAAATCAGCGACTAGCCGTGCCTCAGGCGGCCGCCTCAGCTCTCCAGGCGGCACCTCAGCTCCCACGCGGCCACCCCACATCCCAGGCAGGCGCCTACAGCCTGTTTGGAAAAATTCTGATGAATCTTGTTTTGGCCATAACTTGAGTTCTACTCGTCAGAATTAGGCAATTCAACTGCCCACGCAAAGCTAACAAGATTCTCTACAATTTGACAATGGACTTGGCTTCCAAATCTGATCACTTTTCATTATATTTCCTTTAAAAGCTGCTTTCTTTATTTAACTGATACCTGAAATGCAATAACACAAAAACACATCAAAATACCAACAACTTGAGTCCAAAACACCAATTTAAGCTTGTAATAAAGCGTTCCAAGTGGATATAAAATCCACTTATCACACCCCCAAACTTGAATCGATGTTTGTCCTTAAGCATAAATAGACTCAAAACTACAAAACAAACCTAATGCATGAATACAAGTACATGAATGAAACTAAATGATAATACAATCGATCCCCTCAGAATAACCATAACCAAATGAATAAGCCAATGCCTCTAAGAATGCAATGACTTAATACAGAGTTCGAATAAATCCCACAAACCAACTCACAAACCAGAAACGTGTGTGTGTGGAATGCTTAACAGATATCTCTCGATACTAGATCAATAACCATAACTTATCTATCATCGAAAAAATCAAAAGTTTATAAACATAATAGACAATAAACGCATTATGAATCACAACACATCTTTTCTACAAGAGTTATACAAAGATTTACACTATTATTGAACACATAACAAAGATGCTTATTTGACCGTGCAATGAATGAGGCCCCAAAAGACTTATGCAATAATACCCATGTAGCGAGCGTTAGGTTAGTGGATCCCAAACTATAAAAGCCTTAGGTCACTAGGCACAAAGTCCCCTAGAACTAATAACAAGAGTGTTAGGAATATATGTGCATTAGTTTGATGATATGTTTAACAAAACACTTAAGTAGAAGTTTAGTGTTTGTAGCCTCAACGGATAAGACCACTTTGGCTATCCGTTGATGGTGCAGCTTTACTTAGAAATAAGTCTAGTGTTGTAGCACATTTCAGTCTCTGTATTTAAGATATAATTCTTAGAAGTTGAGAGAAAATATAAGTCATGTTAACTACTAGAAGATATGCAAATAGGAAGGCCAATTGTAAATATTTCATGCCTTGTAATTTTGTATAAATGAAGTGGTATCAACGGATATTTTAAAGACCTTCAACGGATGAGAAACAAAGCTTCAACGGATGTCTCTAAAGCTTCAACGGATAGAGCTTCAACTGCTAACACATCAACGGATAAAGCCATCAACGGATGAAGGCTTCAACGGATGTTCTGTTAAATAGCAGTTGATAAGTGGTAGTTGTAACAGCAGACAGAGGCACATGGGTTGACAGAGATAACTGAAATGTGGAAGCCTAATTTCAGGAACATCAGAAAAAGCAGCCGTTCTACTCTAGTACAAAGAGGCAATAGTCAACAAAGTACTTGAGTGATATGGAGAAGAAACAAGTGGAGAACTTATTTTATTATTGTATTTTTATCTTTGTCTTCACTTGTACACTTGGTGATATATAAACCAAGTAGCAGCTAGTAATTAGATAAGAATTTTTCCAGTGCTGTTTAGAAAAATCTTGAGAGAAAAATTATCTAGTTTGTACTAGGACGCAGTTGTGATCAACATCTAGAATCACAGATTTTCTGAAATACCATCTCTGGTGGAACAACAATCCACCAGAAAAGTTTTTAAGGTCTGTTGTGTTCTTTACATTAGTGCTTGAATATATATCTATCTGTATTAGCTTAAAGCAATTCACACACTTGTTTATCTTGAACACAAAGCCTTTAAAACTGCTCAAAACTTGAAAAAATTTTGAGATTTACATTCAACCCCCCTTCTGTAAATCTCATTGTTAGTCCACTAGGAATAACAATTGGTATCAGAGCAAGCTCTTGACACACAAAGAGTTTAAAGATCTTGGAAACTAACAAAGATGAGTAAGAAGGATATTGGAGTAAAAATCCCAGTTCTTGACAAAGACAGTTATCACCATTGGAAGGTGAAAATGCACCTTCATCTACTCTCCCAAGATGAAGGTTATGTAAACTGCATTGAGAATGGTCCTCACATTCCCCACAAAGTAGCCATAGTTGCTACGGCCACAATTGCTGTTGGTCAATCCATTCCAAAACCTAGAGCAGAATGGACAATGGAAGACACAGAAGAAGTCCACAAGGATAAGAAGGCTATGAACATTTTGTTTAATGGTCTTGACAAGGATATGTTTGATAATGTGATAAATTGCACAACTGCCAAAGAGGTTTGGGACACAGTTCAACTACTGTGTGAAGGTACAGAACAAGTAAAAGAAAACAAAATGCAGCTTCTCATTCAACAGTATGAGTATTTTCATTTTGAAGAAAATGAATCTTTAAATGACACATTCAATAGATTCCAAAAGCTGTTGAATGGACTGAAGCTGTATGGTAGAGTGTACCAGGTGAAGGATTCAAATCTTAAATTTTTAAGATCCTTGCCAAAGGAATGGAAACCCATGACTGTCTCCTTGAGAAACTCTCAAGATTATAAGGACTTCACTCTTGAAAGATTATATGGAATCTTGAAGACTTATGAACTAGAGCTGGAACATGATGAGGTATTGGAGAAGGGAAGAAAGAAAGGAGGTTCAGTTGCCTTGGTAGCTGAAAATGAGAAAGAATGCAGACAAGAAACTGTGAGATCTACATCAAACTCCAAAGATAGCACAAGCAAATCAGAATCAAGCAAGGGTAAGGAGCAAGTTGCTGAGAATGAAGACAACTCCAGCCAAGATGACTCTGATGGTATTGATGAGCATCTTGCATTTCTGTCCAGGAGATTTGCAAAGATGAAATTTAGGAAAAACACTAGAGCCACTAAACCTCATAAGAACATGGTGGACAAATCCAAGTTCAAGTGTTTCAATTGTGGTATAAGTGGACACTTTGTAAGTGAGTGCAGAAAGCCAACTTCTGAAAAGAAGAAATTTGACCAAGTAGATTACAAAAAGAAATATTTTGATCTGCTCAAGCAAAAGGAGAGGGCTTTCATTACTCAAGAAAAAGACTGGGCAGCTGATGGAGAAGAAGAGGATGAAGATGTGGAATATGTCAAATTGGCTCTCATGGCTGATTCTGAGGAAAATGAAGTTAGTTCATCAAGCAACCAGGTAATCACTACTGATTTAACACAGCTTACTAAAGAAGAGTGCAATGATGCTTTTAATGACATGTCTACTGAATTGTATCATTTGTGTGTGTCTCTTAAATCTCTTGCTAAAGAAAATAGTAGGATTAAAGAGAACAATCTGTTTTTAAGTAATAGAAATGCTGTGTTAGAAGATAAGTTGATTGACCTAGAGAAAACTAAGCTACATTGTATATCTGTTGAAAATGAACTAGCTGAATCTGTTAAGAAAGTAGAAATACTTTCCAATCAATTAGAGAGAGAGCAAGAGGTGATTAAAGCCTGGAAGACATCTAGGGATGTTAGTGCTCAAATTTCCAAGGTCCAAGGAATTGAATCATTCTGTGAGACTGCCTGGGATAAAAACAAAAAGAAACTGGAATTAATTGATGGGTTGTCAACGGATGTGGAATCAACGGAGGATGAAAGTTATCCGTTGAAGGAAGAAAAGGAGCATCCGTTGAAGGTTCCTCAATTAAAACAGGCAGATGTTTCTAAAAGTGAAAATCTAAAGAAACTCAACAAAAAGTTTGGTTCAACTTCCAAGAACTTTGTCAAAGAAGAAGCAAGCACATCCAAAGATTTCAGTAAGGTGAATATAGGACACATGACCTTAGAACAGTTAAAGAATAGGCTCAAAGTGGTTGAGGATAAAAAGGAAACTAAAAGGAAATCTAATAGAAATGGGAAGGTAGGGGTTAACAAACATAACAATTACACACCTGATAAGTATGCTCCTAGAAAAAGCTATGTGCATTGTAGTAGTGTTAATCATCTATCTGCTAATTGCAAATCTATTAAGAAAACTCACATACCTATGCCCTCTTCCATGCCTAATATATCTGCATCACCTCTGCATGCTATGCCTGTTATGTCTCAACAGAATCCTTATGCACATTTTGCAAACATGCCATATTTTAACAATCCTTATCTTGCTGCATTTAGTATGCCTCAAATGCCATACAATATGCCAATATGGAATAACATGCTTGCACAATCCATGCCTTATCAAATTCCAAATGTGCTAAATGATTCTGTGACTAACCCTACACCTCAACCAACTACATCTAAGATCAAGGTTGACTCAAAGTTACCTAAGTCTAAAGATGTAGGAGGAATGAAGTCTGGGAGAAAGGCTAACAAGAATGGACCCAAGGAAACTTGGGTACCAAAATCAACTTGATTGATTTTATGGTGTGCAGGGAAAAAGAAGAAATCTATGGTACTTGGACAGTGGTTGTTCAAGACACATGACAGGAGATTTCTCCCTGCTCACTGAGTTTAAGGAGAGAGCTGGCCCTAGCATAACCTTTGGAGATGACAACAAAGGGTTTACTATGGGATATTGCTTGATTTCAACAGGGAATGTCATCATTGATGAAGTTGCATTAGTTGATGGTCTCAAGCACAACTTACTGAGCATCAGTCAACTATGTGATAGAGGGAATACAATTTCCTTCAATTCAGAAGTCTGTGTTGTCACCAGTAAGAAAGACAACAAAGTGATTCTAACTGGAGTTAGAAAAGGAAATGTGTACTTAGCTGACTTCAACTCTACAGATGCAGAATCTATTACTTGTCTCTTCAGCAAAGCAAGTCCAGTTGAAAGTTGGCTATGGCACAAGAAGCTATCCCATTTGAATTTCAAGACAATGAATGATCTAGTCAAAAAGGACTTAGTCAGAGGAATTCCTCTTGTTGAATTCTCAAGAGATGGTTTGTGTGATGCTTGTCAGAAAGGCAAACAAAGGAAAGCATCATTCAAAAAGAAGCTTGAAACAACAATTGATGAACCATTACAGCTGCTACATATGGATTTGTTTGGACCAGTCAATGTATTGTCAATTGCAAGAAAAAGATATTGCTTAGTGATTGTAGATGATTTCTCAAAGTTTTCATGGGTCTATTTTCTTGGATCAAAGGATGAAGCAAGTGAAATTATTATCAATCACATCAGGCAAGTCAATAATCATCCTGACTTGAAGGTTAGGAATATCAGGAGTGAAAATGGAACTGAGTTCAAGAATTTGTCAATAAGGCTGTTCTGTGAAGAAAATGGAATCATGCATGAGTTCTCAGCTCCAAGAACACCTCAGCAAAATGGGGTAGTTGAAAGAAAGAACAGATCTTTGATTGAGGCTGCCAGAACAATGCTTGAAGAATCAAAGTTACCAACATATTTCTGGGCTGAAGCTGTTAATTGTGCCTGCTACACTCAGAATATTTCTTTGATCAATCAAACTAAAGGCATGACTCCTTATCAGTTGTTCAAGAGAAGAAAACCAACTCTAAACTTTCTTCATGTCTTTGGATGTAAATGCTTTATACTGAGAAATCAATCTGACCATAAAGGGAAGTTTGATGCAAAGGCTGATGAAGGGATATTTGTTGGTTACTCAGCTGGAAAATCTTATAGGGTCTACAATCTAAGAACCAACATTGTTATGGAATCTGTGCATGGTGTGTTTGATGATAAAAAGATTGATGGACTAACAGATGAGGGACACAATGAGAAACTCAAATTTGACAACATTGAGATATATTGTGATGATAGTGAAGAGGAGATTGATGGAGATGACACTTCAAAAGGGATTCAAAAAATGCCCTTGGATATTGCACAAAATTCTGCATCCGTTGATAGAGGCAATGCAGTATCCGTTGAAAGACATAGTGCATCATCCGTTGAAGTACAAAATGAAGCATCCGTTGATCATAGATCATCAACGGATAATCGATTTACATCATCAATTGATAGAACTCTAAATTCCCTGCAAAGAACCAACAACTCAGGGGGAGTTTCAACTAATCAACACTCTGTCTCACATCATGACAATACTGAGGCCACCTCATCTAGAGCACATCTTCCACCTCAAAGGAAATGGACCAAGAATCATCCCTTTGAACTGATCATTGGTGATGCATCATCTAAAGTACAAACAAGAAAAGCTACTCAAGATGAATGTCTGTATAGTAGTTTTCTATCTCAGGAGGAACCTAAGAAAGTGGAAGAAGCTTTATTGGATCCGGATTGGATATTAGCTATGCAGGAAGAGCTGAACCAATTTGAGAGAAACAAAGTTTGGAAGCTGGTACCCAAACCAAAGAACAAGAATCATATTGACACAAAATGGGTATTCAGAAACAAGATGGATGAAAATGGCATTGTCATAAGGAATAAAGCCAGATTGGTTGCTAAAGGCTATTCTCAATAAGAGGGAATAGATTTTGATGAAACATATGCTCCTGTTGCAAGACTTGAAGCCATCAGAATTTTTCTAGCCTATGCAGCCCATGCCAATTTCAAAGTCTATCAAATGGATGTCAAGAGTGCATTTCTAAATGGGAAATTGGAGGAAGAAGTCTATGTAAGTCAACCTCCAGGGTTTGAAGATCCAAATTTTCCAGACTATGTGTATTATCTGTTGAAAGCACTCTATGGACTGAAGCAAGCACCTAGAGCCTGGTATGAAACCCTATCAAAATTCCTTTTAGAGAATCACTTCACTAGAGGTACTGTTGATAAAACTCTCTTTTTTAGGAATGTTAATGGCTCTAGTATACTTGTTCAAATTTATGTAGATGACATAATATTTGGTTCTAAAGATAATAAACTTTGCAAAAAGTTTGCTAAGCTAATGCAAAGTAAGTATGAAATGAACCTGATGGGAGAACTAACCTATTTTCTTGGTTTACAAGTTAAACAAGTTAGTGATGGAATTTTCATTAGTCAAACTAAATATATTCATGATCTTCTAAAAAGGTTTGACTTAATGGAATGTTCATCTGCAAAAACTCCCATGGCCACTGCCACCAAACTTGAATTGAATAAGACTGAAAGGTCTGTGGACATTACAAGTTATAGAGGCATGGTTGGTTCACTTTTATATTTAACTGCCAGTAGACCAGATATAATGTTTGCTACATGTCTGTGTGCTAGATTTCAAGCTGATCCTAGGGAGTCTCACTTAATTGCTATCAAGAGGATTTTCAGATATCTCAAGGGTACACCAAATTTAGGTATTTGGTATCCTAGAGAATCTGGCTTTGATCTAATTGGTTATTCAGATGCAGATTATGCAGGTTGCAAAATAGACAGGAAAAGTACAACAGGCTCCTGCCAATTCCTGGGAAACAAGCTTGTATCATGGTTTAGCAAAAAGCAAAATTCAGTCTCTACTTCTACAGCTGAGGCTGAATACATTGCTGCTGGAAGTTGCTGCTCTCAAGTGTTATGGATGAGGAATCAACTCCTTGATTATGGACTTCATGTTGATAGAATTCCTATCTTTTGTGACAACACAAGTGCCATAGCCATAACAGAGAATCCTGTGCAGCACTCAAGGACCAAGCACATTGATATCAAGTACCACTTCATCAGAGAGCATGTCATGAATGGTACAGTGGAACTACATTTTGTTCCAAGTGAACAACAAATTGCAGACATATTTACCAAGCCACTTGATGAATCAACATTCACAAGATTGGTAAGTGAGCTAGGTATGCTTAATTACTCATAAAATTTATGTCCTAATTGTAATTTGAATTGAAGCCTGAAATGTATTAGTTGCTAGAACAAATTTGACTTTTTAACACAGATTATTCCATCAACGGGTATTTCCTATCCGTTGAAAGTCAAAATTGTTCCATCAACGGATATTCATTATCCGTTGAAAGACATATACATTTCTGGAATTTTTATCCGTCAACGGATAAAACTATAGTACTTTTCAACTGATAACGATTTACTTTATCCGTTGAAATGTCACATCAGTCGATTCAGGTGTCTTATAGCCGTTGATTCTATTTTCTTAACCGTTGATACTCATACATACAGCTGTATGTATTTGTCTTAAAGGTAGTTTTTAGAATACTTACAGTTTATTCTTAAACGGCTGAAACTCACTTACATATATTTATTGTTTAATCTTTTATTTATGCTTTTTAATTTGAGTAAGTATAAAAGTCCTTCTGATTTTTCATTTTTACTTTACGCTTTCTTGAAACTTCAAAGCTTTTACCATTTACTCTCTGCAAAACCTTCAAGTTATTCTCTGCAATTTCTACTTACAACAATGGCACCAGTAGAAAAAATTATGTCTCAATCTGGGTTCATCTATGAGAAGAACAATTTCATAGCTTTGGTAGCAAAGAATGAAGCCCACTCAGATTATCACAAAATGATGGACTTCATCAAAAATTGTAAACTTAGCTATGCAATGCTGGAAGCCCCAACGATTTACTGTGAAGTAGTTGAGGAGATTTGGACAACTGCTGAGTTCAACTCCATAGATATGACCATCTCTTTCACTCTCAAAGGTAAAAATCACTGTGTTAACTGTGATGATTTACTAGCATGTTTTAAATTGCCTGAGAACAATGCCATGACACCACACACTGATAATGATGTATCCAGCATGTTAGATTCTATAGGTTATTCTCTTAACTCTGCTAGTTTAGGGAGTATTAAAAGAAAAGGCCTTAGGAAAGAATGGAGTTTTCTTGGGGATGCCTTTATCAAGGTTTTCTCTGGGAAAATTAGTAATTTTGATGCCATAACTTCATCTCTTGTTAATATGCTCTATATGCTTGTTTCTGATAGGTATTTTAGCTTTAGCAATTATGTTATGCTAGAATTGGGTACTAGATTAGGTAACAAAGCTAATAGACCTAATAACATCTATTATGCTAGATTCTTTATGTTATTGGCTAACCATGTTGCTGAAGGTTTGATCATAACCAATGAGAATAACAAACTCAAGTGCTGGGCACAAGAGAAAAGAGTTCTTGCAGATTTATTGAGAATGGATCTCAACAGCAGTGTACCATTGGTATATTTACCAATCATGGATGCACCTCAGGTAAGTGAGGTAATTGTTTCTACAACTCCTACTTCTTCCAACCCCTATATTTCTTTATCTTCTAGTGTGCCCATGGAATCTGTGACAATGCCCCAACAGATTCCTACCAAGGTCACCAAAACTAAACTTTCAAAATCAAAGACAAAGAAAACCACCTCTGTTGTTTCTCAAAAGACAATAGTTGTAACACCTACCCTTAACCCTGAGGGGAGTGAACAGGGTGTGAGTGGTGAGGGGAGGGGTGAACATCAAAGAAACCCCCAGGATAAGGAAGGAGAGATAAGTGTTTCCCAAGCTAGCCAAACCACAGTTTCTCAAAAAGTTGTGGTGGTTGAAAAGGTTACTAGCACATCCCTAGCTGCATTCTCCCAAAAGGATGTAACTATTGAAAATAGTTCCCAACCAGGAACACAGATCAAACGAGGGAGGGACACAGAAGCCAAACACTCACCAACAAAAGCTTTTATTAGAAGAAAGAGGGCTAGAACCCAATCTTCTACACAGGGTGCACACACTGCACAGATACATCCATCTGTATCTATGCCTTCTCAAACTCAGTTTGATGTGGCTCCAACAAATGTGGAGTCACAACCCCATTCTCTCACAATTAACACACATCAATCACCACACACTTCATCACCATCTCTGGATGTGGATATGTTATTCCCATCAATTCCTGATTCTCCCTCTTTACAACTCAGGGAGGAGCCCCACTCAAATACAGGTGATCATCATCTTTTAGATGATTTGTTGGATCACCCGCAAATTCTTTCAGATGTAATTGAAGGATCTGTGTCACCAAAACTCAAATCAATCCACACAGATTCAACAGTTATATCACTTTCAATTTCTACTTCTTTTCCTTCTTCAACGGATATCACTCATCCGTTGACAAGTGGTTGTTCTTCAATAGATAAGCTTAACAGCAGTTATCCGTTGATACCATCAGTGTCACCTTCAACGGCTATTTCATATCCGTTGATAGTCTCTACACACACAACTGAAACAATTCCAAGTGTAGAAGACATGATTACTGTACAATCACTTTTAGGACTGAGGGAAGGGAGTGACAATTTGAGTGAGAGGCTGGGTTGCACCCAGGCAAAAGGAGAGATTGAGAGCTCAAATATGCATGCTATTTCTTCCAGCATGGCAAAAGTAAGTGAGAGGAGTACCTCCTTAGTAGGTGAAGGTGAGGAAGTGAGGAGTGTGAGCCAGGGGGAGCCCCTGATGCAAGAATATAGAGAAAAAGAGAGAAAGGCAGGTACAGCAGATATAAGGGTGGATCCAACCATTGCTAGTGAGTCAATGATTGTGGATGATGCTGAAAAGGAAAGACAATTTCAGCAACATTACAAAGCTGTAATTGATAACATTTCCTTGGATGCTGACACTTTTACTCATCCTGTGTCAGCCTATCAGTTGTTGGCTGCTCAGGGCAATGAGGAGGCAGAAAAGACACTACATCTAGTACATACAACAGAATCTCTTCAGAGGGATAAAGCTGCTATTAACAAGATGCCTTCTACAGCTGGTGAGTCATCTGAGGAATTTGGAGTAAATTCTGATGATGATGACTCTGTTTCTTTTGATGGAAGCATGAACTTAGGGGGAGATGAAATCCCTAGTTCTATTCCAAATTTACCTGAATGGGCCTTGATAAAGGAGTCTACACCAGGGCAATTCAATGTCTCCTTAGTCAAATAAATCAGTACTATCCAACAGGCCATTCAGAAAACTTCACATGATGGTACCAAGGCAATCCTTACAGCTCACCTGGAATCACTGCATCTCATGAAGTTGCAGCAAGTAAGCCAGAATCAGAGTGTGGATGAACTCAAGAAGGATATTGCTGACTTGAAATCCTACAATTCTGAAAAATTGGATTCAGTCATGCCCTATGGTACAATGAAGGACTTATTGTTGAGATTGAAAAAGGATTCAAATACTGAAAAGAGGCTGGCTAAGTTAGAAGACAGAGTCCAAGTTATTGAAAATTCTGTGGCCAGCATTCTTCACAACCAACAATCTCAAACAAGTCTACTTATGCAGCTGGCAAAGGCACAAGGCTTGACCCCTCTCCTTGATGATAACAAAAAGGGGGAGAGAAAAAGGGAAGGGGAAGGAGAGCCATCTACAAAAATCCAGATATCTAAAGTGCTAGTTCCTGCCATCACTACTTCTCCAATTATGCAAATTAAAGGAAAGCCTGATGGAATTGACCTAATCCAGCTAGCAGCAGCTGAAATTCAAGTGAAAGAGCAAAGGAGGAGAATTGATGAAAGGGTGCAACAAGTGTTTGGCTCAACACAAGATAAATCAATATCTGTGAAACATAGCACAAAGGTTGAACCAATCATTATGGAGCACAAGCCAGAAAGGAGGAATAAGGTTGGAGAGACTTCTTTCAAGAATCTAAAACCTATAGTTCTCAAGCCCAACACTAGATCCAGCAAGGACTCCACAAAGAACCCCCTAGACTTTGCTCAGATGAAAGAAGTGGACTTTCCTCTTCCAAAGCCTAAAGAAGACAAAGTTTTGGGTGCTAACATCAAAAAGCACAAGGAGACCAAGGACATAGTTAAAAGAATGAAAATGGCCATTATCTTTAGAGAGGGAAAGAGTATCAGTGTGATGCAAGGACATCCCAAATTTCCAAAGGCCAAGAGGGAAGAAACCAAAAGGTTGAAGAAAGAAGCTGAAAAACTCAAGGATGAAAAAAGAGCACAAGCAAAGCTTGAACAAAAGCTAAAGTCAAGTCAAGTTGAAGGAGAGAAAGGAATTGAAGTCAGGGGTGAAGACAAGATTGCAAACCTAGATGAGGTTTTTGGGAGTATATTTGGTGAGAGTATGGAGGAAAGAGAGGAATGGCAGAAGGGAAACAGAAGAAAGGCCAAGGCACATAGAAGGAGTGAAGATAACACTGAAGAAACTAAATCAATATCTAAACCACTACCTTCCATACCTGAACCTTGTGTTACTGATCCCACTATAAACATCCATGGTGAACTAATCATCCCAAAAGAGGAACCTATTGATTGGGACACCATCAAATTGCCTACCTTTTTAACCACTCTTCCACTACCAAAGAAACAGAAAAGAAAATCCAAATCTACACCTCCCCTAACCTCTAAGAAATTCACTCAAAAACAAAAACCTAAGCCTAAGCCACCCATTTCTAAAGATGATTATGTTCACATCTGTGACATAAAAGAAATTTCAGACATTGAACTCTATCTGGATGAGCTGGAGGATGTAAGGGGAATAGCTGCCTACAGACAGCTACCAGAGAGATTGGTGTTCAGAGACAAAGGAGCTGGGGAAAGAATATGGCCTCTCTACAGGATTCTGAATGAAGGCTACTCTACCTTGATCAGAGTCTTTTCAGCCATACAAAAGGATTCTGGCTTTACCAGGACTGCCAATACTGAAATTCTCAACAAGATTGTCAACATAAGGAAAACTTGGAGGGAGCCCAATGCTTTGCCCAGAACTTTACTCATTCAAGAAAGGGGAATTACAATCCACAAATCACCTCATTGGTTGATGGAATTTAGAGATGATAAAGGAGTCAGAAGATTTTTCAGACTTGAAAACCAACTCAAGATTGCCAGCAATGAAACTCTCAAGGAAATGCAATCTAAGTTGGATATCAGTGATGAAGATGAAGCTGAATTCTACAGACAACTCCAACTCCAAATTGAGGAAAATGACAAAGGGCTAGGAAAGAAAACAAGGGAACAAAGAAGAAAAAGATGATTTGTTCAGACTAGAGGAGCACCCTTGGAAATTCTGTAAATCTTCAATTACCTTCTAGTACATACACTTATGCAGCACTTTTAAATTTCTACTTAGTTTCAATTCATATATTTGTTAAGTGTTTTGTTATCATCAAGTTAACCCTGAATTTATGTCTACAATTCTTATAAACATAAATTGGGGGAGATTGTTAGGAATATATGTGCATTAGTTTGATGATATGTTTAACAAAACACTTAAGTAGAAGTTTAGTGTTTGTAGCCTCAACGGATAAGACCACTTTGGCTATCCGTTGATGGTGCAGCTTTACTTAGAAATAAGTCTAGTGTTATAGCACATTTCAGTCTCTGTATTTAAGATATAATTCTTAGAAGTTGAGAGAAAACATAAGTCATGTTGACTACTAGAAGATATGCAAATAGGAAGGCCAATTGTAAATATTTCATGCCTTGTAATTTTGTATGAAGTGGTATCAACGGATATTTTAAAGACCTTCAACGGATGAGAAACAAAGCTTCAACGGATGTCTCTAAAGCTTCAACGGATAGAGCTTCAACTGCTAACACATCAACGGATAAAGCCATCAACGGATGAAGGCTTCAACGGATGTTCTGTTAAATAGCAGTTGATAAGTGGTAGTTGTAACAGCAGACAGAGGCACATGGGTTGACAGAGATAACTGAAATGTGGAAGCCTAATTTCAGGAACATCAGAAAAAGCAGCCGTTCTACTCTAGTACAAAGAGGCAATAGTCAACAAAGTACTTGAGTAATATGGAGAAGAAACAAGTGGAGAACTTATTTTATTATTGTATTTTTATCTTTGTCTTCACTTGTACACTTGGTGATATATAAACCAAGTAGCAGCTAGTAATTAGATAAGAATTTTTCCAGTGCTGTTTAGAAAAATCTTGAGAGAAAAATTCTATCAACTGTCTGTGGCGCATGAGAAGAACCCTCTGTAGGCACTGAAAGATCCGTCCAGGCACTCTCTACATCATCAAAAATATATCCCAAGCCCTTATCATGGGGTGCACCTAAGAATGAATAACTCAAGTGATCTGGCTTTCGGTTGAGCTCAAGTGTGGGAGCTTCTTGAATAAATGTTTCAAAACGCTCTTGAGAAATTTTCAGCTCTGCTAACCCAAGAGAATCGAATGGCAAATCCTACTTCCTCATCCATGGAGGTGCATTCAAAACCTGTAGTTGCTCTGCCCCTTCTTCATTTTCAATAACTGATTCCCCTATTAAGTATCTCTCTAAGGTCTCTGACTTTGGCAATTGCTCAAGTTCCGAATTCCCGACAGAGTCTACCCACTCTACTTTAAAGCACTCCTCTTTAGCTGTGGGTAACTTTATTGCCTTAAACACATTAAAAGTAACCTTCTGATCATGAACCTTCATCGTAAGCTCTCCTTTTTGCACATCGATCATAGTTCGGCCTGTAGCTAAGAATGGTCTCCCCAAGATAATGGGAATCTTCTTATCTTCCTCGAAATCAAGAATTACAAAGTCAGTAGGGAAGATGAGTTTATCCACCTTGACCAAGACATCCTCCACTATACCTCGTGGATAAGCGATGGAACGATCAGCTAGTTGTAATGACATGTATGTTGGTTTCGGATCAGGCAGACCAATCTTCTTGAAGATAGATAAGGGCATCAGATTGATGCTAGCTCCTAAATCACATAAACACTTGTCGAACGACAAGTTTCCGATGGTGCAAGGAATAGTGAAGCTTCCAGGATCTTTAAGCTTCGGAGGCAACTTCTGTTGCAGCACAACACTGCATTCCTCCGTTAGAGCAACGGTCTCTAAGTCTTCGAGCTTCACTTTTCGAGAGAGAATACCTTTCATAAACCTCGCATAGCTAGGCATCTGTTCAAGAGCTTCAGCGAAAGGTATGTTGATATGAAGTTTCTTGAACACCTCCAAAAACTTCTCAAACTGCTTATTTAGCTTCTTCTTCTGCAGCCTTTTAGGAAAAGGAGGTGGAGGACAGTTCTGTTTCTCCCCTGTATTACCCTCAGGAGGAGTGTGTTCCCAGTAGTCTTCCTTGATTCCACCTCTGCTTCCTTCTGCATATCTTCTTCAGCCAAAACTTCAGATTCTGGAACTTGAGATTTTTCAGGGCTTACACCCTTCCCAGACCTTAATGTTATGCCTTAACCTGCTCTTCTGCTTCCTTCTTGCCTGGAACTTCTGTATCACTAGAAGGCATTTCTGGTAGTCGATTCAATAAGGCGTTAGCAATTTGTCCTATCCAGTTCTCCAGATTCTGGATAGAAACAGCCTGGCTTTGGCATATAAGAGCCTGGTTTCTGCACATAAACCGCAACTCCTCCAATTCAGATTTTTCATTCGAAGATAGACATGCACCATGAGTTTGTTGTTTTGGTGTAATTTGTTGCTGAAAACCAAGAGGGTTGAATAGCTTATTTCCAAACTGCTGGAATGGCTGTTGCATCGCATTCTGATTGTTGCTCCAGCTAAAGTTAGGATGATTCCAGTTGTTAGGATGATAAGTGTTTGGAACTGGTTGCTGTGATCTCTGAAAGTTGCTCATAAACTGAGATGAGTCACTAGATATAGCGCATTGCTCCGTCACATGCAGACCTGCAGATAGCTCACAAACACTAATTCTCTTCTTAACACCATAGTTAGCCAGAGAATCGATCTTTATAGACAACGCCTTTAGTTAAGCAGTGATAGCCGTAGCTGTATCCATTTCAAGAACTCCTGCTACCTTGCCATGTGGACATCTCTGGGTTGGATAATGATATTCATTAGCAGCCATCAGTTCAATTAGATCATAAGCTTCCTCATAGCTCTTTCCCCATAATGTTCCGCCTGCTGCTGCATCGAGTATGGGTCTGGACTGTGCTCCCAACCCATTATAAAAACAATTGATGATCATCCAATCAGGCATTCTATGATGAGGACACTTCCAAAACATCTCCTTGTAGCGCTCCCAAGCTTCATATGAAGATTCTCCTGATTGCTGCGCAAATTGAGTAAGAGCATTCCTGATCACAGCTGTCTTCGCCATAGGGAAGAATTTAGTAAGAAATTTCTGAGCAAGATCCTCCCAAGTAGTAATCGAACCAGCTGGTAGCGAGTGTAACCAGCTCTTAGCTTTCTCCTTCAGAGAGAATGGGAATAGTCTCAGCTTTATAGCATCTTCAGAAACTCTATTGAACCTGAAGGTGTCGCAGATCTCAATGAAATCCCTAATGTGCATATTGGGATCTTCAGTTGGAGAACCCCCAAACTGGATTGAATTCTGCACCCATTAAATTATGCCAGGCTTGATCTCAAAGGTATTAGCTGTGATAGCTGGCCTGACAATGCTAGATTGAATGTCATTGATCTTGGGTTGAGAAAAATCCATCAAGGCTTTCGTTCATGCTGCTGGATCTCCCATTGTAATGAGTACCTGAAACACAAACAAATAAACCGTGAAAGTAAAAGAATCTGAGTCAGTGAACTTTAACGACCACTGATGATAAGCACATAAACTAAAAATTAACACCAAGTCCCCGGAAGCGGCGCCAAAAACTTGTTAGGGCGAAAACATGCGCTAAAATACACGCAAGTATACGTGATCGCAAGTAATATAGAATATCTTCTAGTTCGTTCCCACAGAGACTCTATTAAGTTAAATTCAGAATGTGCACCTATATATCAATGTATGATTATCCTTCACTGCTAAGACAATTATCAAATAAGGGTTTTGATTAACTAAGATATTAACTAACATGCAATTAGCTACGAGAATAAAAGATTGAATAAACAATATAAGACAAACATGGGATTCTAACTTCATTAAATACTTCATTCAAATTTTATATTTTTAACCCTAACATTTGATGGTGATGACACTAATCAGATAACACGAAACCGATAAATGCCAACTTTTGTTGCACGAGTACCATTCTACCAGACATCCACAAAAGAGATAGAAGCTGAATAGGTACCAATTATATTGAGACCCTATATGTCTATAGAATTTGACAACATAACGGTTTAAGCACAAGTTATCTATCTTGATTACATAGGGCAAGTAAGATGGTTAAAATTACCTACGAATCATGCATAACAAATACATGAACCTATGCTAGCATGGCAAGTTCTAACCCTCTATATTCACTGTCTCTTCAATAGAGATTAACACACTATCTATTATGTTAGCTACGCACATAAGACGATTAAGCACAACCAATACTAGGATATCAATCAATCACCACATACCAAGATATCAAAACAAATTAATTATTGAAATCCATAAGTAAATCCGCTAGAACCCCATGATAACGATTAGCCCATAATTGAACTCATCATCACCATGGGTTCCAATGAAAGCATGGTATAAAACAAGGTCTTAATAAACTGAATAATAATTAAAGTACGAATAAACAAGATCTAGGTTCAACAAGAATGAAAACGAGCATCCTAAGTTACAACTAAATCAAAGAATCACAAGTTGCAATTAAGATCTTCTTTTTCAGAGTTGTTTTGTGCTTCTAGGTCTTCTCCTTGGTATCCCAATCTTCCCGGATGATGAAAACCCTTTTTAAAGTAAATATACACCCCTAGTGGACCTGGACCCTTAAAATCGTCAAATTCCACTCAAATAAGGCCTTTTCAGCAAAATCAGCGACCAGCCGCACCTCAGGCGGCCGCCTCAGCTCTCCATGGGGGTGCCTCAGCTCCCAAGCGGCTGCCCCACATCCCAGGCAGGCGCCTGCAGCCTGTCTGGAAAAATTCTGATGAATCTTGTTTTGGCCATAACTTGAGTTCTACTCGTCAGAATTAGGCGATTCAACTGCTCACGCGAAGCTAACGAGATTCTCTACGACTTGACAATGGACTTGGCTTCCAAATCTGATCAATTTTCATCATATTTCCTTTAAAAGCTCCTTTCTTCATTTAACTGATACCTGAAATACAATAACACAAAAACACATAAAAATACCAACAACTTGAGTCCAAAACACCAATTTAAGCTTGTAATAAAGCGTTCCAAGTGGATATAAAATCCACTTATCATTATTTCATACCAGGCCCTTGGAGCTTATTTTAGTCCATAGAGTTCTTTATCCAATTTATAGATATGATCAGGATATTTTGGATCTATGAACCCTCGAGGCTGTTCAACATAAAATTTCTCTTCAAGTTCACCATTCAGAAATGCACTCTTTACATCCATTTGGAACAATTTAAACTTCTTGTGAGCAGCATAGGCTAGAAAAATTCTGATTGTCTCAAGCCTTGCAACTAGAGCAAAAGTCTCATTATAATCAATGCCTTTTTGCTTTGAATATCCTTTTGCAACCAGCCTTGCTTTATTTCTCATAATGATGCCCTCACTATTAGTTTTATTTTTGAACACCCACTATGCACCAATAAATGATATTTTCTTTGGTTTTGGCACAAGAGTCCAAACTTTGTTCCTTTTAAATTCAGTAAGCTCATATTGCATTGTTGTGACCCAGTCAACATCTTGAAGATCTTCTTCCATTTTCTTCGGTTCAATTTGAGATAGAAAAGAATGGTAGAGACATTCATTTTGAGTGGCTTTTCTGGTTCTTACACCACTATCAGGATTTTCAAAGATTAACTCAGGTGTGTGTGTGATTTAGACCATTTTCTTGCAGATGGAAGTTGACTTCTTGAATTAGAACCTCCTTGTTCCATGAGATCTCTAGTAACTTTTCGACTTGTACCACTATCATTTCCTGATGCTTCCCCTAAATCAGTATTTCCAGTGCTATCAGTACTTGATCCATTAGTATTTGAGGAATGAGAGTCTGATGAATTATTTACTGATGTTTCTTGTATTGAATCACTTGTAGAAGACTCTGGATTTGAATCATGTTGCTCCCCCTCAACATGTGCTTCAGTATTTGCATAATTTCCATTGTCATGTGGATCATCAGAGTTTAGAGTGATATCATGATTTACTGTATCAGGACTTTTCAGAATATCAGGATTTAACTATTTAGCATACGGTACTTCATTTTCAAATCTCAATTCATCATGGTCATCTGCATCTTCTAGACCTATGAATTTCTTGTCATCACAAGAGATATGTATAGATTCCATGACTGTCCTTGTTCTCAGATTGTAAACTCTAAAGGATTTTATAGACAATGGATATCCCACAAAAATGCCTTCATCTGCTTTTAGATCAAATTTAGTAAACTGTTCTGGATGATTTTTGAGAACAAAACATTTGTAGCCAAAAATATGAAAGTACTTCAAATTTGGCTTCTTTCCCTTCACCATCTCAAATGGTGTTTTACCATGCTTCTTGATCAAATTTACATTTTATTTGAACCAAGCAGTTTGCACATCCTCAGCCCAGAAGTAGGTAGGCAATCTTGCTTCTTCTAGCATGGTTCTTGCAGCTCCTATGAGAGTCATATTTTTCCTTTCAACAACTCCATTTTGTTATGGAGTTCCAGGGGCAGAAAATTCTTGTTTTATCCCCTTGTATTTGCAGAACTCTTCCATAGAACTGTTCTTAAATTTAGTTCCATTATCACTTCTGATGATTTCTTTGTATGTTGATCATTTTTCCAGTTCTCTCAAATAATCAAGAAGAATGGATGGATATTTATCCTTGGTATGCAGAAAGTATACCCATGTGTATCTTGTATATTCATCAACAATTACAAGTGTATCTTTTATCAGTTCCATTATCACTTCTAATGATCTTCACTTTGTATGTTGATCCTTTTTCCAGCTCTCTCACATGATCAAGAAGAATGGATGGAGATTCATCCTTGGTGTGCAGAAAGTATACCCATGTGTATCTTGTATATTCATCAACAATTACAAGTGTATACCTCATCTTGGCAATAGACATAACATTGACTAGACCAAAGAGATCAATATGAAGTAGATGATATGGTTCAAGAATAGAAGATTCAGTTTTACTCTTAAAAGATGTTTTCCTTTATTTTGCTTTTTGGCATGAGTCATATAAGCCATCAGGAGTAAATACTGCATTGGGCATTGATGTTTTTGAAATTGAGATGAGAAAATCTTCTATGCCAGTTCCAGCTATCTTCCACAGATGCTCTACTAAGTAGACAAACTTTTAATCCATCAGTATTTGTGGAGACCCTGACTTTATATAGGTTACCATGTATTACACCATTCATTCCAATCTTGCCATCAGACTTACTGACAATTTCACAATGTTTTTCATAAAAATTCACATGGTAACCTTTGTCACAGATTTGACTCACACTGATCAAACTATGCTTGAGTCTTGCAACTAGAGCTACATTCTCAATAATGACATTCCCAATTTTGATTTTGCCATATCCCAAGATTTTTTCTAAGTTGCCATCTCCATAAGAAACACTTGGGCCAGCCTTTTCCTTAAACTCTGATATCATGGTTTTATAACCAGTCATATGTCCTGAGCATCCACTGTCCAAGACTAGAGAATTTCTCATGTTACCCTGTAATCAGTAATTAAATCAGTTAGTATTATTAAGGATCCAGACTTGCTTGGATCCTTTGGCCTTTTTAAGTTTGTTAACATATGTAGCAGAAGAGTTCATATCAGAGTTTATGTTAACATTCTTACTATCGGTATTTACACATGCAGAAACAATTTTTGCTTTATTTAAAGAGGGTTTCAGTTTATAGTAATCATAATATAACTATGATACTCTTTACATGTATAAATAGAGTGCCACACACTACCACAATGAAAGCAAGGATGCTGTGGTTTATATCTAACTGTTCTATTCCTAAACTCTGATTTTGAATGAACAATATCTATCTCTTTATTCTTCCTGCAAGAATTAGCAAGATGATTAGTACTACCACAGTTCAAGCATGTATTTCTAAGAGCACTGGGAACAGTTTTATAAGTACCATTTTCATTAAAACCTACTTTACCATTCCTGTTTTTCTAGGCTTTTTCTCCTTATCCTTAATGTGTAATTCCTTCAGCTTTTGCTTAAGCTGTTTCTGAGTCATTAAACCAATATTTATTGATCTTGTGTGAACTTGTTCACTCTTATCAGTAGTTAAGTTTGACTTAGGTGCTGAGGTTGAATTCAACATCCGCACTTGAATTAAACTTAATAGGTTTCATCTGAACCCTAGTATCAGTATTTACTAGTTTAGTACTCTCAGTTTCTTTTCCACTTTTTTTATCAGAATTAGATCTATTAGAATATCATAATCCTGATCCCCAACAGCCATTCTCTAAAATTTCTTGAGTTGTTTTTTCTGAGTTAGTCCAAAGCTTAAAAACCTCTTTTTCTTTAGCTAACTCCTTTTCTAGATAAGCATGTTTTTTTAACAATTTTTCTTTTACATAAACAACATTATCTCTTTCTTTTTAAATTCCTAGCATGGAAAGCAACTCAATTTCTAGGTGATCATTCCTTTTCTTTAACTCATAGTTTTCACTCTTGATTCTATTATTCTCTAAAGTTTGATCCCTACAACTAACATCAAGAGATTTAAGAAACAATCTTAATTCATAGATATCATCAGTATCAAAAGCAAGTGTAGTTTGAGGTACCTTTAATTCAGCATTATCATCCTCATCTTCAGCATTTGCCATGAAAGCATAGTTAACACCATCATCTGAATCTGATGAATCATCCCAGTTTTTCTTCTTTGTGATCAAGGCTTGTTTCTTCTCAGCTTTTGGTTATCTGTAGTTAGCTGCAAAGTGTCCAATTTCATCACATTTATAGCACATTTCCTTTGACTTTTCATATTTTCCAGACTTTGATTCCTTCCAATCAGTATTTCTTCTGTCATTCCTCTTATCAGAGTTTGAGGAACTGGAACCTTTTCTGGAAAACCTTTTTCCTTTCTTGAAGTTCTTGTCGACCATCTGCTTGAAGCTTTTAACCAATAGAGCAGCCAATTGTTTCATGTCTTCATTGTTATCATGATCACTATCAGTATCTGATTCACTATCAGTATTTGAGTCATCATCAGAGTTTAACGACTCAATATCAGACTTTGCAATCATAGCTTTTCCGTTGGAGTAACCTTTTCTCTTATCTTTCTCCTTTGGCTTCTCTTCAAATCTAAGTGTAATTGGTCTGGTCTTGGATCCTTTTCTCTTACTTTTTTGCTCCCTCTCTAGTTCATGAGTCTTCAATATGCCATAGATCTCATCTAAAGATGTTTCATCAAGTTCATAATTATCCCTTATTGATGTGACCTTAAAGTCCCACTTTTCAGGGAGTGCAAGTAGAAACTTCAATTTTGAGTCCTCTAAATCATATTCCTTGTTGACAAGAGATAAGTCATTCAACAACTTTTGAAATCTATCATAGATCTCGTTTAAGGACTCATTATCTCTCGAGTCAAAGTACTCATATTCTTGAGTAAAATAGTCCTCCTATTTTTCTTGATAGCAGTAGTACCTTGACACTTTACTTCTAAAGCATCCCAAATTTCCTTTGCTATTTTACATCCAATAACCCTATTGGACATAACACAATCAAAATTCCTATACAAAATATGTCTTACTTTTGCATCTTTCATAATATATGAAAGATCTTCAGGGAATATTCATTCTTATCTTTATCAACCATCTTTCATCTTCACCAGCACCTGATACTGCCACCTTCATTGGCCTATGAGGGCCATCATAAATCGTGCTTAGATATTCAGGATCTGTATCTTCTAAGAACATGGCCATCCTAACCTTCCAGATTGGATATTCATGTATCTTTAGGATTGGAACCTTAATAGTTTCATACTTACTCATATTATTGCTAATATGTGGTGTGGCTGGGGGTGGAGGTGGTGGATTATGTTATTGTTCTTTGTCTACCATTAAAGATTGATTGTCATATCTTAAACTGTTTGTATACTAATAGCAAACTCAGATACCAATTGTTAGGTCCGTAATATAACTGTAAAGGGGGTGAATACAATTTGTTCAAATAATTCGATAAATCTTAAACATAATCAACAGTTTTTATATTAACAGATAAAAACTGATTACAGAAGTACTCTCTCAAAAGATGAACAATTATCCTTGAGAGTTGCTAGGTTATCTGAGAGATATATTAATTCATTAACTTATATAGAGTAAACCTAATATCTGCTTATATAGTGCACAGTTACACAATCAATAAGGAATCCTATTCTATTACAGTAAGGAAACCTAATACATATCCATGTATGATTGATTCTGAAATAAAGTCCTTCACCGCCTTCAATTTTGTAATCATTTTCCTTCTCGAATATCTACTGAAGTGACTAAATCCTAATGACATCAAATGATGATCATCAAGTACTGATAGATAAGTACTAATGACGTCACCTTCAGTAAATACTGATATTAAGTCCTAATAATAAACTCTGATAGTTTCTATCCTTATATCATCAATTATATCTAACATTATGAACAAAATGTTTCATAAAATTGGATATGAATTCTCTTTTGTTAGGTCCCAATGTGTTTGTAGAAGGGGGGGTTGAATACAAACGGTACCGAATAATCGAATAAATACGGAATAAAAAATGTGAAACAAAATTCAAGTTAAATAAGAATATTATTAAACTTGAAAGGTGTTACAACAACTGTATCGATTACAAGGAATTAATCTCAAATTAATTATCACAAATTTAGAATAAATTCGACATGAACTTTTTCTATTTTTGCAATAATTAGAATCAAATGCTAAACACGATTTGAGATTAAGTTCTAGGGATTTTGATCCGCTAGATTGTTACACAAGAACAAGATAAAGATTTCTAGTTGATTGGATTTAACTTTACAATCTAGAAATTGATCTTGAATAAAGCAGATGAAAATGAAATATTTGCTGCGGCTGCTGTGTTCTTGACTTGTGTGTTGGATGGATAAAAAATGAACTGCTGCTTGTCTGCTTCTTTTTAATCAACAGAATAGAATTGAACTGGCAAGACAATCCTGAGCTCAGCAAGACAATCGGTAGGACAATGGATTGAACTAGCAAGACAATCTGAATGAACTAGCATGACAATCAGAATGAACTAGCATGACAATCAGAATGAACTAGCAAGACAATCCTCCTCCCAGTGTAACTTTCGGTGAGACTATTGTTTGTACTAGCATGACTTTCGGTATGACTATTGATTGTCATACCGATTGTCATACTAGTACAATCAGTTTGACTTGCTGAATTTAAATGAATTTTAATCCAATTTAAATTCTGAAAATTCCTAAAATTAATTCATAATTAATTAATCAATTAATAAATAAATTATTCTTCGCAGATATAATTTATTTTCTTAATTAAATTAGATGACTTAATTAATTAATAGAGAATTAATTCTAGTCTTGAGCAGCAACCATTCTTCTGCAAATCTTCTGAAAATCACTGAAAATTATGAATCAATTCCACCACTTCAACGTTGACACTCGATGTACTGTCTGGTTCATGAGTGACTAACTTCTGTGACGTTTCTTCATGTGTTGACTTTGATACTCTGATTTTCTTCAGATTAAATCCTTGTAATTAATGATACTCTGACGAGATCTCTGTCACTTGATTAAATCCACGATCTTGATTTATATCACTGAGGCATGATCAACTTCTTGAACTTCTTCCAGTGAATTAACTCCTCAAGTCTGTAGATGAACCTTGTTTCTAAATCCTTTGACAGATATTACTTTGCGAGATCTCTCTGACGGTCGATCCACTATTTACTTATTATATTCTTATTTGAGTTGAGTTGAATCCTCGAATATACAAATAGGCTATGACATATGACTTACAATCTCCCCCTATTTGTTTGTTAGACAATAACACACAAATACCTAGAGGATAACTCAACTAACAAATAAGAAAAAGATATAAACATACATGCAAAGTAAATAGCAGAAAAGTTCTGGATGAGATTTAACATTTTCCAGATTCCAAGTAGATGTTCCTCTAGACTGAACATATCTTCAAGTAGTTCCATCTTCTTTTTGTACAACCACATTTCCTGTTGAGAAGCCCATATCTCTCTTGCTTCTCCCCCTATGAGAATCAACTGATTAAAGAAGATCACCTTCGTTTACCACCTCTCCCGTACAATAGGATCCGCAGATAAAAACCAATGGTACTCCCTTAACAGCTTCTTCCCTTATCAGAAAATCACCTTCTGTTTACCACCTCTCCCGTACAATAGGATCCGTAGTTACAAACAACAATGGTGTGGTGTAGTGTACATGTTTGATCTTTTTCTTACTCCCTGCTATTTCTCCCCCTTAGTTGAGGAATCCTCCAAACTATTTCTTAAGCTTTTATCTCCCCCTTAAAGAAGGAATGTATGCCGTCGTCTGAAGGAGTTCTCATATTTCACTTGGTTGGAAAAGAAATAACAAGTAGTTTCTCTTTCTACCTCACTGTGAGTGTGTGATTCTGTTTAGTGTACCTCACATGTGTTTCACTCTTCTCTCCACTCGTGTTTATACTCATTCTCACAAGTGTATCACTCTTCTCTCATAGCTCCATACTCCAGCTGTACCTGCAAGGAAAATCACCTTAGCCATCCTTAAGGAGGTCACAGGTGGTGCAATGGAAGTTCACAAATCCCCATCCTTGTTAAACTCGTCAGATAAATCTGAGTCATAATCTACAAGTTGCTAGTTTCCCTTTTAGGGTTCCAGATTTGAATTCTGGGAAGGTAAACAATGATCCAACGATTTTAGCATAAAGATCAAAGTTCCCTTCTAATGTCTGTGAAGACACTTCCTTGTGACTTATCAGGTAATATCTGAATCATTGTCAACAAGTTGCCGATCTGCACCTATGTCAGATCCACTATCCGCAGATGCATCCAGGGGATTTAAGCCTGGGGAGGTAGACACTGACCACTGACATATGGCTTTTGGATCAGTATCCTCTCCTAACACCTGTAAAGGCAATTGGTCCACTAACGAACCTTAAATAATCGAATCTGACCTTAAAATGGTCGAAACTCTTGTTTCCGTCAACTCATCCTTTGTGTGTGTAACCTCTCCTTGTGCATCAAGAATTGATTATGTTTGAAGTGGTGACACTACATCGGATACCTTGGCCGACAGGCAAAATTCAATAGACTCACCCTGTTGAGAGAATGAATCTAGTAACTTGCTTTTGTGCCTTTTCAGCCATTACATCTTTTTGAGAAGATGTATGGGGGCTAGCAGTTGTCTCGGTTTAAATACTACTCATCTATGTAGGAGACAGAGCTACTGGGTTGACTACAGAACCTTCCTTATGTGGTGCACTAGGCACTATCTCCCTCACGCTCATTCATACTAAATTTAGTGGTAAGAGAGTGTTGGTTGGTTCTGTTTTTGTGTTTGTCTTTACAGTCTGGGATAGATGTTGTGGGTTTTCAACCTCATGACTGTCAATGAAAGAAAGTCATTGGAGACTGAACCTGTAACACAGAATATATGGTAATAGAGAGAAAATGATTTACAATAGTGATTTCAAAAGATTTTACATGAAATAAGAAATCACTAATGTAGAAAGAAGTTTAATTCTTATTTTTCAATATGAATGAGTTTTTGATAAAACATTGATCACTTAGGGTAAAGTCTAAGTAATTCTCATTCATGTCAAAAGCTTACAAATATCTGCAACATAATGTTAACAATATATCATTGACCGATACTTGTCAAGTACTTTAGATACTAATTGTTATGTTGCATAATCAATATACCACTGAACATATAAAACAATATGATTGTGCTTAGTGATAAAATAGTTATTAATATGACGACTCTACTTATTCATATAAAATTATAACTTCTGTTAGAGTGCCATACCATGTCCTTGACGATTGCTTGAGCAGTATACTAGTTCATACCAACCTAAAGTGAGATTGTGAAGAAGAGATTGCATAGTCCAATAGATCTGCAGCTGCAAAGTCCATGAACTGTGGTGCACTGACTTCCTCTTTTGACTCACCAAACAGGAGGACACTTGTACACATCTTACTAGAGTTCAATTCCAAGTGTAATGTGCAGCAGGTGCTTGATATGTCGTAATATTCTCAAGTCTCGTCACTGGTGCTATATGTTAGATACTGCTTCCTGATAATAACCTAGCACAATATACAAAATTACAATGATAACATTCCCAGCTTGCAAACAGCCATATCCCTCAGATAAACCTTTGCTGTTATCTCCAAAGGTAACCAGGGGGCCAGCTTTCTCAATCCACATTTGATAGCAGGGCTCTATCTCCGGTCATATGTCTTGATGATCCACTGTCAAGACTCCACACTACCGGTTACACCTATTTAATGCCCTACACTACAAATGGATTAGACCTTCTTCGGAACCCAAACTTGGTTGGGCCCGGCATACTTGTAGAACTGTCCTTTGTCAGGCAAAACAACATTTTTAATTTTAATTGTCTCAACTTTCTCAATGACTGGACATTTGACCTTGTAAACAGCCTTAACAAATTTCTGTTTAAGCTTAGGCACAAATGTCTCCTTTCTAGCCTTAGAAGGACTGGCAGTCTTAGACCTATCATGCTTCTTGTTATTCAAATGCTGACGAGGAGTAGTCTTATCATTAGACACATGCTTACCATTAAAATAAGCATACATCGTATTAAAAGCACAAGACATACAATTAGCAACACCACATGCTTTATAAGAGTGATTAACAGCAGACAATTTATGCATGGTAGACATGGCATTATTGTTATCCAACTCATGTGTGTCTGAGTTAGTCTCAGTTGCTTTCACAATTTTGACTGGAACTTTCGACTCACTTGACTTGGAAACAATCTTCTCATTAGCATGATCCTCAGCACGTATTTCTTCTTGAATAACAGAAGAGGTCGCATCAAATGGTTCAGCAATTGATGCTTTATAGAGGGGTTCATCAACACCCTTAAGCACATGTGGTACTTCCCTCCCTTTAGCACAGACATGAGGAGGGGAGTTTATGCCTAATTCTCCAATAGCAGCATTGTAATCATAACCTATTCCAGATGTTTGATTAACAGCTTGCTTACTGTAGAACTCTTTAGCCTTCGAACAAGAATTGAAGTAGGCTCTAACCTTAGTCTCAAGACCGGTGATCTTGTCTTTGAGAATAGTTTCGAGTTTTCTATAACAGTCAACTCTATTCTCTAGAAAAGATACCTGTTCTTTTAATTTGTCTTGATTAATGTGCACAAGTCTTAATTCATTGACCTCTTTCTCAAGGTCTGTGATCTGTAAACTTAACAGTTCATTATCACGACGTGCACAATCTAAGTTACCTCTTAGATGATAAACCATTTCAGCATCAGAAAGTTTTACCTCTATTCTTGACGATGAAGCTTTTCCATCAATAGCCATAAGAGCAAGATTTCCTTCATCTTCATCTTCACTGTCAGTATCATCCCAGCTTCTTCCCTTTGCCAGATAAGCCCTTTCAGAGTTCTTTCTTACTTGCTTTGGCTTCCTACATTCTGTGGCAAAGTGTCCCAACTCATTACAGTTATAGCATCTAATGGTGCTCCGATCAACCATCCCTGTTTTGTATCCACCACTGCTGGTGTTAGAGGATGAAGATCCACCTTTCTGGAATTTGTTGTAGTTGGACTTGTACTTAAGCTTGGGATTCCTCTTGAATCTGACATGGGAGAATCTCTTGACAATTTGGGCCATTGACTCGTCTTCCAATTGCTCCAGCTCTTCCAAGGAATAAAAATCATCATTTGATTGATTTGTAGTAGGAGGATCATATTCTGCTACTAACTCATTTTCCTCACCCTTGGAAAACTGTACCATTCTTTCTAACTGTTGAGATTGATGTTGTTGTTGACCTTCAGCTACAAGTGCAGTAGATGTGCTGACCATTCTATCCTTCCCGTAGACTTCCTTCTGTTGAATCTGCTCCAACTCATAGGTTTTTAACACTCCATAGAGCCTGTCCAAAGAAATCTCACTCAGATCTCTAGCTTCTCTAATGGCAGTGATTCTATGTTCAAGATGAGCTGGCAGTGTTAAAAGGAACTTTTTGTTGACCTCCCTGATTGAATAATACTTTCCATTGATGTTCAGGTTGTTGATCAACGCATTGTACCTCTCAAACACTTCAGTAATTCCTTCTCCTGGATTTGATTTGAAATGTTCATATTCAGAGGTTAGGATTTCCAACTTGTTCTCCCTAACTTCCTCTGTGCCTTCATTAATTACCTCAATAGTTTCCCACATGTGTTTAGAATTTTTACAGTTCATCACATGTCTGTTCATCAAGGGATCAAGGGAATCAATTAATATTAATTGAAGGCTGGAATCCAAGGAGGCTTCTTCCTTCTCAGCAGGAGTAAAATCTTCAGGCTCTTTTGGATAGGTTCTAGCTTCAGTAGTCACCACACCATCTATTATTACCTCCGGTTCAATAACCATCGGAGTTTTATACCCTTCTTTAACAAGTTTGAATATTTGGGATTTGCAACTTGTAAAAATTGTTACGACCGGCATTTTATGTAATATTATTTGTGAATAATATTAAGTTAAATAAAAATATATTCAATGCTTGTACGTTTGTGTGAGTGAAAATTTCTGCATTTTAAATTTGCTTTGGGTAGTATATGATTTTTCAAAGCAAGAATTTATTTAATTTCTTTATTTTTGATTTATAAGGAATATTCTAAGCTTTGGAAAAATTTTCTTTTAAAAGACATTTTGTACACAAATTTTGAAAATGATTTTTATAAAGTCTCTAAAAATCCAAGTTATTTTATGGTATAAATTTTATAATTTTTGAACTTGTACTTTATTATATAAAAATAAATCTTTGGAAATTAGTTGCTTAATAATTATCAAATTACATGAATAACCTTGCATGCAAACTTGCCTAACTTTAGCTAGAGGGTTACTCTTGTCATTTCCTAAATCCACTCACATTTAGTCTAGTCAAAGACATAAAAACAAAACTAAAGTGATGATCACTCCATTTTCACTCCACCCTCCCCTTTTCTCCTCCCTCCCTCTCGGCTCAACCCTCACTCTCGGCCATCCCATAGCCGAGGCCCTCCATCCCCTTCATTTCTTCATTCTTTCACCCAAACAATCATCTTATATTCAAGTAATTTTACTCCCTATATGTTATTCTTATATATTTCAAAAGTATAGAGTGAAAAACCTATGTTTTGACCTTGCATGGTGATGTTTTTGTTAAACTCAAAGTGAACCTCCTTGATTCTTGTGAATCTAAGGCTTTCACCATGAGTTATAGTATCATAGGGTCAAGAATGGCTAGACATAAGAGTGTTACACCTATGCGAATGCTGTTTTTACCCTAATCCATTCGGCCATGACTTGATAGGAGCCGAATGGATGGTGTTTTGTTGCCTTGTTAACATTTTGTGTATTTTGTGATGATAACATGAATTTTGTAGTAAAGTCTTGATAAAATCCTTTTGCATGCTAGTTGATCATTTAGTTGTAATCCATGTTAGGCTTGCATGTTGAATTATGATAAAAATTTATTTGGAAATCATGTTGTTTTGGTTTGAAAAACCCGAAGGCATGCATGCATGTGGAATTCTCTTAGTTTGTTGTGAAATTTTGATCATTTGGAAAGATTTTGTTAGTGAGCCTTAATTTCAGTAGGAATAATGTGATAATATTGATTTATGCTTCTTGTTGCATGGTAATAATTTGTGGTTATCTTTTATAAAAATATATATCTTGTTGTTTCAAAGGCATGAAGATTTGCGATTTGTTAAGAGTAGTCTCTTTTGTTTTGCCATAGTTGCACCTTAGGTAAGGATGATCTCACCAAGGGTATTTTAAGAAAAAGGGAGTTAGTTCAGTAGAATACCAAGTATAGGTCTTGGTTTAAGTATTTAGTTGTTGTTAGTTGGGTTTGTCAAGTCAAAATCTTGGAAAATGAGAGTTATAGTTTCTGCAGAAAAATCAGTTTAATACCCTGAGGTTTAGAGTGAGTTTTGACCATGTCATTGATGTGCACTTTGAGGCCCAAGCTACCAGAAGTTAGTATGGGGAGTATATAATAGGTTTTAGGAGTTGGTTGGAGGTTTGCATGTCATTTGGTTAGGTGCACAAGTAGAATAACAAAATCTGTCCAGCAGGGGACAGTTTTGTTGCAACTTAGAAATAGGGAGATTTGGCCATGTCATGGGTAGGCCCTCATTAGGCCCAATTGGGCCTTAGTTAGAGGGTATGTCAGAGAAGTTTTTCCAACCATAGTTCATAGGATATGAGCTAGAACCATGTGTCACAAGTTAATTCAAGTCAGGGCATTTTCTGCCCAGAAAAACAGGGGAACCTTGGACTTTTAGCTTAGGCCCAAGAAGGCCCAAGCCAGGCCTTTGAGCCACATCAAGCTTATGAGATGCCCTTAGGTCAGGAGATTAACACCTTTATCCTATTGGAACCAGTGATGCCTATCTTTTGATGTTCTAATACCTATATCTTGTCTACAACCGTTGCTTTAAGCCTAGTTTGGCATTACTCTTTCATCTTATCCAATAGCCTGGCTTAATTTCCTTGTCTAAGTTCTTGTTTATGGAAACCTCTCAATTACCCTAATATAGTAAAGTCTAGTAGATCATGGCCCTGAGATTTAGTGTCATATTTCCAGTGTTTCAAGTTGATCTATAATCCCTTGATAAAAATAATTACAGTCGAAAGAGATTTTGTCATAAATCGGCATCAGTTTTTAAAATGATTAAAACGTGGGTTTTTCAGTCCCAAAGGGGGGCAAATGTTTTCTTGAATGGTGGATCTGGACTGAGACGCGAGTCCTTTCCACACTTATATTAGGCTTAAAAGTTGCCTAGGGATTCCCAATAATGTTTTAGAACCCAGCGAGGTTCGGGGTTACTTCGCGGCTGATCACCGGCTGTAATCCGTAGCGTCATAAAATGATTTTGATTAAGAATGATTTTAAAATTGTTTTGATGCAAGCATAATGATGCCAACTCACATAAGTTTTATCTCTCGATTATCATTGATTATGTCATTCCATTGTCATTCCTAAAGGTATATCTCGATTTATGCTTTGCGTTGTATTGTTAGCACTTGTTGAGCTTTTGGCTCACTTCTTGCTTTACCCTGATATTACAGCTAGCAGCCATGGTTAGATTCAAGCAGACTGCCCGTAAGACCTGTGATGCGGATGCTTATGTTCGAGCCCAGGTAGAATAAGTAATAATAGTTGTGTGAGGACTCGGTATTTGTAATCAGATGTAATAGTTGGTAGTGTTGGGCTGTTCCAAACCCTAAACTGTAAGATCTTGGATTTTGGTTGTGTAGTACTCATTAAAATGATGTAATAACTATATTTATTTTGCTATTTAAGTTGGGGGTGTGACAGGTTTTGGTATCAGAGCTACGGTTTAGAGTCCCTGAACAGCCCAAATAGGTTATAGGACTTGTGAGTAGGTTATAGATATTATGCGAGAGAGTAGGTAAAGTAAATTATTATTAATACTCCTCTTATTGGTTGTCAGCAAAGGGCGCATTCCTCGTCATCCTCTGGGTCGGACGACACTATTGCTTTCTCCGTGTATGCTGAGTTGAGGCGCGAGTTCGACATGCTTCAGGGCAAGTACGACCGACTGATAGACCGACTGAAGAACGTGTATCCGGACAGCCGAAACTACGAAGGGAAGCCCAAGGAGCAGATGATTGCGAGACTTGAGACCTTGGTTCGGTACGTTAACACTAAGCTTGAGGAGATGCCAGCACACCGGGACCGTACCAGCCAGTATGTCATTCAGATGGTGGCGGATGAGCTCCAGAGCATTGTGAAGACACTTCGAGAGGAAAAGTCTACCAAGCCCCGTTCAGATGGAGTGGAGCCTTAGTTCTTTCCATTTACCTTTCATGTTGTTGTACTATCAGACTCTATGGAATCCCCCGGTTGTTTCCGTCTTTCCTTTAAATAAGCCTGTTATTTCTAGAATCAGACTATGTCCCAATCCTATGTACTGTGACCTTTAAAATTTCAATAATTATGTGCTATTGTTCCATTTGCTCTCAACTGTTATTTTATGTTTTTATCATCATATCTGCTTAATTTGGAAACGTGACCCCATATGTAAACAAGAATGCCATGCGATACCCTCGAATCATTTTATCAATTATATTTGTTATAACACAACTCTTATTTCAGGATCATGCCTCCCAAAAAGAAGAACCCAACAACCACCTTCACCACAGACCCAAACATTCTTCAACTACTGGAAACCTTGCAACAGCAAACTAATGCTATAGCTCAACAACAACTAACTCTTCAACAACGAATTGAAAACCAAGATAACCGTGAGCCATATCAACCACCTGAACCACCAGTACCACCAAGACAAATTGTCACTTTCAAGGTTTTTCAGAGTGTGAATCCACCTGTATTTCATGATACCACTGATCCAGTGATAGCAAACACATGGATCAAGGAGATAGAAAGGGCTTTTGAGTTGGTACAGTTAGGGGACGATCAGAAGACGCTGTATGCCACTTACTTCTTGAAGGGAGAAGTCATTTATTGGTGGGAATCAGTAAAAGCTATGGAAGTCACTCAGCAGATTTCTTGGGAGAGATTTAAGAAGTTATTTCTGGACAAGTATTACCCTAAGTACATGCAGAATCAGATGGAGCTAAAATTTCTTGAGTTAAAGCAAGGGAACATGACTGTACTGGAATATGAGAAGAAGTTCACTGAGTTGTCAAGGTTTGTGACAAAGTATACTAGCACTGAGGAAGAAAAAGCAAAGAAATTTCAGCAAGGATTGGAGCCTTGGATCAGAGATAGGGTGGCTATGTTTGAGCTTGAAACTTATGCGGGAGTAGTACAGAAAGCTGCTCTGATTGAGAATAATGGGATGCAGTCAAGGAAAGAGAGGGATAACAAGAAGAGGAAGGTTCCATTTTATGGAGAAAAGTCTGAAGCTGGAAGTTCGCAAGATCGGAATGTAAAGAGGATTGGTTTCCAGAAGGGCGGAAATTTTCAAAGGAAAGGAAATTTGGGCAAAAGGCAAGAATCAAAAGGGAACAATCAGGCAAGCCAAGGGCAAGTTGGAGAAAACAGGTTCCAGAGGCCAGAATGCAAGCACTGTGGAAGAAGGCACCCCGGAGTATGCAATAAGCTGAGTATGACCTGTTATAGTTGCAATCAGAAGGGACATTTGGCAAATGAGTGCAAGATGCCGAAGCCAGGAGTTACGTGCTACAAATGTGGGAAGACTGGACACATGGCTAGGGAGTGTAAGGCAACAGGACCAGTCAGAGCTCTGATGAACGTGGCAAGTACCAGTGCAAGCGTGCCAGCTGAGGTATTGGCATTACCTCCACCACCCGCACCAACCCCGCAAGCAACAGCAAGGACATTTGATCTAAAGATGAAAGATGCTGTTCAGAATTCTGAGGTGATAGCAGGTACACTTTTACTCAATAATGTCAAAGCCAAAGTATTGATTGATTCGGGAGCCACAAGATCTTTCATATCAGAATCTTTTGTTGATAAGATCCAATGTGATAAAACGGTTATGAGTGAGGTAGTAAATGTGGTAATTGCGAACCAAGAGAAGATTCCTGTGAATCAATTTTGTCCAAAATGTGAGATTGATATTTCGGGATATAAGTTCTCGGCCGACTTGATACTCTTCAAGCTGGGAGAGTTTGATATAATCTTAGGAATGGATTGGTTAGGAGAGAATAGCGCGCGGATAAATTGTAAGACCAAGAGAGTGAATTTAAAGACGAAGAGTGGAGAGAAGGTAGTATTTAAGGGACAGAGGCAAGAGCGACTATTTCTTACAATTATTCAGGCTAAGAAGTTACTTAGAAAAGGTTGTGAGTCGTTCCTAGCATATGTAGTGGATTCAGAGAGAGGCAGCCCCAGCATGGAAGATATTCCTGTAGTTAATGAGTTCCCCGATGTGTTTCCCGACGAACTACCAGGCTTACCACCAGATCGACAAATTGAGTTCGAGATCAACCTTGCTCCAGGCACGGAACCAGTTTCAAAGGCTCCGTATAGGATGGCACCAGCAGAAATGAAAGAGTTGGCGAGCCAGCTACAAGAATTGTTGGATAAGGGAGTGATACGACCAAGTATGTCGCCATGGGGAGCACCTGTTCTCTTTGTGAAGAAGAAAGATGGGAGTATGCGTCTATGCATAGATTACCGGGAGTTGAATAAAGTAACGATCAAGAACCGCTACCCGCTACCAAGGATAGATGACCTTTTTGATCAGTTAAAGGGAGCAAAATGTTTTTCGAAGATTGACTTGAGATCGGGATACCACCAATTAAAGATCAAGGAAGAAGATATTCCCAAGACCGCATTTAGGACCAGATATGGGCATTATGAATTCCTAGTAATGCCGTTTGGATTGACCAACGCCCCGGCCGCATTCATGGATCTGATGAATCGAGTATTTAAGAAGTATTTGGATAAATTTGTCGTGGTATTTATTGATGACATCCTTATTTATTCTAAATCGGAAGAAGAATATATGCAGCATCTCTGGATAGCATTGGAGATACTCCGACAAGAGAAGTTGTATGCCAAGTTTACCAAATGTGAGTTTTGGTTAAAGGAAGTTCAATTTTTGGGGCATGTTATTGGAAATGATGGAATTAAAGTGGATCCGGCGAAGATTGATGCAGTTATGAGTTGGGAGAGGCCAAGGACTCCTACGGAAGTGCGAAGTTTTCTAGGATTGGCCGGATACTATAGAAGATTCGTCAAGGATTTCTCGAAGATCGCCACACCGTTGACCAAGTTAACCAGAAAGAATCAAAAGTTTGAATGGAGTGCAGAATGTGAAAATAGCTTTCAAGAGTTAAAACAGAAGTTGGTAACAGCTCCGGTGTTAGTACTTCCAGATGATCAAGGGAATTTTGTAATATTCAGCGACGCTTCACATAAGGGTTTGGGTTGTGTGTTGATGCAACACAGTAAGGTAATAGCATATGCGTCAAGACAGTTGAAGCCGCACGAGTTAAAGTATCCGACGCATGACTTGGAACTAGCCGTCATAGTGTTCGCACTCAAGATTTGGAGACACTATCTCTATGGAGAAAAGTGTGAAATCTACACGGATCACAAGAGCTTAAAGTACATTTTTACTCAGAAAGAGCTCAATATGAGGCAGAGGAGATGGCTGGAATTGATTAAGGACTATGACTGTTCGATAAATTACCATCCTGGAAAGGCGAACGTAGTGGCCGATGCGCTGAGTCGGAAGGAAAGATTGAATGCAATGATAACATCAAAAGAGTTATCTGAAGAAATCGGAAAATTTGAATTGGAACTTTGTGCTTATGGGAAAGTCAAAGAAGTTTGTCATGCAATGACCTTTCAGCCAACACTAATGGAAAAGATAAAGAAGTGTCAAGAGGAAGTAATGGAAAAAGAGAAAAATCAGTTATCTGGAGAAGAGATTAATACTAAAAAGGATGAGCAAGGAATACTAAGGTTTTCATCCAGAATATGGATTCCCCATGTATCTGAATTAAAGAATGAGATCCTCCATGAAGCCCACCATTCGAAATTTTCAATCCACCCGGGAAGCACCAAGATGTATCAAGACTTAAAGAAGAACTTTTGGTGGCCAAATATGAAAAGAGACGTGGCAGAATGGGTTGCGAAGTGCTATACCTGTCAGAAAGTAAAGGCAGAACATCAACGACCAAGCGGATTAATTCAGCCCCTGAAGATTCCAGAATGGAAATGGGAAAACATCGCTATGGACTTTATAGTAGGACTACCACGAACAAAGTTCGGACATGACGCAATATGGGTTATAATTGATCGTCTTACGAAGTCGGCGCATTTCCTTCCAATAAATGAGAAGTCGTCACTGGACAAGTTGGTTCATCTGTATGTGCACGAAATCGTATTAAGGCATGGAGTACCTGTATCAATAGTTTCAGACAGAGATCCCCGATTTAACTCAAGATTCTGGAAGCAATTCCAGGAATGTCTTGGCACGAAGTTGAATATGAGCACGGCGTATCACCCGCAGACTGATGGCCAGAGTGAAAGAACAATTCAAACAATTGAAGATATGTTGCGCAGTTGTGCAATCGATTTTGCTGGAAGTTGGGACGACCACCTGCCATTAATTGAATTTTCATATAACAACAGCTATCATTCCAGTATCGGCATGCCACCATATGAAGCTTTGTACGGGCGAAAATGTAGATCACCAACAAGTTGGGATGAAGTAGGAGAAGGAAGAATTCTCGGCTCAGAATTGGTACAACAGTTGCATGACTCAGTCAAGTTAATTCAGAAAAGGTTGCTTGCTGCTCAAGATAGACAGAGGAAGTATGCGGATCCCGCGCGTAAGGATGTTCAATTCCAAATTGGCGAAGCTGTGTTGCTAAAAGTGTCACCTAGGAAAGGGTTGATAAGATTTGGCAAGAAAGGAAAGTTAGCACCTAGATACGTAGGTCCTTTTGAGATTTTGAGCCAAGTAGGAAAGGTGGCCTACGAGTTGGCCTTACCACCTCAGTATCAGCATGTGCATAATGTGTTCCATGTGTCGTTGCTTAAGAAGTACAATCCTGACGCTAGCCATGTGATAGAATATGAACCTGTAGAAATTCAGGCAGACCTGTCATTTGTGGAGCAACCGGTTAAAGTACTCGACTGGCAAGTAAAGAGTCTTAGAAATAAATCAGTAAAGTTAGTGAAAGTACTTTGGAGGAACCCTAAGGTCGAAGAGTCGACTTGGGAGTTAGAGTCTGATATGCGTTCCCGGTATCCTCATCTGTTCTCTTAGATTCTGGGGACAGAATCCCTTAAGGGGGAGAGGATGTTACGACCGACATTTTATGTAATATTATTTGTGAATAATATTAAGTTAAATAAAAATATATTCAATGCTTGTACGTTTGTGTGAGTGAAAATTTCTGCATTTTAAATTTGCTTTGGGTAGTATATGATTTTTCAAAGCAAGAATTTATTTAATTTCTTTATTTTTGATTTATAAGGAATATTCTAAGCTTTGGAAAAATTTTCTTTTAAAAGACATTTTGTACACAAATTTTGAAAATGATTTTTATAAAGTCTCTAAAAATCCAAGTTATTTTATGGTATAAATTTTATAATTTTTGAACTTGTACTTTATTATATAAAAATAAATCTTTGGAAATTAGTTGCTTAATAATTATCAAATTACATGAATAACCTTGCATGCAAACTTGCCTAACTTTAGCTAGAGGGTTACTCTTGTCATTTCCTAAATCCACTCACATTTAGTCTAGTCAAAGACATAAAAACAAAACTAAAGTGATGATCACTCCATTTTCACTCCACCCTCCCCTTTTCTCCTCCCTCCCTCTCGGCTCAACCCTCACTCTCGGCCATCCCATAGCCGAGGCCCTCCATCCCCTTCATTTCTTCATTCTTTCACCCAAACAATCATCTTATATTCAAGTAATTTTACTCCCTATATGTTATTCTTATATATTTCAAAAGTATAGAGTGAAAAACCTATGTTTTGACCTTGCATGGTGATGTTTTTGTTAAACTCAAAGTGAACCTCCTTGATTCTTGTGAATCTAAGGCTTTCACCATGAGTTATAGTATCATAGGGTCAAGAATGGCTAGACATAAGAGTGTTACACCTATGCGAATGCTGTTTTTACCCTAATCCATTCGGCCATGACTTGATAGGAGCCGAATGGATGGTGTTTTGTTGCCTTGTTAACATTTTGTGTATTTTGTGATGATAACATGAATTTTGTAGTAAAGTCTTGATAAAATCCTTTTGCATGCTAGTTGATCATTTAGTTGTAATCCATGTTAGGCTTGCATGTTGAATTATGATAAAAATTTATTTGGAAATCATGTTGTTTTGGTTTGAAAAACCCGAAGGCATGCATGCATGTGGAATTCTCTTAGTTTGTTGTGAAATTTTGATCATTTGGAAAGATTTTGTTAGTGAGCCTTAATTTCAGTAGGAATAATGTGATAATATTGATTTATGCTTCTTGTTGCATGGTAATAATTTGTGGTTATCTTTTATAAAAATATATATCTTGTTGTTTCAAAGGCATGAAGATTTGCGATTTGTTAAGAGTAGTCTCTTTTGTTTTGCCATAGTTGCACCTTAGGTAAGGATGATCTCACCAAGGGTATTTTAAGAAAAATGGAGTTAGTTCAGTAGAATACCAAGTATAGGTCTTGGTTTAAGTATTTAGTTGTTGTTAGTTGGGTTTGTCAAGTCAAAATCTTGGAAAATGAGAGTTATAGTTTCTGCAGAAAAATCAGTTTAATACCCTGAGGTTTAGAGTGAGTTTTGACCATGTCATTGATGTGCACTTTGAGGCCCAAGCTACCAGAAGTTAGTATGGGGAGTATATAATAGGTTTTAGGAGTTGGTTGGAGGTTTGCATGTCATTTGGTTAGGTGCACAAGTAGAATAACAAAATCTGTCCAGCAGGGGACAGTTTTGTTGCAACTTAGAAATAGGGAGATTTGGCCATGTCATGGGTAGGCCCTCATTAGGCCCAATTGGGCCTTAGTTAGAGGGTATGTCAGAGAAGTTTTTCCAACCATAGTTCATAGGATATGAGCTAGAACCATGTGTCACAAGTTAATTCAAGTCAGGGCATTTTCTGCCCAGAAAAACAGGGGAACCTTGGACTTTTAGCTTAGGCCCAAGAAGGCCCAAGCCAGGCCTTTGAGCCACATCAAGCTTATGAGATGCCCTTAGGTCAGGAGAGTCTTGTGTAAAAATTTTGAAGAAAAACTTGTAGTTTAAGAGTGTCTAATGCACTCAAGAAACCTTAGTTACCATTCTGAAATTTGCACCAGTAAGCACTTTCACTTATCACATAGTTTTAGGACACTTAGAAGTGAGTATTAGGTCGACCACCATAGTTGTAAGATAGTATAAGGTCAGTAGAGCAAAAGGCACAAGTGAGGGTCAATAGGTTTTGGATAATTTAGGAAAGGCACATTGAGTTAGGAAGCCCAAATTCGAAGACTTCGTTTAGTTAGCGACCAAGTAATTTAAGTGGTGAGTCGAGATCATCCGAGCCTAGTGTGGCGTTATGGTGTATGTGATGTTATTTGGTATTAATATACGATATGTGATTATGTGGCTACGTGTGTACATTTAAAAATATCAATGTTGGATATGAATTAAGTGTGTATAGGCCTAAGTGCCATCCATGTTTAATTTCGGGTTGTAAATAGGTTAAGATGGAAAGAATATATTATAATGAGGATTATTATTATTTATGTAGGATCTCGAGATGAGGGAAAACTTGCCTTAAAAGTCGAGTGAAGCTCCAGTTGTTGCTCCTACCAGTCAGACCAGACCAGTCTATCTCAAGGCAAGTGATTCAACTTGACCTTCGTATTTGCTGTAAACAGTTCATATATATATATCGATGCAATTATCCTGAGTCATTTTGATGTATTTAAATCAAGCATATCTTTTGTTTATCTTTGAGTTACATAGAGATGCCATGAACCCTCGAGTACATATTGCAAGTAGTTCAAAAGTCTTTCATGATAGTTTAATGCCATGATAAATTAGAGATGCGTTATAATATCTTATTGATCCTTTTGTTTATCATGCTATTGATCCCTGAGAAATCTTGATGTTGCACCCTGATGCTTTGATTCAACTCTTGAAATAACCTCGATAGAAACTTTATCTTGATACCTAAAAGCCAATCATTTCTTAAATACATTCATGATTGTTTGATAACCCTATCCTTACCCTAAAGCTTGATACCCTGTTATATACTGAGCTGATGATCGCTTTCTTTATATTTTAACACCTTTATCCTATTGGAACCAGTGATGCCTATCTTTTGATGTTCTAATACCTATATCTTGTCTACAACCGTTGCTTTAAGCCTAGTTTGGCATTACTCTTTCATCTTATCCAATAGCCTGGCTTAATTTCCTTGTCTAAGTTCTTGTTTATGGAAACCTCTCAATTACCCTAATATAGTAAAGTCTAGTAGATCATGGCCCTGAGATTTAGTGTCATATTTCCAGTGTTTCAAGTTGATCTATAATCCCTTGATAAAAATAATTACAGTCGAAAGAGATTTTGTCATAAATCGGCATCAGTTTTTAAAATGATTAAAACGTGGGTTTTTCAGTCCCAAAGGGGGGCAAATGTTTTCTTGAATGGTGGATCTGGACTGAGACGCGAGTCCTTTCCACACTTATATTAGGCTTAAAAGTTGCCTAGGGATTCCCAATAATGTTTTAGAACCCAGCGAGGTTCGGGGTTACTTCGCGGCTGATCACCGGCTGTAATCCGTAGCGTCATAAAATGATTTTGATTAAGAATGATTTTAAAATTGTTTTGATGCAAGCATAATGATGCCAACTCACATAAGTTTTATCTCTCGATTATCATTGATTATGTCATTCCATTGTCATTCCTAAAGGTATATCTCGATTTATGCTTTGCGTTGTATTGTTAGCACTTGTTGAGCTTTTGGCTCACTTCTTGCTTTACCCTGATATTACAGCTAGCAGCCATGGTTAGATTCAAGCAGACTGCCCGTAAGACCTGTGATACGGATGCTTATGTTCGAGCCCAGGTAGAATAAGTAATAATAGTTGTGTGAGGACTCGGTATTTGTAATCAGATGTAATAGTTGGTAGTGTTGGGCTGTTCCAAACCCTAAACTGTAAGATCTTGGATTTTGGTTGTGTAGTACTCATTAAAATGATGTAATAACTATATTTATTTTGCTATTTAAGTTGGGGGTGTGACAAAAATAATAGCATCTTCTTCTTCCACATGATATAATTCTCTTTATCAAATTGTGGAATTTTAACGGTTCCAACTTTATGTGAAGTCATTATGAATTTTTGAATAAATAAAAATTCAAGGAGTTGAAAAATCACAAAAGTCTAGGATCTTGATTTGTTCGTTAATCAGAAGGCTCTTATACCAATTGTTAGGTCCCAATGTGTTTGTAGAAGGGGGGGTTGAATACAAACGGTACCGAATAATCGAATAAATGCGGAATAAAAAATGTGAAACAAAATTCAAGTTAAATAAGAATATTATTAAACTTGAAAGGTGTTACAACAACTGTATCGATTACAAGGAATTAATCTCAAATTAATTATCACAAATTTAGAATAAATTCGACATGAACTTTTTCTATTTTTGCAATAATTAGAATCAAATGCTAAACGCGATTTGAGATTAAGTTCTAGGGATTTTGATCCGCTAGATTGTTACACAAGAACAAGATAAAGATTTCTAGTTGATTGGATTTAACTTTACAATCTAGAAATTGATCTTGAATAAAGCAGATGAAAATGAAATATTTGCTGCGGCTGCTGTGTTCTTGACTTGTGTGTTGGATGGATAAAAAATGAACTGCTGCTTGTCTGCTTCTTTTTAATCAACAGAATAGAATTGAACTGGCAAGACAATCCTGAGCTCAGCAAGACAATCGGTAGGACAATGGATTGAACTAGCAAGACAATCTGAATGAACTAGCATGACAATCAGAATGAACTAGCATGACAATCAGAATGAACTAGCAAGACAATCCTCCTCCCAGTGTAACTTTCGGTGAGACTATTGTTTGTACTAGCATGACTTTCGGTATGACTATTGATTGTCATACCGATTGTCATACTAGTACAATCAGTTTGACTTGCTGAATTTAAATGAATTTTAATCCAATTTAAATTCTGAAAATTCCTAAAATTAATTCAGAATTAATTAATCAATTAATAAATAAATTATTCTTCGCAGATATAATTTATTTTCTTAATTAAATTAGATGACTTAATTAATTAATAGAGAATTAATTCTAGTCTTGAGCAGCAACCATTCTTCTGCAAATCTTCTGAAAATCACTGAAAATTATGAATCAATTCCACCACTTCAACGTTGACACTCGATGTACTGTCTGGTTCATGAGTGACTAACTTCCGTGACGTTTCTTCATGTGTTGACTTTGATACTCTGATTTTCTTCAGATTAAATCCTTGTAATTAATGATACTCTGACGAGATCTCTGTCACTTGATTAAATCCACGATCTTGATTTATATCACTGAGGCATGATCAACTTCTTGAACTTCTTCCAGTGAATTAACTCCTCAAGTCTGTAGATGAACCTTGTTTCTGAATCCTTTGACAGATATTACTTTGCGAGATCTCTCTGACGGTCGATCCACTATTTACTTATTATATTCTTATTTGAGTTGAGTTGAATCCTCGAATATACAAATAGGCTATGACATATGACTTACATCTTTCGAGTGGGCGACCTAGTTTGGTCTCAATTAAATCATTCTTTAAAAATTTCATCAATAATTAACTTTTGCTTATATATAATGCATTGTGTAATATTAAAATTTGATTGGAAGTGGACTAGCAAAATAATAACTAGTCCATATCAAGAAATATTATCGATCGGCTAAGAAAATGGCCAGCCCAATTGGTTTGGCACATAGCAACTAGCTAGGATGATTAGCTAGATTTTCGTCATATCAATTACAGTTTCAACTAGTTAGGATAATTAACTAGTCATTCATGAGAACATATGCAACTAAGCATATTTCAGTTTGTTAGTATAAAATCTCAATATCCTAGCCACTGAATAAATGTGTAACTTCCCGAATGACGAGTTTGATAATAAAGAGTTTTGAAGTTTGGGCCGAGAAAGGCCATTATAACTCTGAATCGAGTGGTCTTAGCATAGGAACGATTGATAGCCTCTCACCAATCATTTCTTATTAATGAAACGGTTCACCAAAAGGTGTCATCGTTCACATACTTCATCAATTCCTTGGACATAATTGAATCCGAAATACCAATATCAAATTGATATCCTGATTATGATTTCAATGTTCAATATACAACATCATCTCAACTGAATAAAAGTTCACAAGGAATTTCTGGATATTAGGTGGTCAATGTCCTTAAATAGATAATAAATACAAGCTCGAGTGAAGAGTGTAAGTATGAATGAAATCAAATATTAATATTCTCAAAGGAATATTCGTCGATTACTCAAGAAGTTAAGTAAATAAATTCCTTGGATAATTTGAAAGAAAGTATAAAAGGTCTGAGCCTGAACAAGATAATCATAAACTTTAAATAGAATTTTATGGATCAAATAAAAGTATTGAACAAGTCCTGATGCGGAGAAAGACTATTCAAGTTGTTGGTCATGTCAAAATTTCAAGGTAGAGAATTAAAAGGATCAGCTGATAATGAATTATCAAGGAAATACAGTGATAAACGGTTTAGAGGAAGTAGCGTGATGGTTAGTCGATACCAAAACAAGCCACCAATTATCCTAAATCTTATCATTACCATCCTAAGGATGATCCCATCTTTTTGACTTCATAATTCCACATTCTATCTTACGTGTCTCTCAATATCATTTCAAAGTCATTTATTAATTCGGTTCAAAAAATATATCCATCATTCCAGTGCTTTTTCTCAAAGACCTTACTCCACATTATTCCAAAAGCATCTGCTAAGCCGATAGCGACATTCATTTGTCACGAATTATAAGTGGCCAGTTCCCCCTGGGAACAAATTAAAAAGATCTCTTAGGATCTCAATGTAGTCCATAAGTTCAGTAACATGTGTGTGTAAGTAAACATATGTTACCGAATACATAGAGGTCTACGGGTATATATACGTAGTCTCTAACATTATCTCTACCGAAGAGTTCCGCTCTAGACTCATTGATCTTTCCTTTTAGTAGGTTCTAAGATCGAACCATCCTTCGTTGTAATCATATGCAATTTAATTACAGACATGCCATCAATTCTTGGCGCTCTTGATCTCTTAGCTAAACCATCATAACCTTACATATTAAACACACTAATAATACCATGTAGTGTGCTCCTCCTACAATAACATCCTTATTTTACACTCAATATTTCTTAATGAAACTAAAATCCTCAAAGGTATATTGGTCACTATTTCTGGTGAACTCGTTGTTCATAGGGTGTTTGATTCTTCATAAGTAAAATAATACCTTCAACTAGTTTAGGTAACTCATTGAACTTAACTGTGTAATTCTAGTTAGACTTTCCAGTTCTCACAAGTGATGCCCCCCATGGGAAACGTATAGAAAATTATGAGTCACAAGGTTTATGTTATCCAATTCATCGTATGGTGTTGGTAATCGCCATTTCCTCAAATGCCCTGGAGACTTAGCTCCAAGTTCTACATCCACATCATTGACAAATCATATATGATTCTAATTTTTCTTCTCATCATTCTAAAGATCTCCAATGGTTCTATTAGTCATAGTTTAATACCTCAAATAAACACTTATCCTAACCTGCTCATTGTTGCTACATCCGGTAGTTCAATGATGAACTCTATATGAGCTCTTACGCAATATCGCATCTAGATAAAACTCATAACACTCTCATTTTTTAATACTGTAATTATTGCTCTGATACCATTTCTGTAATACCGCCAAATTCGGGGTCAGTAATCTGGGTAGTCACGTAGCCCTTCAACCATGTGTAACCTGTATTAACTCAATAATCCAATAATTCTATATCACAGACCCCCAATCTCACACATACACACACACAAGTTATGTGATGCCCTCCAAACCCGGGTCAGAAGTTTGGGGTTCACAACACACACAATATAAACCTGTATATGAAATATTATATGCAATGACCCTTATATACACAACCACGGATTGCAACAAGTTAAAGTATGAAAATAAGCCACAACCAAAACTTTTATTACATCGTACAAATCCCAAGTAGTTTAACTTACAACTGAAAATGAAATCATTCTTAAAACCTCGCATAACAAGAACTACAATACAAATCTCCTACTAGCTTGATCCAACTCAACCGGGAATCCTATCTCGCATACTGGACTGGGGATCCTCATTACCAGCAACTTCATTTTTAACTGTAGAATGACATAAACAGATTAGCAAGGGTGAGCTAACTAGCTCAGCAAGTTATAATATCAATAATTGAGGGTATACAATGATCAATTTAAATAATTCAGAGAAATCAAGTTTCTTGTTAAGCAATTATTATAATTGGATATTTATTTTAAGTTTGAAAACCAAGGTTAGGCTATTGATCAGTCACGCACTAACCCCGAGCAAGGCACGCAGCTCTTCTCTCTATACTGGATCCAAGGCACACATTGGCGTTATATGACCACCAATCTGGTCTAACCACGAATCTGGTACATATTTAGAAATCTATCCAATTCTATAACAATTCAACATGATAGACATTGAAATTCAATAAAACATATTCATAATTAACAGTGATAACAAATTTATTTCAGAGCATAAAGCAATTTATGAACATCATCAAAGTATATCAAGGTATGTATGAGGAATGGCTTCCATCCTGTAAGAGGATCATGTGTTAGATGGATAATGATTTTACAAGGTTTAGTTCTTTGATTTTACAAGGTATGGTAGAGTATATAAGTTTCTATATGTTCAAGCAATTATGTTCCAGTATTTGGTGTATGGTGTAGACGTATTTGTGGAGTAGTATCGTATTTGTGTGCTTTAGTATCTGGGAAATCAATAATGGATGGTTTACAAAGAATAAGGCTTACAGCTTAAAGATCAAATAACGTGATCAGGGTTCAAGGCTGAATGATTCAAAGTACTTATAATATAAAGTATTACTATTTTGAATACTAACAACATGTTACGAGAAAATTCAGAAATATTTGCAATATATCTCGAGAAAGGTTCAAGAGTGCTTGCATTATCACAAATGACTCCAACTTCACTTGCACTCGTCTAACGTTTCTATTCAACAACAACTTGTTTACTTTTCTATGCCTCGCTGTTATTCACTGATCACTTGCTTTCTTTTCTACGCATCGGTTCTATTTTCTGATCATCTGCTTTCTTTTTTTTACGCCTCTTACTCTGCTAGGCATCATAAGTATCTATCAATATTCAATCTCATATTATTCTAATCATCACATAGACGTCATAAGCTTTTATCTGCCCTTCATTTCGCCCTATTCCGATTTACATTATGACCAAAATAGTCAAATAATAAACACATGGGCATATAACACATTTATCAGATAACACATAGCACACAAGGTATTCGATAAAAATAACTTTTCAAAGAAGGTTCGGAGTTAATATAATTTTCCGGGTATTTAATACAAATTTTTGAACATTTTTCGGAATTAAAACGGATAACAGCATCGTTTTATAAATAAATAACAGGGTTCGAATACCCAAATTCAACTTTAAAATTATTTAATAATAATTATTGAGTCTCGAACATAATTTAAAATAATATTTTAAAGCACAAAAATATTTTTGAGGATTTTTAAATCAAAAGAAATAATTAAATCCAATTAAATAATTAATTAAAATTAATTAATAACTAATTAAATTAATTAATCAATTAATATTTAAATTAATTGACCCATTAAATAATTAATTATTAACTAAAATTAATTATTAAATAATTCAGATTTATTTTTGAATTAAAATAAATTTTCAGAATTAAAATAATGATTTTTGAAATTTTTAAATATTAAAAACCGTTTTTGAGAAATTAAAATAGAAGAATAATATAATTTTTAAAAATTTTAGAAACAGAAATATGATTTTTGTAAGATTTTGCAACTATAGGGGGTTAACTGTGAAACTGAGGAAAGAACGATGACTAAACTGCAATTTGCCATCGTCCTCCACCCTTTTCGCCGGCGACTGTCGGGGAAGCCATTAACGGTCCCTTCGCCGTCTGAAGTTTTTCCGGCAACAACAAACACAACCCAGAATCAACTCAGATTAACAGGGAATGATCCCCTCGACTCCGGGGACTCATCTGCAGGGTCATATCAACAAACGATAAAGATTTCAACCGAAAAAATCTGATCAAAACTTCCGCCGCCTCCGCGTTTCAGTTTCCGGTGAGTCTCTCCGGTTATCCTCCGTTCATCACACATACATCATTCAATTCATTTTTCAACGATCTATCTATTGGTATAAACTAATTAAGCCAATAACCCCTGGGTTAAAAATGCTCAATTCTCATTCAAGAACAATCAAGAACATTCAAACCCTAATTTCAATAATTCGAGAATCAAACTCAATTTTCTATATGTTATTGAACTCCAAATTCAACATATGATATATCAAAATGATCATAATCAAATTATCGACAACATGCAAGCATCAAATCACACAAACAACATCAAAATTAAAAATTCATAATTAAACCCAAATTAATTCAAATTTAATAAAAAATATGCGAAAATTACTATGATTTCTACAGTGAAATTGATTGTGGAATCTGAAAATACTCTTCACAAGCTTTATTTTGACTACTCACACGCTTGATTTCGATATCGATAACGCATTCTTTTTTAGGTCTGATTCTCAAGAACACCACAAATTTTAGGGTTTTTCTCTGAAAATTATATATTTTTACTGTCTGCAAATGATTATCTGTATAAAATAAAATACGATAAAAGCTATTTATATTTACGGAATATTGGTACCCCGTTGGATCATATCGGATGTAAAATAGAATACTTAATTGATAAAACATATCCAATTCGGTACCAGTTTTGGGATAATTATCAAAACCAGGCTTTTTATAGATACGGTCTTGGTCTCAGCGCTTCGATTACATGAATTACGAGAAGATAATATAATAGTTTAATAGTTTCTCGAAAATACGGGTTTTATCAATTTAACGAAACGAATATTGTATCGAAAATTTTATCAGTACTCTTACTAAAGTTATAACTTTGTTCCTTAACGCTTTCTCTCTCTTTTATAGAATCCCAGTATGAATATGCTCCAAATACGGGGGTAACGCCAATTCGTATGTTACCTTGTCGGCACGCTTCAAAATTTCAAAAGGTCCAACGTATCTAGGACTCAGTTTTCCTTTCTTTCCAAATGTGGATAATCCCTTCCACTGTGATGCTTTCAGCAACACTAAATCTCCTTCTTTAACTCTATGCCTTTTCTAGCTTAATCTGCATATTTTCTTTTGATGATTCTGGCTGTAATTAACCTTTTTTGAATAACCTCAACAACTTTCTTCTTCTGTTGTACCAATTCTGGTCCAAGTATCTTATGTTCTCCAACATCATCCCAATATCTTTTAAAATCAATGGTATAAACACGTAACATATCTTCAATAGTCTGAATCGTTCTTTCGTTCTAGCTGTTAGTCTGTGGATGATAAGCTATACTCATATTCAACTTGACTCCCAAACATTCTTGAAAACTTCTTCAAAAACTTGAATTGAATCGTGGATCTTGGTCAGACACAATAGACACAGGGACTCTATGATGAACTACTATCTCCTTCAAATACATGTGAACCAACTTGTTCAATAAAAATCTTTCATTAGTAAGAAAAAAATAAGCTGACTTGGTTACTCTGTATTTTATAACCCAAATAGCGTCGTGGTTCGCTTTCTTCCTTGGTAATCCGACTATAAAATCCATAGCAATGTGTACCCACTCTCTCTTCGGAATCTCTAACGGTTGCAATAACGTGCTTGGTCTCTGATGCTCCGCCTTGACTCTCTGACACGTATAACATCTGCTAACCTATTCCGCAATTTCTCTTTTCATGTCTGGCCACCAATAATTCTCCTTTAAATCTCTGTACATCTTGGTACTTCTTATATGGATTGAATACTTAGAATTATGAGCTTTGTTGCCCAGTAAAGATACAATTGTTTAAGGGGGCTTGGATACAATTATATAGATGTTTCGAACAAGTAATAAAAATATAACAGTTCTTTATATTTCTGATAAAAACTGTTACAAACTCTCTCAAGAAATAATGATGTTCTTGAGAGCTGCTAGGTCGTACAATGCTCAAGTTTATTCATTATGTGATGACCTAAATTGTGTTTATATAATACACAGCGGCTGCTAATCAATCTAAGATATGCATTATCAAAAACTAACTGAAACTGATACATATCTTCAACTGAATAGATAAAGTCCTATAACTTAGAAGTAAGAGATATCTATTCCACAAACCAAGGAACAGAACAAATCTTCTAAGCTGACTACCTCCAGATACTGATGACATATAAATGCTGATGATGTGTCGAATCCTGACGACACATCAAATACTGATGACACCCGAACACAGCCAGATCTTGAGCTTCTTCTAATCATTGAGAATCAGTACGTAACAATCTCCCTTAATTTATGCTTAATGCAATGAAGCACAAATACCATTCTCAAAGATGCCAAAACCAATTACAAAATGTACAAGGATTAAAGCTTACTTCAGTATCTTCAAATAACTGACAGTTGTTTCCAGAAAGTTTTTCAACCTTTCTTCCTCCTTGTCTTGAAGGACTTTAATAAGCTTTTTCTTCAACTCTCTCTTCTCTTCAGTGTCTTCTCAAAGCTGATAGATGGCTGATCTTAGTTTAGAAAATGAGCTTTTGTTTATCTCAAGATCACCAATCAACATAAAGCTTAAACTGACATCTTCATGATCAGGACTGAAGGATAATTGAGGACTGTTGAGAAACTTTTTTGGAACCGCAGCTCCCTTTTCCATCTTCATTTCTTGACCAATATAAGTTCTGTACATAGGAACATAATCACCATTGTATTTATCATACTTTGTCATGACTCTTCTTCTGATGACTTCAAGTATCATAGAAGACCAATGTCTACTGTCACTGTTCTCAACTCTAAGAAGATAGTGAATGTATTCCAATTTTGTCATAGTCTTCATCAAGAGTTGTTGCAAGTTAAAACTCTTTACTTTACCATCCCTTAAAAAGTACAGAATCTCTTCTCTGACATCATTATCATTTATCTTCCTATAAATAATCTTCACAGCTTCAACTTTCTCAAGGTGTGAAGGAGAAATTCTTTCACCAATATTTTCAGTCAGAGTATTTGTATCTAGCAGATCAGACCTTAGAACCTCCATTTCAAAATGACCAATACCTCCTCTGGTTCGAGTTTTTATAAGCTTTAGCTTTTCATTATATTCCACCCAAGAGGGTTTCTTGATGGACTTATCAACATCTTCCTGCTCTGAAATAAAATCCCTTAGCCCTGCTGACACAAATTCAACATGCTTGAACCCTTTAGGATAATCGAATGTATAAATATCTTTCCATCTTTTATCCTTCTTACTGAGAGGAGCATAACTTTTAGAAAAATCATGAATCTTTCCTTTTGTTTTATACCATAGCTCTCTCTTTGATTTTAGAACTCTCTACACATAATCTTTGCATGCTTGATCAGCTTTCCTTCTGTCAACTCTTTCTTTTTCATCAACCTCTGAATTATGAGGAGTAAGTATTGTAGTAAGAGCTGACGCATTCAATGCTTTGATCACCTTTTCATCATAGTCAAAATCAGCTATCAGGTTCACAGCATCAGGATCTGCTTTTACTTTAGGATTTATGCCTGCTTCAAGAGTTACATTCTGATTTATTGTACCAGCTTGATCAATTTCAGTGGATGATCTTTTCTTCCTTTAAACAATCAACTCTTCGGGCTTCTGAACTTCTTTTGCTCCTTCATGTCCTTGTCCAGGAACATAACCTTCTCTGGATAGAACATTCAAAAATGCAGAATTAAATGCAGTCACTTGAATTGGTTTAGAAGTCCTTCCTCTTCCTCCTCTTCCTCTAGCTCTTGTAGATCTTCCACCTCTTTTTCCTCTTCCTTTAGAAGTGTTTCAATTTGAGCCAATAACTCCTTCTGTTGCATAATTGCTTCTTCAGCTGTTAGATCAGGAAATTCTTCAGTTATTGATCCAAGAGCACTCCTAGCATTCTTTTGCTCAAACCTTTTGTCTTTGTAGTACAAGATAATCTCTTCACCTGTTTCCTTGTGTCTGTAAGGAAAAAATAACCCTTTAGCATCTGCTAAATTAGAGATTATAACATCATCAGCCTCAGGAGCATCAGTAGTGGTCTTGTGCTTAGCTTTATAAGCACCAGCAGACGTCCCTTGTCCTGAAGGACTAGTCGTCTTGGAATGTTGAGGTTGTTGAGCAGTAGAAGCAACTTGAATATCTGTAACTAGATTTTTATCACCATCATCATCAATATCTTTATCCTTTATCTGAATAGAATCTGGTGTACATTTTGTAGCAACTATCTTCTCCCCCTTTTTGGCATCAGTATTTGGGAAGAGAAAACAGAGCATCCAGTTTGTCAACTATAGAAGAGACCTTATCTTCCAAAGAGGAAAGTCTAGAGTCCATGTTGTGTTGAGATTGAACAACACCTTTAAGGACAGTTTTCACACTTGTGATTTTAGCCAAGGTAGGTGTGTTGAGCATGAATGCATCAATTTTATCCTTGATAGCATCATGAGACTTCTTCATATCATCAAGGTCAGAGTGAATTCCTTTGACAGAAATAGTGGAGGCCTTAAGATGCAACTTCAGATCAAGAGTTTGAATTTCATCATAGGCCCGATGAACATGTTACAGGCCAACAAAAGATGAGATAGAAATATTTGCATGTCTCCACTTAAAATCCCATTCAGTCTGTCGAAAATGCTCAGCATCAGCACTGTAATAAGAAGGATTTTCATTGAAATGTGAAGAAGAACCAACATTGGACTTCTTAGATGCATCAATTGCAGTCTTAAGCTGAGCTGTGTCAGAATCATCATTATCACTGTCATCATCAGAATATGACAGACCCTCAGAAGAATTTGCAGAACTAGACAGAATTGTCTTGCCTTTAGAGAAATCCTTTGCAATAGGTGCTTGTGGCTGATGAGATCCTGAAACATAAATATGGTAACACCTAAATCTCTCTTTTCTTTTCAAGTGATCTCATCACTTCAAACACAATATATTACTTTTAATAGTAATATGGTTCTCGCAGAAGAAACTTTATAAGTAAGAGAGAAAAAAAACTTATAAGATTCTTATCTCAAAGCTACCTCTTCTTTTGCCAGTACAGAAGACTGCCACTCAAAAATTTAATTTTCTCACATGGTATTTTCACACAGTCTCACAGAAAGCTCAGTCACACATTTAGCAAAGAAATAAAAGATGGTTGAGAAGAGTATTATGCTTGTCATATAAATAGAGGTAACCTCAAAGAAGAGACTATTTATATTCATAAAAACATGAGAACTATGTAAAGAATTAGCAATACCTGAAGGTGAGTCCTCAAATGGAAGTGATGATAGTGGAGGCACAAACAGCACATCAGGATGCTTTTGCCAACTAGCAATCAGTAGGGGATCATCAATGGTAGTTGTTGCAGTTGAAGGATGAATCTCAGTAGAATCTGATGTAACATCAGGATTTGACTTGTCAAGAGGAGGTGATAGACCAGCATCAGTACTTTGAACTTATGGTTCTTGTGGGGTCTGAGAAATGTGAGCTGCTTCAGCAAGTGTTGGTGAAGGTTCTTGTGTGCTCTTCTCAAAAATAGGATCATTGATAATTGCATCCACCTTTGATAAGACCTCCTGATGAGCCTTATTTTCCTTTAGTAGTTCATTAGAGTCAATAAGAAGATCACTCTGAGCAATATCAACAATAATTTGTGCAGCCTCTTTGTCTGCATCTTCCCTTTGAGAAGATGGTTCTTGTGTGATTGGATGTGTTGCAGTTGCTAAATCCCTTTGAGACTTAGGTTCTTGTGGACTGACATGTGTTGCAGTTGCTAAATCCCTTTGAGACTTAGGTTCATGTGGACTGACATCCATAGCAAGGGGCTGAGTCTTTTTCTTCTTTCAGATGTACCCAACCACTTCTTCACTTTTTATTTTCAACCTGCTCTTTTCAGTTGTCTTGAGCACATAAGTTGCTTTGATCACTAGAATCTTGTTGAAAAGAGCACTAGCATCAGTAGTTGGCTCATTGGCTCTAGTAGTGTCAACAGTCATCAGGATGTTCAACAGTTGATTTCTTGATTTTCAATATAGACCCAATTGGCATCTGATCATCAGAGTTAGAATCATCTGGCATGATCAGTATTCTTTTCCTGAATGGAAAACATTCTTCTTTCTTCTCACTCTCACTCAGTGAGGCTTGTATAGCTTTATGTTCAGATTTGACAGATTTCTTAACTAGCCTTTTCTTTGTTACAACTGATGTCTTTTGAGAGACATCAGAGGAGGCTAATTTGAAAGCTGGGTATGATTGCTGTTTGGAAGAAGAAATGCTTAGGTTAGAAACAAGATGGGTAGTTTCTTGTCTCTCAGCATTAGGAACTGTGACAGAGGTGCTAGCATCAGGATTTACAGGCACTTGTGTAGGAGTAGGTCTATTTCTCAACAAAAATTTCCTGACCTCTCTAGGGAGGAAAGGAGGTCCTAAAAATTCATTCTTTTCATCCCTTTTAATGTGATCAGTGGTAGCTTTTTCAGAAATTTGAAAAAAAGGAAGTAATTCATCATCATCAAAAGTAGCAATAGGGCATAGAAAATTGAAAATCAGTTGAAGAAATCTAGTATACCCTATAACTCCTGATGCATTTTCTCTCCTAGCAATTATGAATTGTAGTATAGTATTACCATAATCAAATTACCAGAGTAAAGAAGAGAGTACCCAATTTTCAGAGATGTGGATGGAAAAGCATCAAAATTTGTGGTTTTGTTCAAGAAACACCTGCTGGTGCAACCAAAGAAGAAATTCCATTCTCTCTTCAGTTTTGTCCTTTCCAATTTACCAATGGTTGTTATTTCTCCTTTATAGCCTAGGGTCCTTAGCATATCAAACAGCTACTCAGTTGCATAGGTATCAAGAGCACCATCACAGGCAGACAATCTCAAAGCTTTAATCAGAACATCAGCATCAACCTCATACCTGTGGCCCTTATATTCAAAAGAAAATCCATTATTTGTTGCATTAACCAAATTTGTATTCCATACCTGCATTATAGCCCTGTATGACACCTTGGTAGGATTCATAAGAGCATACCCAATTGGAAATTGGAGTAAGAAATCCTGAATGTCATGAAAAGATTGTGGAAATTACTGATGTGTAAGCAGAGACAAATAATTAGTGGTGCCAAATGTGTTTCCATGAATGATTGTAGTTTGGCTGAAGAGTGGTGAGGCTTCAAACGATGTCATGATGTCTGTAGCTTTTTAGAAAGAATATGAGTGAGATGTAAATATTGAAGCTATATGTATGATGAATTGTGTCACGGAAGTTCTTGTGGTTATATAATTTTGCTACTCTGGATTGTATAGAACACATTCATATAAAGAAGGTAATTTAATGAATTTGACTTCGGACAGGTAACAATTACTGAGTAATAGAATTTAACAATGGAGTAAATTGCGGAAGTAATAACAAAATACGTACAGATTTGTCAAGACACAACTGTATAAGTTTGTTTATCAGATAATCCACCATTAACCAATAATTAAGTAAGATACTTAATTATAACAATAAACTACTCAGAAATTAATTAACACGAATAATCTGAAATAGAACATGTTGACCTGTCGTCAGTATTTGAGACCTCTTTTCTGTTAGGATGTGACAATATCAGGATATGTCAATTCGAATTAAACAGTATTTGTCAAAGCATCACAAATATTAGAAAACCATAATTTTAATCAAAATAATTATCAAAGTATACATGTTAAGTGGATGATGTAAAGATTAACAGGCTATAATTAAGAACATTCACATGCATACATAGCTAAAGAATCATAGACTAAGTCTTGTAAACAAAAGAAATTTCATTAAGATATTAGATGAGTACATTTCATGAAATATTTGATTACATGCAAAAGGGATTACAATAAAATCATAGTATATGATAGAAGAACAGTCTTAGTCTAAGAGGCCCGACACAACTGACAGTGAAGAGAAACAGCCGGAGGGTGTTTGCCGGGAAGACAAAATGATAGATGATCATGGCTTCTTCTACCTACTTTCAACAAAGAGGATAGCAAGACGAATAATTTTCTCTTGCTGTCGAAGGGTATAGAGGTGAAATTCTCTTTGGAAATCCAGAAAGTCATTTTTGATGACCTCTGGAAGTTGAATCCAGGTGTCGTTTGGAATAACAGTGATGTGATATGGAGTTTATATTCCATCTTGAAAAATTATCACGATAGCAGTGTAGTGGTTGTAGAACCAGCTGAAATGCACCATCGCTTGAGAGAAGAAATAGAGAGTGAAGAGAGCATTTTGTGTATAGGAAAAGATTATTAAACTGAATGATGAATGATGGTTTAAATAACCGAGAGAGAGAGAGAGAGAGAGAGAGAGAGAGAGAGAGAATATCAAGGGACCAGTGATTTGATTAATTATTAACTAAAGAGCTAACTTAATGATTTAATCAAAAAATATCTTACTTATGCGTGTCTCCCTAGACTGACTTGTAATGATGACAATAATTTCATACATGCATATTTAGCAAATAAATTCACTTAATTTATCATGCATAGAATAAAATTCATCAAAAATTCCAACATAATATCTTCAATCATTATTTAGGACATATCAGTATTTGATCATCATTCATCAGAATTTGACCAAATATAAATTAACAAGAAATTATTTGTCCCAACTAACCATACCAAGCTCATTGACAAGCTTTGTAAATATTGCTTCAGGTAATGGCTTTGTGAAAATATCATCTAGCTGCTGATCAGTGGGAACAAAATGGAGCTCAATGGTTCCTTCCATGACATGCTCTCTTATAAAGTGATATATGATACTGATATGTTTGGTAAGAGAGTGTTGCGCTGGATTCCCTGTCATAGCAATAGCACTTTGATTATAACAGTAAATAGGAATTTTAGAAAATGATAATCCATAGTCCATGAGCTGGTTCCTCATCCATAATAGCTGAGCACAGCAGCTTCCAGCTGCAATATATTCAGCGTCAGCAGTTGAAGCAGAAATGAATTTCTGCTTCTTACTGAACCAGGAGACTAATCTTCCTCCCAAAAACTGACAACTGCCAGAGGTGCTCTTCCTGTCTATTTTACATCCAGCAAAGTCAGCATCTGAATATCCATAAAGTTCAAAATCAGCTTCCTTTGCATACCATAGACCAAGTGATGTAGTGCCCTTGAGATATCAAAAGATTCTCTTAACTGCAATAAGATGTGGCTCCCTAGGATTTGCCTGAAATCTTGTACACAAACAGGTGGAAAACATAATATCTGGCCTACTAGCAGTTAGGTACAAAAGAGAACCAATCATACCTTTGTAGCTTGTGACATCAACTGTTGTACCTTTATGAGGATCAAGTTTTGTAGCAGTTACCATAGGAGTACTTGCAGTTGCACTTTCTTGCATATTAAACCTTTTTAACAGATTTTTTGTGTACTTGGACTGATTAATGTAGATGTCACTATCAGTCTGTTTAATTTGCAAAACCAAGAAGTATCTCATCTCTCCCATTATACTCATTTGATATCTTGATTGCATCAACTTGAAAATTTATCACACAGTGTTTGATTAGTTGATCCAAAAATGATATCATCCACATAAATTTGAACTAAAATCAAATCTTTACCTTTATTCAGATTAAATAAACTTTTATCTATTATACCTCTTTTGAATCCACTTTCAAGTAAAAACTGAACAAGGGTCTCGTACCATGCTCTAGGTGATTGCTTTAGTCCATAGAGTGATTTGTCAAGTCTATAAACATAGTCAGGATGTTTAGGATCCATAAATCCTAGAGGCTGTTCAACATAGACTTCTTCTTCAAGTTCCCCATTGAGAAATGCACTCTTGAAATCCATCTGAAAGACTTTGAACTTCTTGTGTGCAGCATATGCCAGGAAGATTCTGATTGCTTCCAACCTAGCAACATGAGCAAATATTTCATCATAGTCAATGCCTTCCTGTTGAGAATATCCTTTAGCCACTAACCGAGCCTTGTTTCTAGCAATGGTTCCATCAGAATCAGTCTTATTTCTGAAGACCCACTTTGTGCCTACAATTGATTTGTGTTTAGGTCTAGGCACCAGCTTCTAAACTTCATTTCTTTCAAACTCATTCAACTCTTCTTGCTTAGCTATGACCCAGTCTACATCCTTAAGTGCATCTTCTACTTTCTTTGGTTATTCTTTTGAGAGTAGATTATGATAGAGACATTCATTTTTAGTTGTACTTCTAGTCTTTACACCTTCATCAGGATTTCCAATGATTAGATCAGGAGTGTGATCTTTGGTCCATTTTCTGGCATGAGGAAATATCCTTCCGGAGCTAGATGCTCCCTCTGAATCATGTGCCTCATCAAATGCATTTGAGGCTCCCCTGAGTCAGTGTTCTTGTCTCCTGATGAAGTATTAACACTTGACTCATGCTCACCTTATATCGAGTCAGCATTGGATTCTTTCTTACCAGATTGAGAAGAACCTTGAGTTGATTCTTCTGTGTTGGTACTATCAGTTGAACCTTGCAGTTGCTCCCCCTCAACATGTGCAGGTTCATCAGTACATTGATCATCTTCAGGATTTGAAGGTGTATCAGGATTTAGATCATCAGTGGTTGATGATTTATTGGAGTCTGATGCATAGTCCAGCAGTGCATTTTCATTTGCAAAGATCAACCTTTCATGAGAGTCTTCTTCAAATCCAGGAATCTTTCTATCATCAAAAGACACATTGATAGAGATAACCACAATATTTGTTCTCAGATTGAAAACTTTATATGATCTTCCTTCATCAGCTTTTGATTCAAATTTTCCTAGCTGATCAGTGTGAGTTCTCAAAACAAAGTACTTACATCCAAATATATGGAGATGTTTCAGACTTGGCTTCTTTTTTTCAGCATCTGACAAGGAGTTACACCATGTATATTTATCAAGTAATGTTCTGAGTGTAACAGGTTGTGCTTACTGCTTTAGCCCAGAAGTATGTGGGTAATTTAGCTTCTTCTAGCAGAGTCCTGCTAGCTTCAATCAAGGTTTTATTTTTCCTCTCAACAACACCATTTTGTTGAGGTGTACCAGGAGCTGAGAATTGTTGTTGTATACCTTTGTACTTTCAAACTTCCTCTATCTTTGAATTCTTGAACTCAGTGCCAATATCACTTCTCAGAATTTTCACTTTGAAATTTATTCCATTTTCAATTTGCTTTACATGATCCAAAACAATTTATGGAGTTTCATCTTTCCTGTGTAGAAAATAAACCCAGACATATCTAGTGAAATCATCAACAATTACAAGTGTGTACCTTTTCTTGTTGATAGACATTATGCTTACTAGTCCAAAGAGATCCAAGTGTAGCATGTGATAAGGTTCAGTGATGGAGAATTTTGTTTTGCTTTTAAAGGATACTCTTCTTTGTTTGGAATTTTGGCAAGCATCACAAAGGCCATTAGATGAATATAGCATATTTGGTAATCCTCTTACTAGCTCCTTCTTGGCAAGTTCATTTATAGAACTGAAGTTGAGATGTGAGAGCTTCTTGTGCCAATTCCAGCTTTTATCTATTGATGCCTTAGTGATAAGGCAAGTAGATTCCTCCTCAAGACCTTCATGCAGCCTTGCTTTATATATGTTACCATGTCTATATCCTTTCAAGACAAATTTCTTTATCTTGATGTGAAAAACTTCATAGTGAGAGTCATAGAACACAATATGGTAACCTTTGTCAGTGATCTGACTGATGCTCAGTAGGTTGTGTTTCAATCCTTCCACCAAGGCCATATTTTCTATTACCACCTTTCCAATTATTAAGTTGCCATATCCCAGAGTGTGTCCAATGTTTCCATCCCCATAAGATACATCCGGGCCAGCCTTCCTCTCAAATTCAGACAGCAGGGTTTTATTTCCAGTCATGTGTCCAGAACATTCATTGTCCAAGACAAGAATGTTCTTCCTATTACCCTGCAATCAGAAAGTTTCTGTGATTCAAAATCAATTATGACAGTTTTTTCTTTGATAGAATTTGTTTTATCGGAAGCAGACTTAGTAGAATTGGCAATATTAAACACATAAGCAGTTTTATTAAACTTTGGCAAAGGTTCATAGAAAATGTGATATAACTTATGATAGGAACTACAAGTGTAAATTGAATGCCAACTACTACCACAATGAAAACAAGGATTTTGTGGTTTATAAAATGCTCATCTACCCCTAACTTCAGACTCAGGAATAGCAGTTTTCTTTTTCTTACTCCTCCTGCAATCAATAACAAGATGATTAGTATTTCCACAGTTAAAACAAGTTTTTCTAGGGGCATTAGGAACAACCTTATAGTTGGAATCTTTAGAAACACCTTGCTTACCATTCCTATTTCTTTTTGGACTCTTTATCTAAGGTTTATCAGTAACTTAAGATAATTTCTTTTTCAGTTGTCCTTTAGACAAAAGTCCTATGTTCTTTTCTTTCTTGATAGTCTTAATGGTTTCTTTGTGTTCCTCACTTTGATTTTTATCATTTACTCTCTTTTCCTGATATGTAGAGGTTGAACCCTTTTCAAAAGTTGATATGGGTTCATTGTTTTCTGAAGAAATAAACTTAACAGGAGCCTTAAGGGTAATTTCATTTTCAGTGTCAACATCTTTAATTCCATCTTTATAGCCAAGACATTCTTTACGGTTTTTCTTTGAGATCATCTCATGAACCTTTTTGCCTGAATCAGTCCAGGCTTTTAGGGTTTTTCTCTAATTTTCTAAATCTTTTTCTAACATATTGTACCTAGTCTCAAGGATCTTTACTGTATGTTTAGCTTTTTCATATTCTTTTTGCAATTCTACTTGATTTGTTAAGTCAGGCTCAAACTGTCAATCCTAGATTTTAAGATCTCAATTTTAGTTATAAGTCTAATATTCTATAGAGTCTTATTCTTAAAATTACCATGCAGAGATTTAATAATAGATTTCAATTCAGATATATCCTCAGTATCAAGAGAAAAAAAGGATGTTGATACCTTATAATCAGGAGAAATAGGATTATCAAAACTAGCCATCAGTGCATAGTTTGTTCCTTCAGCTTCAGAGTCAGTAGAGTCCATCCAGTCCTTGCTTGATGTGATCAAGGCTTTGTTCTTCCCTTTGTAATTTCTTGACTTCCCGCATTCAGTAGCAAAGTGACCAGGCTCATCACAGTTGTAGCACTTGATCTTTGACCTGTCAACTTTTCCAGCTTTCACATCTTTTCCAACTCTTCTTCCAGAAGGCTTCCTCTCTCCTCCAGTAAACTTCTTCTTAAAGCTTCTATTCTGTTGAGACTTCCTGAATTGCATCCTCTTGAAACCCTTAACCATCATAGCAGCCATTTACATGACATCAGAATCTGTCATGTTCTCATCAGTTTCAGAATCAGTATCATCATCAGGATTTGATGATTAATCATAAGTATCTAATTCTGGCAGATAGTTCTTCTTCCTTGTAGCTTACACAGTCTTGTCTTTTGAAGCTTTAGCATTCACCTTTAAGGCAGCTGATTTTTCCTTGATGCTTTTCCTCTACTTCCTTTGCTGAACTTCCAAGTCATGAGTCTTCAGCATGCCATAGATTTCATCCAGAAAGACTTTTTCCAAATCATATTTGTGTCATATGATTGAGGTCTGTGTCTCCCATTCTTGAACTAAAACAGCCCTTCTGTTCTTCTTGATGGTTGTGGTTCCTTGGCATTGAGTCTCAAGAGCGTGCCAGATCTCTTTGGCAGTCTTGTAGGCTATAACCCTGTTTGACATCACAAAATCAAGACTGTTATGCAAATGTTTCTTACCTTCGCATCTTTCACCACAGTGACTTTCTCTTCTGGTGTCCATTCACTCTTCTCCTTCAGATGGAGATGTTCATCAACAGTAGGAGTTGTAGGTACCAATTTTGTTGGCTTGTAAGGTCCATCATTGATTACATCGAGATAGTCTGGATCTGTAGCTTCCAAGTGCATGAGCATCTTCACCTTCCATGTAGGACATTCAGCCTTCTTCAGAATGGGAATTTTGATACTTTCATACTTGTTCAGAGACATGTGTAGATCGATTCTGATAGTAAATTATCAGTCCGCTCTGATACCAATTGTTGCTCAGTAAAGATATAATTGTTTAAGGGGGGTTGGATAAAATTGTATAAATGTTTCGAACAAGTAATAAAAATATAACAGTTCTTTATATTTATGATAAAAACTGTTACAAACTCTCTCAAGAAATATTGATGTTCTTGAGAGCTTCTAGGTCGTGCAATGCTCAATTTTATTCACTATTTGATGACCTAAACTGTGTTTATATAATACACAGCTGCTGCTAATCAATCTAAGATATGCATTATCAAAAACTAACTGAAACTGATACATATCTTCAACTGAATAGATAAAGTCCTATAACTCAGATGTAAGAGATATTTGTCAATAAACCAAGGAACAGAACAAATCTTCTAAGATGACTGCCTCCAGATACTGATGACATACAAATGCTGATGATGTGTCAAATCCTGACGACACATCAATTACTGATGACACCCGAACATAGCCAGATCCTGAGCTTCTTCTGATCATTGAGAATCAGTACGTAATAAGCTTCCTGTAAAATTTCATTCTTTAACTCTGTCACTGATGAAATCCAAATTCTGGAAGAAAAATCTAAGAATACCTTGATCATCCTTATGTGTGCATAACTCTCCTCCTATTAAACTGTTAACATCCTGATCCATTATCCCCTCTTGACGTTTCTTTATCTTCTCTAACAACTCTGGCTGAAAGGCCATACTATACATCTTTGCTTCTTTTGGATTACAAATTCTGACTTCTACTTTCAACTTCTCACATTCCTTATATAACTCTTCTGGTACGGTCAACACATTCACTTTTTCCTTTTCGCTTATCGCGTTGCCACTACATTTGCTTTTCCCGGGTGATAGTTAATCATGCAATCATAGTCCTTGATCAATTCCAACCATCTTCATAATCTCTTATTAAGTTCCTTATGCGTGAATATATTTCAAACTTTTATGGTCCGTATAAATCTCACATCTTTCTCCGTATAGATAATGTCTCCAAATATTTAGGGCAAATACCATTGCTGCTAGTTCCAAGTCATGAGTAGGATACTTCTGCTCATGAGGTTTCAGTTGTCTAGATGCATATGCAATAACTTTATCGTGCTACATCAGAACACAACCTAATCCCTCTCGAAAAGCATCACTATAAATTATGAAATTTACTTGATCATCTGGAAGTGACAAAATAGGTGCCGTGATCAATCTCTTCTTCAATTCCTAAAAACTTTCCTCGCACTTCTCATTCCATATAAAATTCTCATCCTTCCTGGTAAGCTTCGTCGAAGGTGTTGGAATCTTCGAGAAATCTTAAATAAACTCCGATAATATCATGCCAAACCTAAGAAACTTCTCATTTATGTTGGTGTTCTTGGGCTCTCCCAATTCATAATAGCTTTAATCTTCACCGAATCCACTTTGGTTCCTTCATCACTGACTAAATATCTTAAGAATTAAACTTCCTGCAACCAAAACTCACATCTTGAAAACTTAACATACTTCTCTCTTCGCACAATTCCCACAGCTATTCTTAAATGTTCCACATGGTTTTTCGTTGACTTTGAGTAAATCATGATATAATCTATATATACAATTACAAACTTATCCAGATATTCCTTAAAGATTTTTTTCATCAAGTCCCTAAATGTTGTTGGTGCATTGGCCAATCCAAAAGGCATTACTAGAATTTCATAATGATCGTACCTAGTTCTAAAAGCTATCTTCGGTACGTCCTCAGGTTTAATCTTCAATTGGTGACATCCGGATCTCAAATTAATTTTAGAAAGATACTTTTCTCCTTTTAGATGATCAAACAATTCATCAATTCAGGGTAACAGATAATTGCTCTTAATATTAAGTTTATTGAGCTCCCAATAGTCGATACATAATCTCATACTTTAATAAATAACATTTGTGCATCTCATAGGGACAAACTGGGTCTAATCACTCCTTTTTCTAACAACTCTTACAATTGCTTTTTTAACTCCTTCATTTCAACGGGCGCCATTCTATATGGGGCCTTAGATTCTAGTTCCGTTCCAGGTGCTAAGTTGATTGTAAACTCAATTTCTCTATCTGGAGGAAGTCCCGGTAACTCGTCTTGGAACACGTCTAAAAACTTATTGACCACTGGACTATCTTTAAGTTTCACTGACTACTAATTTCTATTTATCACTAGAGCAATATAATACCCACATCTTTGCCACAATAAACTTTTAGCTTGAATCATCATTAAAAACTTCTTTACTACCCTTTGACCTTTAAATATCCTCACATTCTCATCCGGGGTTCTCAGAATCATCTTCTTATTACGACAGTCTATCTGAGCATCATGCCTAGATAGCCAGTCCATTCCTTGAATAACATCAAATTTTCCTCTCTTAAACGGTATCAAACCAGCATATAACTTATCACCAGAAATCTGAATCTCACAGTTCGTACACACTTGGTTAACAGATACACGCTCTTAATTTGCTAGTTCTACCGTCATAATATTATTTAACAATTCATCTTAATAAAATCTAGAAAAATAATGATCGAGTTGCTCCCAAATTCAATAATACTTTAGCACATTAAGAATTCACAAAAAGCATACTCGTCGTCATATTGGTATTCTGAATAACATTTTTCATAGACACATCATAAACTCTTGCTTTTGGAGACTGTTTCGCTATCGAAGTAGATCCTAAAATTCTTAGCGCATCACTGACTGGGGCTAGTGATTTACAATCCTTGCCCTACGTCCTGGTTTCCTACACTTGAAACATGTAAATCCAATGGCTGAAACGTTGTCCGCTTGATTCTTGGTAGATTGATTTTTGTTTGGAAAACTTTTGTGAAGAACAACAGTGTAACAAAACAACTAGAAGGATCCATAATTCAATAAACTTATAGTTGAAAAGAAAGAAGGAGTAATGATTTGAAGATGAGTGAGACAACTATATTAGTACCTAAGATGGCCAGTCTTTCATACCGTATGGCATGTAGCACATGCTTAGTGGCGTCCCACCAGAATCTTCATCATTACGACAAAGTGTCACACCATAACACTGCTTGTCTCAATCAGAAAGCAAAACTTGATGGAAAAATAATTTTTGAAAGGAATACAACAATCTCCTTTGCTTTTTGCCTGATAGAACTTATTAATGAAAGAAGTTCATACTTATTCAAAGATAAAGAAAAATATATACTATAGTATTATAGAAAAGAATGGTACTATTGATTATCATACACATTTTATCTTTGTACACATTCAAAGCTTGTTCGCTCAATAGATCCCATTCTCAAGTCATATAGTAACTTCAGAAAGTCCGCTGGAATGCCTTCATAATTTGATCTCTATAATAAATTCCTTCATTAAGTCTTGTACCTTTAGCGCCGTGCCTTCACATTTAATATTTTTGCGTTCTCACGGGATTTACATTTATAACTTCAAATTTTTCTATGCGACTTAAGATAACCACTGATCATTCAACATATCGACTCTTTTGCTAATAAGGTTCTTCCTTTAAAAAAGTCTAGAAATTTGCTCAACCTCCTTCGATCATGCTCAGGCTTCTTTAAACTCTAATAATCTCAGAAATTAGATGAATAGTTTCTCCGCACGTTGATTCTGTTGGTAACATTATTAAACAAGATTTGCACTCTCTTATTAGAAATAATCGAAATTTCTCCGTAATAGCGGGTCTGCTTGACCCTCTGAATTAACAATATTAATTCTGGAACAAATATTCTTTTAAGTAATCAAGGTCTTATAACAAAAAAGAAACTCAAGTAATAATTTGACAACCAATTTTTTAAAATTCATTTTATTCAAAGGACTTTTGGAAATTTTGTTAAGAAAATCTATTTCAGAAACTTATTTAAAATTTTGAAAATTGCATATCTGGTCGTCAATACTATATGTGTTTGTTGTCCTTCTCAACCATAACAAGGTACCAAATTGAAGAAACAATCACATAAGAGTCATCCACTTCAATCTACCTTCTACCCCTTATTGGATCCCTCTTTCCTGCATTACTCGACGAAAACTTCAGTTACCGTTGCATATTATCTTATTCATAACTTCACTTCAAGACTTCCATACTGGTAATATTCCCATCATCATTTTTTCTATCATTAAGTACAACAAGTCTATTCTTTAAAAATAATTATGCTGATATCACATCACATCGCTATTATACATATCACATTCGTCATAACACCATCATCTAATTTGAGGAAAACTCTAGATCTGCATTCTTCTCAAACTCCTTTAAAACTTATCTAGCTCACTTCACAAGACAATCAGGGGTGGCATGCTCAGTAGTGGCTCCATATAAATCGGTAGCAGCTATTCTACAGAACATATAATCTTCCCTCTAAGTTTCTTCTCATCTTTCTCAATATCTCTGGAACTCACAATATGTTGTAGCTCTCGAATCCATCCTCGTAGACGCTATTGCTCCATAAGACAGGTCTCAAATTGAAGGTATAGAACAGGGTATCGGGTAAACTGAAAAGATGCACCCACAGCTGAATGTCCGATAGAACCAGAATCAGCAGGTGGAGGTCCTCAAATAGGTGATCTCACATCAGGGGTAGTAGAATAGCTTTAAAAGGTGTAGCTCTCACGATAGGAGATAATACAACTAATACTGGTGGAAGAACAAGGTGTGAATCAAATCTGGGGGAGATGACGGTCCTCAAATAGAAGGCTCTGAATGATGAAATGGTACAGAGATAATAGGATATGCCATCACTGTCTGAAAATTATATCGCAAGATAAAAATCTTGAATCATAACACAAGCCATACCAAAATCTACTATACAGCCGCACTCAACCTCTCAACGTCCTATCTTTCTACTTTTTTGAATTTTCAATTTATTTTGTGATTTTTTTAACTAATGAAAAATATGAAAAGAGAGAGAGACGGGTTATCCAAGCAAGCCTCCAAAAGTTCCTTCGAGCCTTGGCAATTTTTGAAGTTCCAACGAGCTTTCCGAATCTTCAATTTTCTAGAAAAATTAAACAAAGAGAGCAAGTAAAACTTTATTCGAAAAATTTAAAATTAAAGCGCAAAAAATAATTATAATCCCCGGCAGCGGCGCCAAAAATTTGATGTGCCAAAAAAATATTTTAATTGCAAGCGCATAATTCGTTCTAATATTTTAAAATTCATTCCGCAGAGACTATATATTTTTCGCAACTCTTAAATTTTAAATTAGGAGAACTAGACAATTAATATTTGAGATGATTTATACTACTAACAATTCAACTATTTAAGAGAAATTAAAAAAAACAAGTAATTTAATTTACATAGTACTAATCAAATAAATAGAAACACGAATTTAAAGAAGCATATTTGTATCAGAAAATTGAGCACTCGATGAGGAGCATTAAAAACAAGCAAGATGACATGTGATACCAAGACAAGACAATTAAAGATAATAATGGGCTAGATCTAAGTTAAACTAAAGTAATTCAAAAGAAGTGGACTGGACCAGGAAATGGAAATGGGCTAGACAATCTAAACTCAAGAGAAAAGAAATGTAATATCCGGGAAAAATTATGTGAATATTATAGTTTAAATAAGTAAATTTTATATGTTTTATAAATTTAAAGTGATTATTGCCATGATATTAGATGTTACAGTTCTTATATGTGTTTCTGTGCGGGCCAGAAAATTTTTTCGATTGATTATCATGAGTTTAAACTGCAATTATATGAATCGATCTATGATCAGGACTCGTATTTAATTGTATCTGTATCAAGGTACACGTTTTGTTTCATTTTATGCGTGTTTGAATGTAATCTAGGTGTTTTCGGGATTTTCTGGTAATTTAGGAATTGTTTCTGTGTTTCAAAAATCAACAAACCGGGACCCCACTAGGACGTTAAAGTCCATAAAATTTGTATTTTTATAAAAAAATTCATATTTCAACAACCCAATATCTTCGCATTTTTGAATTATTCGCAATTTTTGGGAAAATTTTGACATTAATTTTTTTATTTTATCGTTTTTAAAATTATTCCCCGAAATTATTATGTTGGGGCTTAATTATTGTAATTAAGGGATAAAAATACCCTTAATTTATTTTAGGGTATTAATTTCTATAATAATATAAATAGCTGATCAGAAATTATTTTTTTCATTTTATTTTATTAAAATTCAGAAAAACAGATTTATTCAAGAACAAATTTGGGGTATAATTTTGTTCATCGCCAAGAATCAATGATTTTGGGAACCACAGAGATCCATTTTTAATGCTCTTGTAACCAAAACGATCCTTGTTTCAAGCTCTATCCGTTGATATCAACATCTTGATCTGAGGTGCTGTAAATCGAAAAATCGATTTTTATACATTTGTTCTTGAATTCGTTTTTGGATTTTGAGTGATTGTTGATTGTTTCTATTGTTGCAAATAGCTTTAGGATGATTAGTAGAATCGATTTGTGTGTTTATTTCAATTATTTTAGTTCGAAATTGATTAATTCGAGTTTTAAGTTTTTAGATTATTTTGATTCGAATTTGTGATTTAATCGTGATGTTCTGGGTGATTTTAATGATGGGGATAGTTTGTAATCGCTCTGAGCTTTATTTTGGTATGAAGAAAGTGATTTTTGGTTGAGGATTTGGTGAACTCGAGTTCTCGCCAGTTTCTTGGCCGGAGGAGAGCTCGAATTCGTCGGAGAAGACGAAGCAGAAATGGTTTGTCGTTGTTGATGCGTGTACTATATTGCTGGGTTGATGTTGTATTGATTTGAGGGGAGAAACGAAGGAAATGAGTACTAATTAGGGGGGGTTGAGTCGTCGGAATCGAGTGCAGTGAGTGGTCGGAAGTGGTGGCCGGATTCTGGGCTCACAAAAACACCGGCCGGTGTTCGACCCGAATCCGGCAAGCTTCTTGGCGACCCGGCGGGTTATTTTATTTGACCCGACTTTGATTCTTCAATCCTGAAACTAAATTCTAAAAAAGTGTTTCTGTATTTTTCTTTTTAATTTTAATTCGAAATTCATTTTGTTTTACTAAAAATCATTTACCTATTATTTTTATTTCTAAAAATTATTTTCTTAATTATTTTAAATTCCTAAAATCTTTTTCTTTTATTATTATCAAAATTTTAATTTGATTTAATTATTTATAATTTATTTTAGTTAATTATTTATGAGTTTAATTAATTGATTAATTTATTTAATCAATTAATTTTATTTATAAATAGTTAAATAAATGTAACTTATTTATAATTAATTCAAATAATTCCTAAAAATTATTTTTAAATTTTTAAAAATTATATTTTGATATTTAAAAATCAATTAATATTATTATTAATTGATTTAATTCTATTTAATTCTTATTTTATTTGTAATAAATAAACCGTTCGTCCGTTTAATACGAAACGATGCGTATAGACTCAGAAAAATATTACGCTTTCAATTAAAATACTTTTGAGACCTAATTTCTTTTGTATTACAAGGTCATTTGATTTGTTAACCCTTTTGAGTCAGTATTTGTTCGGTAAACGTTATTATTGACCTAATTTTAATTCTGAACGTACTGAAACATATCTTTTATCGATCTGACTTATGTGTTACATGAAATATGTGATTACGTGTTATACGAATACCATGATTACATGCTATGTGATATGCATTTTATATGTTTACAGTTTTAAAATGCCATGCTTAGTTATAAACGATCGGGTAGATATCAAGACGTAAAGTTACGTCGATTGAGTTTGGTTCTGTCAATTAAGATTGAGTTTGGTTTTGTCGATCGAGTAGCAAGGAGTGCGGTCAAGTGTTAGATGGAGATAGTAGCCAGCAGCTATAAGCAAAGTTATAGTAAGAGGTTATCAAGCATACCAGCCAAGTACCCCTAACTTCACTTATTGTTCAAGTGACATTTATTTCGACAAGTATTTATATCTTCACTTATCATTCAAATGATATTGACTCCGAATTTTATTCTTTCAATTTCTCTACTATTCTAAGTTCAGAATAGTTAAATGTTTTTACATTTCGCTACAACTTACTCTATACAGTGAAGCTTTGAATTGAGATTAGCGAATAACTAATTGTTCTGGTTATTTCACCATTGGTTGTTGAGATAACTCTGGACCATGAGAAATGAGGAGTTATGTGGTTAAGGATGTCATTTGATTCGACTCCTTTGACGGAAAATTATTTTTTATGGGTTGGATGGTTGCGTAAGAGGCCGTGGCGGCGGTCCAGCGTGAGCTATATGTTGTACAGGATATAACACCTTGCTAGGCCGGTATGTGCCTTGGGTACCTTTTGTTTAGTTGGATATGCTTTGGCATACCGGTGTTGTTCTGCGGCTGATCACCGGCGGCAACACACCGTCGTTCGAGGATTCCAATCTCAAAACAAAATACATATGCAAATGTTGTTTATTATCAATTATATGTCAGTTTTGATATTGTTCAGGTATTGTGGTTTGGTTTTGTTCATCAAATATATTGTTGTTGTTGTTCTAAATCATAAGCTATATACTGCTTGTTGAGCATTTCTTTCGCTCATACTTATTTCATATCCTGATTCTTTCAGCTAAGCCAGGGCAAGCTTGAGTTCCAGGTCTGACTAGAAGTTGTGTGCTTGTCGAAAGTTTGGTGTGTTTTCCAGGTAGACAGTTTGGGACGCCTAGCTAGTCTGGAGGTTTGTAATAAAACTTGAATAACTTGTAAAACCAATTAGACTTATGGTTTGTAATAACAGTTGGTTTGTATTAGTGCATGTTCCATACTATAACATGTGATCAATCCAGTTGCATGCAAGGGGTCATATTTATTATATTATTCCGCTGTGATTATTTTATTGTGGTTTATTGGCTAGTGACCCCCAAATCTAGACCCCGGGTTTGGAGGGCGTCACGAGGAATGTGAAGCTAAGACATATTGAATGGACAAATTAAATGTTAATTTAATGACTACATATATTAATTAACAACTAAATTCAATTTAATAAAAACAATAATTATCGAAGAGTGAGCAATGATTGATTAATGCTACAAGAGTACTACAAGACCACTGCGTACTTAGACATTATTAACTCATAAAACAAAATTATCAAAATTGAAGGACTAATTAAGATCAAAAAAGAATTTTAGTCATAAAAAAAAGATCAAAAAAGAATTAATTAATGTTACACAATAATTAATTAAGCATATAACTACTACTATAGCTATAGACCACACATGCCAGGAATGAAATATGACATGGGCCAGAGAATGAGTTTTGGGCGAGCAACTAGTATGTACCAAACAACAAAACCTTCTTAACAATTTAATTAAAGAAGCAGATGGGCTAGAATATGCTAACTAAACTAAAGTTAATAAATTGAATGATCAAAAGTAACATGGACTACAGGACTAGTACTTTACTATGGGTGACATGACTTTATAATATTAGAAGACAAAATATGAAAAATGAAATAACGAAGTACAAGTAGCGCTTGTAAGACAAACTACCAGTAGAAAGCTGAGTCTCGTGTGGACTATAGACTGAGAAAATGTATTATGGAATGAGTTGCTAGATCGAAAAAATTAAATGAAGCGAAACCAAACTCCAATACAAATTGATGTTGTGTCGGAGCATGATTGCCGGAAAGTAAACAGAAGCCGGAAAATTAACACAACCTCGAAGAAATTCTAGTGCATTAAATTAATAAATAAAATTAAATCTAGAGAGCTCCTTTCATTTCTCTATGTATAAACTTGTGACATTCTAAAAGATATAATAGCCCAATATAAAAATAACACATGACATAAAAGTAGAAAAGAAGATGCAGTAAAATAAAAAGGCTTGAATAATATTAATTGAAGAGAGTGTTTACAATAATTGAAATCTTGAGAATTGAAATGAAAACTGGATCTAGAAATTGAAAAGAGAGGCTACTACTTAATTTAGGGTAACTAAAATAAAACTAGATGTTCCATAAAGGGGGAGAGGGGGTATTTATAGCTAAAAGTAGTGTTTAGGGTAGAGTTCGGTAAATAATGGCCATCCAAGTAAGACGTGTGTTTTGTTGATCTTGACCCCTGATTTCCACCAACTCTTTCTTTTGGCTTTTTGTTAAAATTGATTGTTGATATTATATTTCTTCCATTTTTTCCCTTTTCTTCTATTTTCTTCACATTTCTCATTTTTCCAAATATCTACAAAATAATGATAATCTAACAAAATAATTTATTAAAAATACGAAAGCAAACAATAAAGAAGTATAAAATTATGTAAGAATATGTGATTATTAATAGACATTATAATTCAATAAAACAGATTCATAATTAACAGTGATAAAACATTTATTTAAGAGTATAAAGCAATTTATGAACGTCATCAGAGTATATCAAGGTATGTATGAGGAATGGCTTCCATCCTATAAGAGAATCAGGTGTTAGATCGACTATGATTTTAGTTTTTTGATGTTACAAGGTATGGTAGAGTATATAAGTTTCTGTATGTTCAAGAAATTATGTTCCAGTATTTGGTGTATGGTGTAGATGTATTTGTGAAGTAGTATCGTATTTGTGTGATTTAGTATCTAGAAAATCAACAATGGATGGTTTACAAAGAATAAGGTTTACAGCTCAAAGATCAAATAACGTGATCAGGGTTCAAGGCTGAATGATTCAAAGTACTTATAATGTAAAGTAGGACTATTTTGAATACTAACAACATGTTACGAGAAAATTAGAAATATTTGCAATATATCTCGAGAAAGGTTCAAGAGTACTTGCCTTATCATAAATGACTCTAACTTCACTTGCTCTCGTCTCACGATTCTATTCAACAACCACTTGTCTACTTTCCTATGCCTCGCTGCTATTCACTAATCACTTGCTCTTTTTTTCTACGCATCGGTTCTATTTTCTAATCACCTGATTTCTTTTTCTACACCTCTTATGCTAGGCATCATAAGTATCTATCAATAATCAATCTCATATTATTTTATTCATCACATAGACGTCATAAGCTTTTATCTACTCTTCGTTTCGCCAAATCCGATTTACGGATTAAAAGTTATGACCAAAACAGTCAAATAATAAACACATAGGCATATAACACTGTTAGATATATTTGATAATGTCATGGCTAATATAATTTATGTTTAGATTTCAGATCTTACTTATCAGGACAAATCAGTACTTAACCATTGATCAGTTATTATACTGGAAGTCAGGACTTAAGGATATCAGTACTTATATTATCAGGAGATAATCATCAGAAGTTAGATATCAGAATTTAAGTGCTGAAGGACAATCAGATAAGGATAGTAGCTGTTTAAAGGAAAGAAGATCAAGATAAACATAAGAAGAGATATGCATGAAGAAGGAGTTCCGTGAAGAATGGAATACTTGGAAGAAAAGATATCTGATTGATATATTTTAGGAAGCAGAATTATATTCCATATCAATTAGCGATTATCTTGTAATTGTGTAGTATATAAACACAGATATAGGGTTTACACTATAAGTGTTATCATATTCGAGAAGATTATTCATTGTAACCCTAGTAGCTCTCGTGATATTTGTTCATCACTGAGAGGTAACAGTTCCATACTGTAACAGAGTTTATTGTTTCAATAAAGTTTGTTTTCTGTTACTTAAGATATTAAAGTTCGATTTGATTGTATTATACACTGTATTCACCCCCTTTACAGTGTGTGTGACCTAACAAGTGGTATCAGAGCCTATCTGTTAACACACATACAGTTAAAGATCTAAACACAATCATGTCTGACACAGAAACTCCAACTAAGCCTACCAAAACTGAGGAACCACCGAAGACACAAATTCAGAGTCGGTATGAGACCATCAGAGTTCCCATACTGAGACCATCTGAATATCCCATATAGAAGGTAAGGATGACCATGTTCCTGGAAGCAACAGATCCAGAATACCTTGATAGAATCAAGAAAGGGCCTCACAAACCAACCAAGCTTGCTGTTGCAGTTGTAGGTGAAGCAGCAAAGACTGTACCAAAGGAAAAGAGTGATTATACTGCTGAAGATATAGCATCAATTGCTAAGGATGCTAAGGTACGACACTTACTGCATAGTGTCATTGATAATGTAATGTCAAACAGGGTAATCAACTGCAAGACTGCTAAGGAGATATGGGATGCTCTGGAAACAAGGTGTCAGGGAACTGACACAATTAAGAAGAACAGGAAGACAATACTCACTCAAGAGTATGAACACTTTGACTCAAAGACTAATGAGTCATTGAATGATTTATATGATAGATTTGTCAAACTTTTGAATGATTTGTCATTGGTTGATAAAGAGTATGATCTTGAAGATTCAAACCTTAAATTCCTGTTAGCTCTTCCTGAATGCTGGGATTTGAAGGCAACAACAATAAGAGACAACTACAATCTTGATGAAACAACTCTTGATAAAATCTATGGAATGCTCAAGACTCATGAACTTGAGATGGAACAAAGAAGCAAGAGGAAAGGAGGAAAGTCAAGGACAGTTGCTCTTAAGGCTGAAGAAGAATATAACGACTCGTGTATTTTTGAATTATTTAAATATGTAACTATATAAATTATTAAATAAATAAAATATGTGTATTGGTTTTGACCGCTATGTGTTATTTGACTAATAGCTATGTGTGAGTTATGGTGTACCGGGTTGTCCGCATGATTAATTATGGAGTTGTATTGATTTATTTCTAATTTCAAAAGTGGATTTAGTGCAAAGTTATTTGCATAAATATTTGGAATGTCTCTAAAATTGTTTTTGTGATTTTATAATTACATTAATTATTTTTAGGGTTATATAAAATTGAGAAATCAATATTTTATCAATTATTTATCTTTAAACGATTTTCTGATTATATTTAATTGTAAAATCTGTATTTAATTCTAGAATTTTTCAAAAATTATGAAACTCATAGTTATTCACGTTTGAAATATTCCGAGAATTTTAAAATTATTTTGGAAATTTTTGGGATTAATTTTACCCGCGCGTTGTTTCGTTTATTTGTTAAAAGCGGGTATAAGTGCATTTTAGAAATTATTTTAAAATTATAAAAGTTACATTTTTATTTACTTCGGGATATTTGTAATATTTTAAAGCTATTTTCGTAATTTTCGGAGGCTGTTTTATTCGCACCTTATTCCGTTAATTTTGAATTTCGGGACAAAAACCGGGTCGCGGGAAGTTCGTGTCAATCCTTATTGCTACGTGTTATAATTCTGTTAATTTACAGACACGTGGTAGCTGTTGGTTTACAAAAAAAATAATAAAAAAAAATAAGATAAACACAGACTCAATTGAGCCTGTGTTCACCCCTCCCCTGTTTTGTTTACTTCCTCGGCTCCTTTTTCTTCCATTGCTTCTCTGTTCCATAGCTTCCTTGTTCCCATTTCCCCTGTTACTTTTGTTTCTCGGTGGAATTATTTCCGCCGCCTGTTATCTCCGATCATTTTGTCGGTATTGCTCTGGTTTGCTCCTGTATTGGTGCGTGTATATGCATATGGTTGTGTATATATATCCGCTATGTTGTGTAGTTACTATGTGTGCGGTATTTCTGTTTGCCACCCCTGTTCCTTCGAATTTTCGGTTGCCGCCAGAGTTTTCCGGTGAGGCGGCCTTGTGTTGTGATGTATGCGTATAGGCTGACCTGTTTGTTTAATCGATCCCGATGTTAATTTCTTTTAATTAATTCAACAATATTTTATAGATTATTCGATGAGATAAATTGTGGTATGTACGGGAAATAATTATTTATCGGTAGAATACGCGTTGGAAACCCGAATGGGTCGGGTACCCGCGAATTTTACCGCCATCGGCGATGAGCCTCGGCGAGCCGACGGTGGACGGTGATGAATTTAATCTGAGTCCTAAAATTTTTAAAATAAAATTTAGTGCGTGAAATTAATTTTGAAGTGAAAACCTTATGTTATATCGAAGTTGGGTAGATAATTGGATTGTGATTGGATTATTGGATGGTGGTTATTGTGAATTTCATTATTGTTGGTTTGACGTCGAATTATTTCGACGGGTAGTCCGATAAACAAAGGAAACGCTGCCCGATTTCCGGAAAACTTACCTACGAAAATACGGGAGCGTATCCGATGATTATCAGAACGTCGAATGGTTATATAAATACATATGTGTTTTATATGGAACTTGATTGAACGATGTAATGAAATAATTTGCTAAAATCCATAACCCTGATTTTGTGAAATTACAAATATACGTATTTTCGGAAAGCGAACACCAAACCGATTTCTCGAGAATGTGGACCCTCACTGTTGGGTGTGTTATTATATTATAATAATCCATATAATTACGAGTCGGGTTTGAATATCGTTGAGTAAAAATTAGTATTGAGGATTTGTCAAGCATACCTAGACGTCTAATGTAGGGTATTTTCAACCCTGTAGGTTATAGTCGGGAACCTGAAAGTGGACGATGGACTAAAGATAACCTAGTGGTCAGTTGACGAGCTCAGTAGAGTTTCAACAGAAAGACCTAAGTGTCGGAGTCGAATCCAATGGGATCTAGTGGTTGGACGTAAAAGCCTAAGCAGCAGAGTTGGCCCAGAATTGATCAGTAGTAGTTGTAAAGCCTTGTAAGGCAAGTACTTCCAAACTTTTCCTCAAGTTATATCGCAATTATTTTCGAACTGTTTCATAAAATGTCGCTCTTATTCATAATAACTCTTGTTTACAATGCAAGTGCATTAAACTATTTACCCTTGAATCCCTGATTTTCTTGATTTTGAGCCATAAGCCTTGTTCTTTATAAACCATCCTTTGTTGATCCTCAGACACTAAACCACACAAATATTATACTATTTCCCAAATGTTTAACTACCAAACACCAAACACCAGAAGAAAATGGTTTGAAAACACAGAAACTTTTATACTCCAATCATTCTTAGTAACATCAAAGAACCATATCCTGAAAAAAATCATTACTGGTTTGATATCTGACCCTTGTGCAAACTGAAAACCGTTTCTTATACATACCCTGATATACCCTTGAGATATCCATGAGTTTTCTTACGTTTTTATGCAAATGTTTAACATCATCGATTATGATCTTGTGTTATTGAATCATATTGTTATCATATTGAACTGCTTTAGGATTGGATAGTTTTTATATATGTGGACCAGATTCGTGGTCAGACCATACCAATGGTCAATTTAGGCCAATGTGTGCCTTGGATCCAGTAATTAGAGCAGTGCTATGTGTTTTGCTCGGGGTTAGTGCGTGACTGATCAGCAGCCTAACCTTGGTTTTATAACTTAAAATGAATATCCAATTCTAATGATTAGTTAAAAAGAAACTTAATTCCTTTTAATCATCTTATTTGGTCATTGTTTAACCTCAGTTATCACTATTATGACTTGCTAAGCTAGTTAGCTCACCCTTGCGATTCTTTTATATATTTTACAGTTGAAAAGAATATGGATGATAGTAAAGTTCCTCGGTCCAAAGTGCGGGCTAAGGTTCCAGTTAAGTTGAATTGAGCTAGCAGAAGCGTCATGCGGTATAGAGATAGTCAGATTGTAAGAATGATTTTATTATCAATTGTAAGTTAAATTCGTTGGAATTTGGTATGTTGTAATAAAGGTTAGGATTGTGGCTTATTTTCATACTTTAACCTGTTGCGATCTGTAGTTATGTAAAGCAGGGTCATTGCAAATAATATTTCTTATCCAGGTTTATATATTGTATATGTGTTGTGGACCCCAAACTTCTGACCCGGGTTTGGAGGGCGCCACAAAGAATCCCCCAAAGCAGCTTCCTCAAGGAAAGACAAGGGTAAAGCTCTTGTTATAAAGTCTGATACTGAGTCATCAAGTTCTGAAAGTGATGATGACTCAGATTCTGAAAGCTTGCCTGAGACTGATGCTGATGAGGAGATGATGAAGCTGTGTGCTCTTATGATGAAAGGAATCACAAAGATTGCATACAGGAAGTTCAGGAAGGGAAAGAAGTTTTCCAGGAAAGGCATAAGTTCTGATAAGAAGAATTTCAGAAGATCTGAAGACAGAGGAGGAAAGTCTGACAGAGGAGATTATACCAATGTTAAATGCTATAACTGTGGTGAGAAAGGCCACATATCTCCTAATTGCAAAAAGGTAAAGGGTGACAAAGGCAAGGCTCTTGTCACAAAGCAGAAAAACTGGACAGACACCTCAGACTCTAAAAGTGAGGAGAACTATGCATTAATGGCAAATGCTGATAAATAAAGTGCTGAGAGCAGTTCTGAAGCTGCTGAAACAAAGGTACCTCAGACTACTTATGCTTTTCATACTGATGATATTAATGAGTTGAGAAGATATCTTAAAATCATGTTTGTTAGTTATAGAGATCAAACTTTAACATGTGAAAGATTAACTTCTGAAAATCTTGTTTTTAAGAAAAGAAATGATTTCTTTGAAAAAGAGTTAGTCATGTTTCATCAAACTCAGAAGGATAGAGATGATGCTTTCTATGTTAGGGATGAAGTGCTAAAAATGAATAAATCTCTAAAAACTGAGTTAGAAAAGGAAAGAGAGATTATCAGAACTTGGACTAATTCTGGCAAAACAACTCAAAATTTGCTAAGTAGTGGAAACTGGAAAGAGGGCTTAGGTTATGGAGAGGATAAGAATGATAAAGGAACTGAAGAAATTAAGCCTGTTGTTAAGCAAAAGCCAAAGTTAAAACCTGTTAAGTTTGTAACTGTAAAGTCTGAAAATGAGAAATCAGAAGTTAAAGAGGAATTAACTTCTGACAAACTAAAACAGGAAAAGACAGCTGAAGTAAACATAGGCTTAATGACAAAGAAGCAGCTTAAGCATAAGCTGAAAGATGTTAAGAATGCAAACAAGGTAAAATCACCTAGGAAAAATAGGAATGGAAAGGAAGGTGTGAATAAAAGCAATAATTATAAACCTGTTCCTGATGCTCCTAGGAAAACATGTCATAACTGTGGAAGTTCTAATCATCTGGCTTCTTTTTGCAGGAAGAATAAGAATATTAACTCCTTACCTTCAAAATCAGGAGTTAAGAGTCAGTCTGTTAGATACAAACCACAAAATCCTTGTTTTCATTGTGGTAGTTTATGGCATTCCATTTATACTTGTAAGGAATATCATAGTTTGTACTATGATTATTATCAAATAAAACCTTCTTTGAAGAAAGTTTCCATTGTTCCTTCTAGTATAAATTCTGATTCAAAGTCTGATAATGTAAGTTCTGAAAAGAAAAATGTTAATATAAACTCTGATGCTAAATCCGCTGTAAATGTTAACAAACTTAATAAGACCAAAGGATCCAAGCAAGTCTGGGTCCTTAAAACTAATAATTAGTGGTCTTTGTGATTGCAGGGCAACATAAAAAATATTCTAGTTCTGGACAGTGGATGTTCAGGACATATGACTGGAAATAAGGCCCTACTATCAGACTTTGTAGAGAAAGCTGGCCCAAGTGTTTCCTATGGAGATGGCAACATTGGAAAAACATTGGGATATGGCAATATCAATCTTGGGAATGTCATAATTAAAGAAGTAGCTCTGGTCTCAGGACTTAAACACAATCTGCTAAGTATAAGTCAAATCTGTGACAGAGGTTATCATGTTGATTTCTTTGAAGAACACTGTGAAATTGTGAGTAAATCTAAAGGCAAAGTTGTTCTGAAAGGATACAGGCGTGGTAACATTTATGAAGCTAAGCTTTCAACAAGTACTGATGGTTCTGCAATCTGTCTGATGAGTAGAGCATCAATTGAAGAAAGCTGGAATTGGCACAAGAAACTCTCACATTTAAATTTCAACAATATAAATAAACTGGTCAAGAAAGATCTTGTGAGAGGATTGCCAAAGTCAGTATTTACTCCTGATGGTCTTTGTGATTTATGTCAGAAGGCTAAACAAAGAAAATCTTCATTCAAGAGCAAGAATGAATCATCAATTCTTGAGCCTTATCATCTATTACATGTTGATCTATTTGGTCCAGTGAATGTCATGTCTATTGCAAAGAAGAAGTATGCGTTGGTCATAGTGGATGAGTTCACCAGATACACATGGGTGTATTTCTTGCACACAAAAAGTGAAACTGCATCTATCTTGATTGATCATGTCAAACATCTGGATAAATTGCTCAAAGATTCTGTGAAAATCTTAAGGAGTGATAATGGCACTGAGTTCAAGAATTTGATGATGGAAGAGTTCTGCAAAAACCATGGAATAAAGCAGGAATTTTCTGCTCCTGGAACTCCACAGCAAAATGGAGTTGTTGAAAGGAAGAATAGAACTCTCATTGAAGTTGCACGTACAATGCTTGAAGAAGCAAAGCTTCCAACCTATTTCTGGGCTGAAGCTGTGCAGACTGCTTGTTTTACTCAAAATGCAACACTTATTAACAAGCATGGAAAAACACCATATGAGATGGTGAAGAAAAAGAAGCCAAATCTGAAGTACTTTCATGTATTTGGATGCAAGTGTTTTGTTCTCAAGACTCATCCTGAACAGCTATCCAAGTTTGATCTAAAAGCTGATGAAGGAATCTTTGTTGGATATCCACTTTCCACAAAAGCCTTGAGTCTATAATTTGAGAACAAAAGTGGTCATGGAATCTATCAATGTCTCTTTTGATGACAAGAAGATTACTGGTCTTGAAGATTTCATTGATCATGATCAGCTGAGATTTGAAAATGAAGACTCAAATTCTGATACTGAAAATCCTGACAGTCTAAGTCCTGATACTGTAAACTTTGATGGATTAAACTCTGATGTTATTGAAACTGTGGTGACTACGTCAAAGGAAGATGCACCAATGCAGGGGGAGCATACTCAAGATCCTACCACATCTCAAGAAACATCAGAACATACATCTGGCTCTTCAAGTTCTGATTCGTCAAGTTCTGATAAGCCAAGTTCTGATAGTGCTGAAAATCTAAATTCTGAAGAATCCAACTCAGAGAGCATAGTTTCGGGGGGAGCATCAGAAAATGAAAATGAAGACAGGATGGATCATGGGGGAGCATCCAGTTCTAGAGAAAACCTTCCATCTGCAAGGAAGTGGACAAAGTCACATACACCTGATTTGATAATTGGAAATCCTGATGCAGGTGTCAGAACTAGAACAGGTACTTCAAATGAATGTCTTTACAATTCTTTTCTCTCTCAGATTGAGCCAAAGAAAGTGGAAGAAGCTCTTCAAGATGCTGATTGGGTGCAAGCAATGCAGGAAGAGTTAAATGAGTTTGAAAGAAACAAAGTCTGGACCCTAGTGCCAAGACCAAAGAATAGATATGTTGTTGGTACAAAGTGTGTATTCAGAAACAAAACTGACAGTGATGGCATAATTACAAGGAATAAGGCAAGGCTGGTTGCAAAAGGATATTCTCAACAGGAGGGAATTGACTATGATGAAACATTTGCACCAGTTGCTAGGTTAGAAGCCATAAGGATATTTTTGGCTTATGTTGCTCACAAAAAGTTTATTGTCTTTCAAATGGATGTGAAAAGTGCTTTTCTCAATGGAGAATTGGAGGAGGAAGTATATGTTGAACAACCTCCAGGCTTTGTAGATTCCAAATATCCAGATTATGTCTACAGGCTTGATAAAGCACTTTATGGACTTAAGCAAGCTCCTAGAGCATGTTATGAGACTTTAGCTCAGTTTCTTCTGGAAAGTGGATTCAACAGAGGAACAATAGACAAAACACTGTTCTACCTCAACCATGGAAAGGACTTACTTCTCATCCATATTTATGTTGATGATATCATTTTTGGGTCTACAAATGACAGACTTTGCAAGAAGTTTGCCAAACTGATGCAGTGAAGATATCAGATGAGTATGATGGGGGAACTTAGCTATTTTATGGGCCTTCAAGTCAAGCAGAATGAAGAAGGCACTTTTATTTGTCAAACTAAGTACACCAGAAACTTGCTAAAGAAATTCGGAATGCAAGATTGTTCAAGTGCATCCACTCACATGGCCACTGCAACAAAACTGGATAAGGATACTGGTAAATCAATAGATATTACTGATTATAGAGGTATAATTGGCTCTCTACTCTATCTAACTGCTAGTAGACCTGATATCATGTATGCTACCTGTCTTTGTGCAAGATTTCAAGCAGATCCAAGAGAACCTCACTTAACAGCTGTAAAAAGAATCTTTAAGTATCTTAAAGTAACAGCTGATATGGGATTGTGGTATCCTAGAGAATCAGATTTTAAACTAATAGGTTACTCAGATGTAGATTTTGCATGTTGCAAAATTGACAGGAAAAGCACAAGTGGAAGCTGCCAATTTCTTGGAGGCAGATTGGTTTCTTGGTTCAGCAAGAAACAAAAGTCAATTTCCACATCAACTGCAGAAGCAGAGTATATTGCTGCAGGAAGCTGTTGTGCATAGATTCTTTGGATGAAGAATCAGTTACTGGATTATGGGTTAACTTATTTCAAAATCCCTATTTACTGTGATAATCAAAGTGATATTGCTATGACAGGTAATCTAGTTCAACACTCTATGACAAAGCACATCAGCATCAGGTACCACTTCATAAGGGAACATGTGGATGAAGGTACAGTGGAATTGCACTTTGTTCCAACAGATCAACAACTAGCAGATATCTTCACAAAACCACTTTGTGAAGCCACTTTTACAAGATTGGTAAATGAACTTGGAATGGTTTCAGGTTCTTTTTCTAAATCTGTCTAGTTTTGTTCTGTTTCATTAGACTTTATGATCAGTATTTACAGAATGTAATCTCCTTGTGTATTCTGTGATTAATTGAAATATGCGTTCAAGTACTGATTGTTGTCTGATATATGTTTCTAAACTCTGATAAGTGATATGTCTGTTTAAGTAACTATTCAATCCTATGAGGATAACTGTGCTATATACTGACCTAGTAGTCTTCAATAAACAGATGATCCCATATAAGAAGTAATTATTTCTATGGAAATTTTATGTCATAAGCAAATTCTGATAATTGAGCTTAGTTGAGTTTACTTTGTTTATCTTATTACTAAGTCAGAAATTAAAATAATGCTACTCATCTGTTAAGTTCTGATACTAGTAAAACTGTTGAATGTACTAAGTGCTGATAAACCTCACTTATCAAAAGAAAAAGCAAAAAGGATCAAAGAATAAAATCAGGTACTCCTTTGAGATCTAGAGTAAAAATGTGGAAGGGACGACCCAAGTGCATTGCTGGTATTAAGTAAATATGCATTAGAAAAGCAAAATATTTTCTTGATGACTTTTCACACTCTATGATTACTGGAGAAATACTCTGATAATAGCATAAATTCTGATAAGCAGTCGTGACTCACTTACACTGAGAAGCCACTGTAAAATAGAATTTAAAAAGATGCATAAAATTAGCACAAAACAGTTGAGGTGGACTCAAGCATGAACTCATTCATCAGTAGGTATTCAGGATAATGACAGCTCTTTAGCAAAATTTTAGTTATGCCTTATTTCTAAGATGTACTGAAGTGAATCAGACTTTACTCCTTGTCTGGAATTTAGCTTAATGCACACACTAATCACTCCATCTGAATGATGAAAATTACTGTGGTGGTCTATGTTGCTTTAGATAAACAGTCATTGTGTCATTTTGCACTAACTCTGAGGACAAGTTCTGGTTGCATATTCTGATGATTAAGTTTTGAAGAGTATAACTCATAACTTGTATGAGGATTTACTTAGATAGGCATTCCTTTTTCGAGTTAAGATATTATGTTCTGATGACTGTTAAGTTCTGATATAAGTCTAAGTTCTGATATTACCGTCTAATTCTTTACTTGGCTTATCTGTTGATAAAATTTAATAACAGTCTCGGTTCAAACTAGAATATGTTGAAGTGGAAGATTAATAGTCACTATGGTTAGGGTTAATGGTATTCGTACTTGAACAGTCCACTTTTACTTATTTCTTGTGCACATTCAACCATTTTTTTCTCCTTCCAATGAATGTTATTCTTTTTCAAAGTCTGGGGAGACGAGGTAGAATTAATTCTACCTGTCAGCATTAAATACTTTTACGTCTCCTGGCATTCTCTTGCCTATATAAGCAGCCACTTCACATCAGCCTTCCCATCAAATTCTTTCTCACAAACTTACCTTCATACTTTTTCTTTCAAAAATGCAATGGTCAGATACAACATGTTTTTGAACTACCAAAACTTTAATATGGAGCTAAGCGGTGCCGACTGGCAGCAGGAATGGCACATCACGGCCATTCCTGAGGAGATATGGGACTCTGTCCCACAGGAGGTACTGACCCACCTCCTGTTCTTCTATATGGATTACCATCGCCATCTGGAGCGATTGGAGGAGGAAAGACTGGAAGCTCTCCACCAGCAATAGCGAATCATCCGACTCGCCATTCTGTTTATCGAGAGTAGGAAGAAGAAATGATTTAATCTCGTCTTCTTCCTGTTTTTCTTCATCATCAGCTTTGTCAGGCTTCTTAGCTAGGACTAAGGCTGTTGATGTTAGGTTTAGCAGCTTAGGGAAATCTTGTATAAATTCTGATGTAATCTCAATTTCATGAATGTATTCACTTGATATATTAATGAAATTTGTTTTTATTTCAAGATTTTGTCTCTAAGATATTTTGTAATGCATTGATAAATCCTGATTGATATTCTGATGACCATATAAATTCTGTTTAACTTTAAGTTCTGACTTTCCTTTATCAGTACTTATTCATATGATTTATCTTGGTCATTTTCACTTGACTTATTTTCAGAATATTAATGTTGTAGTGAAAAATAATTCCATAAGTGGGAACGGCTTCAATTTTGAATTAAAACTGTTTCACCTTAATTAATGGCATATCTGGGTAAGTGGAACGGTTTTTTCCTTGAAAACAGGCAAGTGGGTAAGTAATAATTACTGTATTCTCGAGCCCAGTAACTATCCGTTATTACTGCATGTCTGACAGGTGTCCAACGGTAACATTTTTTTTAGAGTATAAGTACGACAGAGAGAGGATTTCTTTAATCTTTTATTTCCTTCATATTTTTTTTTCTCTCTACTTGCTTTTACTCTCACTTTCTCTCATCTTCTCACGTTGGTTTTTCATACAGACATTTTATCAAACACCTAACAGGCACTTTTTTATCTAAATTTTTCACATGGCACCTAAGGATTTAATCATTGATGGAGCTAAGTTTGTTCCAACCAACTATGCTGCAATTCTTGATCATGCTGAAGCTCCATCTGAATTGCATTTTGTGCAAGATCTTCTTGCACACAGTGAGAATGGGTATGTATTAACCCAGCCTTCAGTCTTTTCGAGCCAACAAGTTCTGACATTTTGGCGGACTGGGCACTTTGATGATGGTGGTAAACATGGCACTCCCAGTATTGTTTTCGAAGTGGGTGATTCATCTTATGCAGTTACTCCTGGTACAATACGCAGGGCTCTACATCTCCCAGAAGAGTGTACTTTTTCAATTCCAGAGGAATCAGCTCTTCAGGAGTTAATGACTAATTTGGGATATGAAAAGAGTTTGGCAAAACTTGGGCAGTTGAAACGGGCTCATATCAGAATAGAATGGAGCTTCTTCTTCGACTGCATCACCAAAGCTTTTGGGAACAAATGTTCGAATTTTGATGATATCCCAATTCTGAGTCAGCACATCGGGTATGCTATTATCAATCAAACTTATTTTGATTTTGCAACTGGTATAATTGGTTTTATTGGGGATAGGATGACAGAGGATAGGATTGTTATCTATTTTGCTAGATTCTGTCAACTTATTTATACTTTTTGTACTGATGAACCTCAATTAGTCAGTTCCTCAACCACACCTTTTAAAGTTGCAAAACGCTACTTTAATGACCTGATAAATGCTGACACTAAGAAATCAGTGGTTAGACCATTACAGATTCCTCAGTCTGTAAAACAGATCCTAGTAAATGCTGATCCTGATACTTATAGATCTGTTTACTCTGATGTCCAACCAACAACAAATACCCAAAAACCATCATCCTCAGCACCTACCAGTCATTCTACTCAACCTACCCTCAGGACATATCTCAAATCCTATCTCTCCATTTCACAGACTGTTCAACCCTCATTCTCAGCACCTACTGTGAAGCCTCATTCTCAACCCTCATTCTCAACCCTCATTCTCAAGAGGCTTAGAAGAATGATAGTTCCTGACACTCCAAAGGAATCCAAATCAACAAAGAGATACAAGAAACAGAGGGCACACAGGCCAGTTTCAGATGATGAAGAGGAAGCAGCTAAGGAAGTGGATCAGGAATCTCTGATCTCACAAGACAAGGAATTTGCTCCAGTCACTTCTTCTCCATCAACTCCATCTCAGGAAGCTGTTTCTGAAAAGGCTAACACACCATCTGTGTCTCCTGTTGATCCAGGCACAAGTGCTGATATTGATATTCAAAACTTGGTTGTGCCTGAAATAATTCTCGTAGAAGCTCCACCTGCAACTAATCCTTCAACAACACCTGTTACTGATGTTGTTCAAACTCCAGAGTTATCAACAACACCTTCTCTGCATCATGATGCTGATGATCAGACTTTAGGTGAGCATCAGGATTTGGCTGTTGATCAGAACTTAGAACCAGATCAGTAATTAGAGGATGCTGAAACCTCCATTGTTACTCACACTGTTGTCTTATCAGAAGATACTGATTCTTTAAGTTCTGATGCTGCAAATGCTGGAGATACTGGTGATGTTGCTCCAACTGCAGATGCTGATGTAGCAGGTCCTTCAGGACATGCTCCTCAACAGACTATTCTAAAGTCTGAACTGGTTAAGAAGTTTGTTACCGGAGAAGCACCAGTACCTTGGAGTGAAACTCCTGCAGGACAGGAGTGGACTAACGAATGGAACTCAGTTTCATGTGTTCCAACTGAAAAGCATCTTGTTGAGCACTTGACTAAAGCTGATGAAATGTTAAATTCTGATGATTTCAAAATCCAGCTTAGAGTCACTGCATTGAGTACTAAACATCTACAAGGTCTTCACTCAACTACTCATGCAGAGCTACACAAGATTCAGGAAGAATTTATCAAACAGGAACAAGTTTGGAAAATTGATAAGAAAAAGTTCTTCCAACCTACCTTTGACAGGATTGCTTATATTGAGAAGACTCAAGATCATCAACAAGCTCAGATTGATGATATTCTGAAAAATCAAGCTTCTCAGCAATCACAACTGACTGAAATCCAATCCTCAGTAGAATTGCTTATCTCTCTTCTACTACCTGCTGATGCCAAAAAGGGGGAGAAAGTAATTAAGTCCAAATGCAAGACTGACAAGACACTGACAGGGAAGGATGATAAAAAAGATGATCAAGGAAACCCTGGAATGGGTAGAGGTCATAGTCAAGGTAGAAGATTCACATCAAGAAAAGCTGAAATCACAAGTCACAGGACAAGTTCTGATACTGGGAAAAGAATAAGTTCTGCTGCTGGTAAAAGGATAAGTTCTGATGAACTTTTAGATCTTGATGAGGAAATGTTAAGATAGTTATTTCTTCAGGAAAATCCAGGAATGGACTTGGAAAGTTTAATGGAAGAAGAAGCCAGACTTAAATCAGAGAAAGTCACATCTAAATCTGAAGCTTCTGGTAAAAAGCCACTTCCAAAACTCAAAGGCATTGTGATCAAAGAAAGGACATATACTGAAGCAACATTTTCTAGATCACAACCGCAGATAGATCCAAGATCCAAGGGTAAAGAAAAGGTTGGTGAACCTATCAAAATTTATGTGCCTCCAGAGGATGAAGAAATTACTGATGAAAAGGATAATCTTACTCTAACTTCAAGAAAAATTCTTAAAACAACCTCTGACATGGCTCAAGTTGTTCAGAGTGAAGAAATTGTAAGTTCTGATACTCAGAAGAAGCAAGTAACCTCTGACATAGCTCAAGTTAACTTGATATCAGAAGATAGACCAAAGACACTCCTACCAGGATTCACTAAAGCAAAATAGACTCAACCTTTGAAGACTACTGCAAGTGGTTTTGAAGCTAGAGTAGTTACTGGAAAGGAAGCAAGAGATAAAACTGGATTGGGAAGTGCTGATGAAAGAAGAATACATAACACTACCAATGATCCAACTTCCTTGAGTGAACCAGGTATTGGAGCAACTCCTGAGAGATTGAATCAACTAGAATCTGTACAGATGGTTTACCATACCTACTTGAAAGAATACATCTTGTTGTATTTCATGACAGATGGTAGGGTTTATCATATAAGACAAAATGCCATTCCATTGAAGTATTTTGAAGAATTGGAGCATGTACTATTCTTACTTCAAGTGGATGACAGAATAACAGGAACTGCTGCAAACTATTTGAAAGAACAGATTCAGAGACAGAAAAGGCTTTATTCTATTAAGTCTGACAGCACATACGTTCCAAAGTACAGAGATCACAATGGTGATATAGTTGAAATGAAGCCCAATATTGCTAAGATTATAACTACCTTTCTGGGGTACAGGGCTGTTGAATTCAATCTTGAGTCTGATAAAACTTATTTGATCAGACTGGATCAGGATATAAGAAAAGCAAAGATCAATGATCTCAGAGCTGCAATCTTTCAAATTGGTGAAGATACTGCAGAGCTTAAAGATGCCAAAAGGAGAATGATTGATGAACTCAGATATGCTGAGAAATGTTTGTTGAAGAACTATCTCTGAACAACTCCTGACATCAGAGAGATCAGATGATGAAGCCAAGTCGAAGATCTACAACTGCTTAAATTCTGATATTTGTACAGACTGAAGTTGTTATCAGAAGTTGAATATTGGTAAAGCTTTAAGGATTGTAAGTTGTAGTTATCTAGTCTAATTCTCATGCATTTGTACTTAATGTTTTTGACATCATCAAATATCTGTTAAACTTGTATATTATGCTAATTTACAAGTTGGGGGAGATTGTTAGATATATTTGATAATGTTATGGCTAATATAATTTATGTTTAGATTTCAGATCTTACTTAACAGGACAAATCAGTACTTAACCGTTGATCAGTACTTATACTGGAAGTCAGGACTTAAGGATATCAGTACTTATATTATCAGGAGATAATCATCAGAAGTTAGATATCAGAACTTAAGTGCTGAAGGACGATCAGATAAGGACAGTAGCTGATTAAAGGATAGAAGATCAAGATAAACATAAGAAGAGATATGCATGAAGAAGGAGTTCCGTGAAGAATGGAATACTTGGAATAAAAGATATCTGATTGATATATTTTAGTAAGCAGAATGATATTCCATATCAATTAGCGATTATCTTGTAACTGTGTAGTATATAAACATAGACATAGGGTTTACACTATAAGTGTTATCATATTCGAGAAGATTATTCATTGTAACCCTAGTAGCTCTCGTGATATTTGTTCATCACTGAGAGGTAACAGTTCCATACTGTAACAGAGTTTATTGTTTCAATAAAGTTTGTTTTCTGTTACTTAAGATATTAAAGTTCGATTTGATTGTATTATACACTGTATTCACCCCCTCTACAGTGTGTGTGACCTAACAAACACATTTATCATATAGCACATAGTACATAACTTTTCAAAGAAGATTAGGGGTTAAAATGATTTTCCAGGTATTTAATATGAGTTTTGAACATTTTTCAGAATTAAAACGGATAACAGAATCATTTTATATATAAATAACAGGGCTCGAATATCCGAATTCGAATTTAAAATCATTTAATATTAATTATCGAGCCTCGAACATAATTTAAAATAATATTTTAAAGATCGAAACTTTTTTTCAGGATTTTTGAATCAAAAGAAATAATAAAATCCAATTAAATAATAAATTAAAATTAACTAATAACTAATTAAATTAATTAATCAAATAATATTTAAATTAATTGACCAATTAAATAATTAATTATTAACTAAAATTAATTAATTAAATAATTCATATTTATTTTTGAATTTGAATAATTTTTTAGTATTAAAATATTGATTTTTGAAATTTTTAAATATTAAAAATCATTTTTCTGAAATTAAAATAAAAAGATAATATAATTTTTTAAAAAAATTTAGAAACAGAAATATGATTTTTGTAAGATTTTGCAACTATAGGGGTTAACTGTGAAAGTGAGGAAAGAACGATGACTAAATTGTAATTTGCCATCGTCCTCCCCCCATTTCGCAAACGACAGTCGAGGAAGCCATTAACGGCGACCCCCTCCGTCTGAAGATTTTCCGGCAACAACAAACACAACCCAGAATCAACTCATATTTACAGGGAATGATCCTCTCGACTCTAGGGACTCATCCGCAGGGTCATAATCAACAAACGATAAAGATTTCGACCGGAAAAATCCAATCAAAACTTCCGCCGCCGCCGCATTTCAGTTTCCGGCGAGGCTCTCCGGTTATCCTCTGTTCATCACACATACATCAATCGATTCCTTTTTCAACGATCTATCTATTGGTTAAACTAATTAAGCCAATAACCCCTGGGTTAAAAACACCCACTTCTCATTCAAGAACAATCAAGAATATTTAAACCCTAATTTCAATAATTCGAGAATCAAACTCAATTTTCTATATGTTATTGAACTCCAAATTCAACATATGATATAGCAAAATGATCAGAATCAAATTATTTATAACATGCAAGCATCAAATCACACAAACAACATCAAAAACAAAATTTTATAATTAAACCCAAATTAATTCGAATTTAATAAAAAATATAGGAAAATACCTACATTTTCTGTAGTGAAATTGATTGTAGTATCTGAAAGTACTCTTCACAAGCTTTGTTTTGACTACTCACAAGCTTGATTTCGATATCGATAATGCATTCGTTTTTAGGTTTGATTCTCAAGAACACGACCAATTTTAGGGTTTTTCTTTGAAAATTATATATTTTTATTGTCTGCAAATGATAATCTGTACAAAATAAAATACGATAAAAGCTATTTATATTTACGGAATATTGGTACCTCGTAGGATCATATCGAATATAAAATTAAATACTTAATTAATAAACAAATCCAATTCGTACCGGTTTTGGGATAATTATCAAAATAAGGCTTTTTGTAAATCCGGTCTTGGTATCATCGCTTTGGTTACATGAATTACGAGAAGATAATATAATAGTTTAATCAAAATATCCCGTTTCTCGAAAATACGGGTTTTATCAATTTACCGAAACGAATATTGTATCAAAAATTTTGCGTCGAAACCTGCACAGGTAAAACCGTACTTCGGATCGAAAAAGTCAAAACATGAAAAATGCTCGGAATAATCATATTCGGTTAGAAAGGAGTTTTCCCGAGACTTCCGGGTTGTAAAAATGTAAAAAACGGTTGAAGTCGGACGGTTCCCGATTACACAAAATAGTTTATAATTACTCGAAAAAATAATTTATCAAATCTATTTCTTTATAAAATCGTATAAGAACATATAAATTTATAGAAAATTATCAAAATTATCTATACTTTATTTTGGACATATAAAAATTAAAATATTCAAATTTTACCATATTTAAATATTCAAACACATATACCAATTAACAGATAATTCACCCATATTCACATAATAATCATAGAATATTTATTTATTGACAAAAATAATTACATGTTATATCCAGGATATTACAAGTTACAGCCTTAGAAATGATGTAAAATATGTAATCTTTTTATATTACAACTTAAATGTACTATACATGATCTCCATCAATTATTTGTAACCTCTACATAAAGTTACAATAATTACTACTAACATCTTCTACCTATCTGAATACTTTGGTCCACCTGAGACAAAGCTGCAAGGGATTACCCCCATGATTGCAAGCGACTAAGTCCCACGCCGGCATACTGGTAATCGGTTGTGTTGTGACATTTAAAAGAAAGCAAGAGTGATCAATAATGCTCAGCCGTAATAATCAACAGTATGAAAAGACTGTTATAAAAATTATATTAATCCGTATAAGGATATATATTTATTCAAAATAGTTTTCTTGGTGAAACACACCTCTTTTCAAAATAATGTTTTTGATTGACTTATTAGTCTGCAATTACCTTAATGGTAAACCCAGCACCTAGGCTCGGGTTATGATATTGCATCTCAATTCCAATTGGAAGAATAGGACATTCATCGGAGCCCTACTATACGATGATCAGTCCTATAACATAATATTATTATTGTTCTCTATATGTAGATAAACGATTTCCTTACTCACGGTTGTCACCCAAGCCGCATTCGGGCTTTATATGGTTCCCCAACTCCCGGGTATATTTTGCATACTTTGCATGTACTTCATGTTAGTGTTTGTGCCCTGGAGACAACACTATTATGTTTATATTATGAAACATTTGGATTATTAATTATGATTCTATGGATTATTCTTTAGTAATTTATTACATCTTTATTTTCTGTGATAATATATTAGATTCATAAATGTCCTTGGAATATGATATGTAAATCTATATCTCTAAGTACGTGACTTAGAAATGAGATTATGAGAATAGTATTGGTATTCCTAAAGGTCCCTAGTCAAGTATTATTGTTAAGGGATGATAATAAATACATTGAGACTAGTGTGTTTGTCGACTGATGATCACATCTCATTGATCATAGGTATGGTGATACTAAAGTCAAAATACAGGCACATGTATTAAATACATGGTGCTGGATTGACCCGTTGTGAGATACAACATGTTTAAAGTGTCATAAGTTAATCTCACAATGATAATGATGTATTGGTCCCTTGAACTGAAATCATTATATTTCGATATGAGAATTAATATACTATGATACTATTGAAAGTTATCCTTGACCGGGTAATAATAAAAGTAGACATTGGGTATATTATGAATCGTATAAGAAATATGAATTATCTAGATGGGATTTAGCCTTCCTTTATTAAAGGGGTGATATTATTGGCCTCTTGATTGAGTAAGACTATAAAATGCATGACCGTGCTCAAATAGTGATTTGTTTAATAGTTTACTCATTGATCAAGGAAAAAAGGATTAAACGCTTGCAGAGGATGACACAATGTATGCCTCGAGTTTGATCTATAATATAAGGCTAAAGAGATTATATTACATTGTACATTATTCACGAAAGGTTTAATTGAATCACCAATTATTATTATTACTTGGGGAGCAATGATGTATTACTATATGCCATTCATTGTTTATAATTTTGTTATTAGAAAATAAAATTATTGCCAACATAATAATAACTTAAAGGGTCACACACAAAGAATGTTTAAAACGGAGTGTTATTTAAATTATGAATTTAAATATTTTATTGTTAATTTGAATTTAATTATATAATTAATTAAGTGAGACTTGATTAATTTTATGTATATTAGAATTCGAATTTAATAGTAATATAAACCCAAAAATAAGAATGGGTCCTTATAGAAGCCCATTAAGATTAGGGTTAGGCCCAAATACTCTCTCCCTATATATACATTAAGATATATATTTTTAGGGTTTAGTTGACACATCACATTTTTGAGAAAACCCTAGCAGTTCTACATCTTAGAGAGGCTAGAGAGAGAGAGAAAATAGGCAACCAAATCGGCTAGTACCGCTCCGGTGATCGTTGGATGATCGGGCATTCGTTTGGATACCTTGGTAGTAGATCTTCGAAAGAAGGGCTGCTGTGTTGGTTTGTAACACCCCCAAATCCGGGGTCGGGGATCCGGGCTGTCACGAGTTCCATTTCCCTTAATAACACCCAATCTTAATAAATAATCAACTACTCTGTACTGTGACCCCACAATAAACACACACACCACAAGTTATAGTCTCAGAGATGAATATCCAAAAATAATCACAAGTCGTTTTATTCCACAATTATATGCCAATACACCTTAAAAGGGTTTCTGAATAAATTTACATTTCTTTGCCATTATTACAATTCATAAATATACATAAATCTGGTACATCAAAAGTTGAAGCCTAGCCTATTGGTAGTTCCTACCTCAGCTACAGCGACATCAATGCCTATAGGAAACTGCGGAACGTTTCCTATCCGCTCGCGAATTGGGAGCTTGGTCCTGTTCATCTTTTCTATCTGTTGTTGTGTGATGAAAGAAGAAAGCAAGGGTGAGCAGCAAGCCCACCAAAATAATATGTATAATGATTTACAGTATATGAGCCTTCTCATAGTACTCATAAAAGTCTTGGTCAAAAGAAATGAACCAAGTTTGATATCTTAATGCGATGAAGTCGCAAAATATTCAGTATATATACATATATACTTTTCAAAATCTTGGAAGTCCTCTTCCATGCATAATATACCCAGAGTTCCAGTTTATAACTGTATAAAACTATCGTTGCAAGGTGATCTCATATATCTAACCTTGTCTCAACATTTTTCTGAAAATCTTTGACATGCATAAGATAATCATTTACTAGATATAAGTTTAAAAGATGAAGTTACAAGATACTCCAATATACTTATATCTTTTCCAAATACTACTTGAACTACCACCGTTCAAGTTATAATTAGTTCAAAAGTTCATCACATAGATGAGACTACAAGATAATACTTGAATAGATTCAATCTTAAAAATATCATCAAAATAAAATGAAGTTATGAGATACTTCATTTGATGCAAACATCATTTTGAAAACTTGACCCTGCCAACACTCAACAATCACCCAACCGTAGCCTTTCTATCGAAGTGCTCTGGGTAGTGTTGCAGAAATATCTAATTGGATGATGAACTCATTACGGGAGTTTACCGCGCCAGGAAGACCACTTACGATGATCAGTCGTAGTAGTTCAACCCCACCATTTTCTACATATAGAGGAGAACCTGTCGGATTTACTTGTCAACCGAACACTGAACTCCTAAGGAATGGACCGCCTTAGCGGAACTTCCAGGCCATTTGGGCTAATATAATAAGGCTGGGCCGGCGCTACTCGACCACTTACGCCACTCCTAGTTCAGATGAAATCCATGACTCTGAAACGTAAAGCTCGTCCCCACTTTCCCCAAGTAGAAACTTGTTGATACGGCTCCACCAAGAAGTCGTATCTAGTTGGAAAGGAAAACTCACCGATATTTCCCAGGCGATGTCTGTTAATGGATTAACTTGTTCCAAGAATTTTACTTCCCGAGTGTTGGGTAAGTAATCAAAATTCTTTTATCAAGACAGCAACCTTGTTGCGAATATAAAACACACCACAGAGCCGGATCCCTCAGGTTTTGAGCGAGTATTTAAATCCCCTTCGAAAGGAGGATCTTAAATATAAAAATGAGTTATAGGATCCGCTCTAACTTTTAAAAATCATTTTGAAGACTCGCAAAACATTTTTAAGAATGTTTGGAGTGATGCTGATTTAACAAAATAAATCAGTCCCAATATATTAGAAAATATCTGAATATTATTATTTAAATAATATTTCCATAAAGAATAATCTTTATAAAAATAATTGAAGTAGAAGTTTTGAAACTTATACTTGAAATGAATATTAAATATCCAAAGATATACCTATACGAAAGTACTATCTTTATTTGAATAATCAAAAGTGAGTTTGATTATCGACACCTTATTCTTTAATAAAATAAAGAATATATCTCAGCAAATAATCGGAGTCATAGATCCTCAAATGAATATTCAAATAATATTCAATAAATAAAATAAGCTGAGTCATAAGCCCTCGAATGAATATTCAAGATAATATTCATTAATAAAATAAAGTTATCGAATAAACCTTATTCGATTAATAGTTTTGAAAACTATAACCATATATATATAAATATATATATATATATAATCTACTCGGGATCCTCGACTCCCGGTTTTAGAAAATGTTTTCACATTTGGGTCCCTATACTAAGGGTATATGCAAATTATCGCTATTCTCTAGCATAGGTATTATCAACTGAACCAACAGATATATATGGCAAGAATACGAAACAGGCATGCATATATATACCATATCAGCATGCTTCAATATATCGCAAAATTTGCTAATTAACCAACATGCATCTATCACAAGATAATGCATATACATATATACATCACAACAACAGTATAACGGGTAGAAAACTTGCCTGAGCGACTGGGGGTGATAAAAGGCTCGGGACGAGTCTGGTAACCTATAAACAACAAGTAAGTTGGAATTAAACCAAAGTCACTTGTAAATCTATACTCTAACTACCTTAGACTCTAACGCTCGCTTTGCGCTTACTGATTCTCTTAAGTCACTCGAGTACCCTCAGCTCCACCATTTTTTATAATTTAACCATTACAAGTTTTAAGGCGATTCCTTCGCAAGTGTCTTACCAACTGCCTAACACTCTTACCATAATTGTTTCATACACTAATTAACCATTTTTGGTCTTTAACCTATGTTTCAAAGTAAGGCGAGGGGAAAAGTTTCGTTCGCAAAACGTCGTTACTTAAAACGGTCGTTTCTCCTAAACCGTATATCGGAATCAAACGAACTACATATCAAAACGAAGCTCGTAACATGAACTATCTAAACATGGCAATGGTCATAATCTAACAGGGAGTTCTCGGGTCCAAATGTTATGAACAAAAGCAGTCTAAAGTAAATCGGACATTATGACGGCTATGTTTACGCGATTTCCCAAATTTAAACCAATTCAAAACAACCACAATTCAACCCCAATTCACAATCCAATCAAAACTCCATCCATATTACTTTACAACAGCCCCAAATCAACTCATTATAATCAATTTACTTAATCCTAAAACTTGAATTTAAACTATACAACATTCTTTAATCAAATTATAAGATTTCAACATTCCAATCTCCACCATTCCAACCCAAACTCTTAAACAAACAAGTTTCAAGCTACTCTTTACTCTAACAACCAAAATCAACCTAATATACAAATTAAAGCTAGGGTTTGGAGATGATTTACCTTCCTTGAAGTGGTGTGAGTTGCTAGGAAGCCTTGAGGAGTCTTAGGAAAGCTTGGATCTTAAAGGAAAAGCAAGAAAAATCAAGTTAAAAACCTTGAAATCACTATTCATTGTCTTCTTCATTGATTTATTGGAGAATATAGAGAATGAATGGGATGCTTAAACTCATAATATAGCCATATCTATGCATAAGGAACACTAGGGAATTATCTTACCAATTTAGGAGGCTTGGATCTTGGATTTTGAAAATTCTTTCCTTTGAAATTGTAAAAAGCCGAGAGTAAAGCTTGGAGAAGATGAAATGTTTTGTGTTTTTGTTTTGATTTGTTTTGTTTGGTTGCTTATTTGATTTGTTTTAGGTTAATTACCAAATTAACCTTGGTTTTGTGTGGTTAATATTCCACCACATTTCCTTCATTCTTATGTCATGCTTGCATCACTTTGTGATATCATCATCCCTCCTTTGTCCTCTTTCTATTGGTTGGATAACATCATCCCCACTAATCTCTTTGATTAGATTCTAATTGTTTGCCTAATGACCGCTGATCTGTTATACGGTTCGCTTAACTTTCATTTTTGTTTATCGTTTGAGGGATCATACCCGGGATCTTATTACTTAGGTTCCCTTAACCTTTCTCAATATATTATATTCCTTTTATGACCCTCTCTTATAATCCTTTAATTTAAATCCTTTTTATCCTGTTACCTTATACTCAATTCTTTCCGTATCTAGTGGATTTCCGGGAAAAATCAAAGTGTTCGGAATTGGATTCTGACGATCTTTACATACACTTATATACCACATAGAGTACTAATAATATCCCAGAAGATCAATAACAGAACCCCTACATAGTGTGGCATGAAAAGTTTTCTCATTCAGCAAAAACACTATTCATAAGGGTTTCAAAAATTTTCCAAAAATTGGGGTTATTACAGTCTCCCCTCCTTAAAAGGATTCCGTCCCGGAATCAGATAGAAAACGAATAGGAATACTCTCTTAGCATTGCACTTTCTAACTCTCGAGTAAATTTTCCTACATTGTGGTCCTTCCATCAAACTCTGAATAGTTTGATAACCCTTCTCCTAAGCACTTGTTCCTTTTCACTCTATAACCCTTCCTGGTTGCTCCATATAGGTTACGTCTGGTTGCATGTCTATGCGCTCATATGCCCCTATTTATCTGGCATCCGAATTACACTTCCTTAACATTAATACGTGGAACACGTTATGAACTTGCTACATGTTCGGGGGTAGGGCTAGCTCATATGCTAACTTCCTAATACGTCTTAATACCTCAAAGGGTCCAACAATTCGTCGGCTTAGCTTTCCTTTCTTTTTGAACCTCATCAATCCTTTCCAAGGGATACCTTTAACATTACTAGGTCCCCTATTTCCTATTCTTTGTCCTTTCGTGTCAAATCAACATACTTTTTATGTCCATCTTGGGCTACTACCAGCCGTCCTCTGATTAGATCTATTATATCCTTGGTCCTTTGGACCACTACTGGTCTGAGCATCTTGCGCTCTACAACTTCATCCTAACATAAGGGAGATCGACATTATCTTCCCTCAAGGATCTCATAAGGAGACATCTCGATAATGACATATGATCTATTGTCGTAAGAAACTCAATCCGTGTTAAGTGATTATTCCAATTTCTTTCAAGTCTATTGCACAGACTCTCATTATAACTTTTAGGATTAGAGCTTTTGCTTCTCAATACCCATTCTTTTCCAGTTCGTAATCGTTACTACCTTCCGTTCCTAATATTATACTGGTTATACTTCTGCTCGTTAGCGTTCTATAACCTTTTAATAACCACGTCAACCTTAGTATCACGAATGTGTTTCCATTCCGAATACTACCACAACTTTATTACTCCTTTTTTCAGCTGTTTCTATTTTCCAAAATTTGATCAATCATATAGAAGTAAAAGAATTTATTGAGAGATCACTATGATCATGAACACTTGTTATATCGCATAGTTAGTACAGAAGGTGGTCAGCCTTTAGTACTTGACAAGCAATTAAACAATAGATGGTATCCTACTAGGCTTCTATCACACAGATAGATAGTCATTCGACAATACCTCCCCTTTCTGGAAGGGTTGTTCTTCTCAGCTTACATGAAATGAAAAGAAGAGAAAAGAACGAATTGAAGAGAATTGTATATATGAAAAAATATACTGCCACAAAATATCTGGCTTGGAACCTACCTCTGAACTATAGAGGTTTGTCATAGGAGAACAAAACATATATGTATTTATATCAACATCAAGTATTATAGCATCGCATTTCACATGCCTAAATATTTTCGCCATTCCGTCCATCATTCTATGGACCCATGCTCTTCCTCGAGCTTATACACAATCACCTTTGAAACTCCCTCGATATCGAAAATCGAATCTGGGATCTCATTCTAGACCTCATCGTTACTAGAATCCATTTCTATACCGCAACCTTCTTCGTATGGGTAATACTACTCTTTATCGATAAGAAGGAATAAATATATCATAGGTAGATAATCGACTTAATTAGTCTATCAATGATAACTTATACACCACCATGACCCGATTAGTGGTACTTACTCTCAACATACATTCCAATACAACTCTCACGGTTGTAAGTAATCAGCTCATAACTCTCAGAATCATTCCTGCATTACTATGGCCCATCGTTGACATACTGTAGTCATTCGTTTTCCATGAAGTTTTAATAGCTAACCATACGGAGTCCATTCATATCATATCGAATTCTTCTAAGGAGGTAACATGATCACCGTTCTTGATTCATGAAGAACACTCCTGATCCTGACGTACATTCATGACGTGAAGCAGATAAAATTACAGAAGAGTTTCAATGAAAGCAATGATAGCAGGTTAATACCATTCTTAATCATATGCCTTCAATAGAAGACTTAACTCAAAGGTTTGTTTAGTCCTTTTTTTTTTTGAAACATGGTCCAGGCTCATTCTCAAGATAGTATCTCCTGAGATAGATAGCCCGCTTATGGCGATTACATGAATTAAACCTTTACCAACTACTATTACGGTTGGGTATTGCACAGTCATCAGAAGGAATGTCAATCTTCCAAACCATAATACAATCTTCATAGCTTTAACCATCATCACTGTATTCCTTTGGCACAAGCGCCTATAATTATCCTCTTACCTTTAAAGTGTCGGCCACCTCTTTGGCCTTTCCTGATAGTAAAATTTCCTTACAGTCAATGTCATTTTAACCACCTCCAAATAAATTTTCTACCTTATTTCAATCACAGCTTATGTGAAAATGCTTTTCTTTAATATCTGATGAGTAAATAAAAAAAATATCACCATTTTTCCATAAGTAATTGCCTCAATCTTTAGAGGTTAATCACTGTCACGACTGACTCTCAATCATACTTAGAACATCTTTTATCTTAGGTCCTAATTGCCCTGAACAATTTCGACCTTTACTGGTTCGATCCATACTTTCTCGTGGTTTAACACGTGCCCCACTTGGCATCATTATAATTATGTCATATTTCCTTTGTCAACATTTTTATTCTTGAGAATTTCGAATATTTCCTTTCTCCTTGTAAAACCTCTAAGGTTATCCTTGAATCGTTCCTCCTGTATTCCCTAGATACAGGGCATATCAAGATACCATTTATTAATACTAGAATCATTGTCTATATACTTCTGAAAAATTTCTCCACTAATTCTTACAGGTTGTTATTACCTTAATCCTTTCCAATTCATACTGTCGAAACTCATACTATCCCTATTAAGGGTGAAATGCCAACCTTTATGCATTCCCCTAGGATTTATTTTAAGTTACCGATGTTCTATCCTTAATTCCACCTTTAAAAGGTACCTGCATCCTTCCATGGATAACTCAAGTCATATATCCCTGATAAGCGTGTCTTATTCAATCATTCCCACCTCGATAGTATGTTCCTAATTTTCACAATAACATCTGTATTCAAAATGAGGTCAATCAATATGGCCTCCAAAAGATAACAACGGTTATCTGCTTTTGTTCTAGCTCCAAAGCTTTTACACTATCTCCATAACCTTGGGAAGTACTTTCCTAAAAACAATTGACTGAACTTAAATCAGTTTATTATAATCTCTTGCTCCGTGCCTTCCTTGGTCTTTCACCAGTGGGTGGTCTCTCTCTTAGGAGGGTAAGTGACAAAAACACTCTTTTGTGATTCGTCAATCATTCAGAATCTCAAATGATTCCTCTATTTCCTTTAGCCAGGCTCTTGCCTCGACTAGGTCAACCTGTTCCTTGGAACTCTGAGAGCTTAGAGACTTAAAGGTCCTGAAAGAATTTCCTACCGCATTGTTTCCTCAAGGTGGTGGTTGGGGATAATAGTCTAAGTTCTGTCTAGACAGGTCCATAAATTGCCGTATAGGAGTACCGTCTCGGGTCTCCTTTCCTTACTCGACTTTCTGTTTCCTTAGTATGAAATGTTTCAACCTTCTCCCATAATCGGGGTTATCTTATACATTAAAAACCTTGTTTTCCACTCTATTATGTTATGGGTTCTTTCTTTCTTGATGGCAACCTCCCTGACTATCACATTCAGGGTTTGCCCTAAATCTTATTCCTCAAACTATGGCTCTCATCTAAGTTCTCATCCTTAAGCTCTTGAACTTTTGGAACTCAATTTCTGTAGGAACACCTCACTATCCCCTTATCATCTTTCTCGGTATGGATCTCTTCTCCAGTCATTGACTCTCTGCCTTCATTCATCACTTTTTCTGGCACAATATGTTCTTTTCCAAAAATTCGGCCTGTATTGCAATCTCAAACAGCTTTTCGGTACCGGCTCCGGTTACCTTCACTTCTATTTCCATTTTTTCAAAATCTCTTATAAACTCTCCCAAAGACATTATTATCTTGAGTATCTCCTTTTTACTAAGGGCATCAGCCACCACATTGGCTTTCCCTGAATGATAAAGAATCTCCCAATCATAATTCTTGATTAGCTCTAACCACCTCATTTGGCGCATGTTGAGCTCTTTCTGCGTGAAAATGTACTAGAGCACTTATTGCTTGTGTAAATCTCACACTTTTCTCCATACAAGTAGTGCCTCCGATCTTTAGGGCAAAACTATTGCCACGAGCCCAAGCTCATGGGTGGGAATATCGAATTTTATATTCCCTTAATTGTCTTGACGCGTACGCGATTACCTTGCTATGCTGTATAAGAAGCTCCCTAATTCCTTATGCAAAGCGTCACTACACTTCACAAAATCTCATTTTCCATTCGGCAACGCCAACATAGGGAACGTCACCAACCTTTGCTTCGGTTCTTAAAAGTTGTTCTCGCATTTCTCTGTCCATTCGAACTTCTCAGTCTTACGAGTAAGCCGCGTTAAAGGGGCTACTATCTTTATAAACTTGAACGAACCTCTGGTAGTGACAGGCCAATCCTACCTCTGGGAGTTGCCCTAACCATGGTCATCAATTCCTCGGTGGTCCTTTATTCATTCTTGTCAGGATCCTTCACGGGATCCTCCTCAGCAACAATCCCTTCTAGGACAACATCCTCAACCGTTATATCCTCAATATCAACATCATCCGGTCCTGCGTTAGGACGCTCTATCGGATCCACAATCCGATCTCCAATTAGTAATAAAACATCATCGCGCTGTTACTCCTCAACCTCAGGGTTTGGTGTCCCGCTACCATATACGATAACGAACTACGCTTCTATCACGATATTTATAAGGGTTCCCATAAGGGTTTTAACTGTCAGTACTACGTTAGGAGCCCCACTATGAACTTGGCAAGAGTTCTTATTATCTTAGTTATAATCTTAACGTCACATCATCTCTGAGGTTTATAATGCTTAGCTCTGATACCACTTCTGTAACACCCCCAAATCCTGGCTCGGGGATCCGGGCTGTCACGAGTTCCATTTCCCTTAATAACACCCAATCTTAATAAATAATCAACTACTCTGTACTGTGACCCCACAATAAACACACACACCACAAGTTATAGTCTCAGAGATGAATAACCAAAAATAATCACAAGTCGTTTTATTCCACAATTATATGCCAATATACCTTAAAAGGGTTTCTGAATAAATTTACATTTCTTTGCCATTATTACAATTCATAAATATACATAAATCTGGTACATCAAAAGTTGAAGCCTAGCCTATTGGTAGTTCCTACCTCAGCTACAGCGACATCAATGCCTATAGGAAACTGCGGAACGTTTCCTATCCGCTCGCGAATTGGGAGCTTGGTCCTGTTCATCTTTTCTATCTGTTGTTGTGTGATGAAAGAAGAAAGCAAGGGTGAGCAGCAAGCCCACCAAAATAATATGTATAATGATTTACAGTATATGAGCCTTCTCATAGTACTCATGAAAGTCTTGGTCAAAAGAAATGAACCAAGTTTGATATCTTAATGCGATGAAGTCGCAAAATATTCAGTATATATACATATATACTTTTCAAAATCTTGGAAGTCCTCTTCCATGCATAATATACACAGAGTTCCAGTTTATAACTGTATAAAACTATCGTTGCAAGGTGATCTCATATATCTAACCTTGTCTCAACGTTTTTCTAAAAATCTTTGACATGCATAAGATAATCATTTACTAGATATAAGTTTAAAAGATGAAGTTACAAGATACTCCAATATACTTATATCTTTTCCAAATACTACTTGAACTACCACCGTTCAAGTTATAATTAGTTCAAAAGTTCATCACATAGATGAGACTACAAGATAATACTTGAATAGATTCAATCTTTAAAATATCATCAAAATAAAATGAAGTTATGAGATACTTCATTTGATGCAAACATCATTTTGAAAACTTGACCCTGCCAACACTCAACAATCGCCCAACCGTAGCCTTTCTATCGAAGTGCTCTGGGTAGTGTTGCAGAAATATCCAATTGGATGATGAACTCATTACGGGAGTTTACCGCGCTAGGAAGACCACTTACGATGATCAGTCGTAGTAGTGCAACCCCACCATTTTCTACATGTAGTGGAGAACCTGTCGGATTTACTTGTCAACCGAACACTGAACTCCTAAGGAATGGACCGCCTTAGTGGAACTTCCAGGCCATTTGGGCCAATATAATAAGGCTGGGCCGGCGCTACTCGACCACTTACGCCACTCCTAGTTCAGATGAAATCCATGACTCTAAAACGTAAAGCTCGTCCCCACTTTCCCCAAGTAGAAACTTGTTGATACGGCTCCACCAAGAAGTCGTATCTAGTTGGAAAGGAAATCTCACCGATATTTCCCAGGCGATGCCTGTTAATGGATTAACTTGTTCCTAGAATTTTACTTCCCGAGTGTTGGGTAAGTAATCAAAATTCTTTTATCAAGACAGCAACCTTGTTGCGAATATAAAACACACCACAGAGCCGGATCCCTCAGGTTTTGAGCGAGTATTTAAATCCCCTTCGAAAGGAGGATCTTAAATATAAAAATGAGTTTTGGGATCACGTTCTGCAGTTTCCTATAGGCATTGATGTCACTATAGCTGAGGTAGGAACTACCAATAGGCTAGGCTTCAACTTTTGATGTACCAGATTTATGTATATTTATGAATTGTAATAATGGCAAAGAAATGTAAATTTATTCAGAAACCCTTTTAAGGTGTATTGACATATAATTGTGGAATAAAACGACTTGTGATTATTTTTGGATATTCATCTCTGAGACTATAACTTGTGGTGTGTGTGTTTATTGTGGGGTCACAGTACAGAGTAGTTGATTATTTATTAAGATTGGGTGTTATTAAGGGAAATGGAACTCGTGACAGCCCGGATCCCCGACCCCGGATTTGGGGGTGTTACAGAAATATCCAATTGGATGATGAACTCATTACGGAAGTTTACCGCGCCAGGAAGACCACTTACGATGATCAGTCGTAGTAGTGCAACCCCACCATTTTCTACATGTAGAGGAGAACCTGTCGGATTTACTTGTCAACCGAACACTGAACTCCTAAGGAATGGACCGCCTTAGCGGAACTTCCAGGCCATTTGGGCCAATATAATAAGGCTGGGTCGGCGCTACTCGACCACTTACGCCACTCCTAGTTCAGATGAAATCCATGACTCTGAAATGTAAAGCTCGTCCCCACTTTCCCCAAGTAGAAACTTGTTGATACGGCTCCACCAAGAAGTCGTATCTAGTTGGAAAGGAAAACTCACCGATATTTCCCAGGCGATGCCTGTTAATGGATTAACTTGTTCCAAGAATTTTACTTCCCGAGTGTTGGGTAAGTAATCAAAATTCTTTTATCAAGACAACAACCTTATTGCGAATATAAAACACACCACAGAGCCGAATCCCTCAGGTTTTGAGCGAGTATTTAAATCCCCTTCGAAAGGAGGATCTTAAATATAAAAATGAGTTTTGGGATCACGTTCCGCAGTTTCCTATAGGCATTGATGTCGCTGTAGCTGAGGTAGGAACTACCAATAGGCTAGGCTTCAACTTTTGATATACCAGATTTATGTATATTTATGAATTGTAATAATGGCAAAGAAATGTAAATTTATTCAGAAACCCTTTTAAGGTGTATTGGCATATAATTGTGGAATAAAATGACTTGTGATTATTTTTCGATATTCATCTCTGAGACTATAACTTGTGGTGTGTGTGTTTATTGTGGGGTCACAGTACAGAGTAGTTGATTATTTATTAAGATTGGGTGTTATTAAGGGAAATGGAACTCGTGACAGCCCGGATCCCCGACCCCGGATTTGGGGGTGTTACAGAAATATCCAATTGGATGATGAACTCATTACGGGAGTTTACCGCGCCAGGAAGACCACTTACGATGATCAGTCGTAGTAGTGCAACCCCACCATTTTCTACATGTAGAGGAGAACCTGTCGGATTTACTTGTCAACCGAACACTAAACTCCTAAGGAATGGACCGCCTTAGCGGAACTTCCAGGCCATTTGGGCCAATATAATAAGGTTGGGCCGGCGCTACTCGACCACTTACGCCACTCCTAGTTCAGATGAAATCCATGACTCTGAAACGTAAAGCTCGTCCCCACTTTCCCCAAGTAGAAACTTGTTGATACGGCTCCACCAAGAAGTCGTATCTAGTTGGAAAGGAAAACTCACCGATATTTCCCAGGCGATGCCTGTTAATGGATTAACTTGTTCCAAGAATTTTACTTCCCGAGTGTTGGGTAAGTAATCAAAATTCTTTTATCAAGACAGCAACCTTGTTGCGAATATAAAACACACCACAGAGCCGGATCCCTCAGGTTTTGAGCGAGTATTTAAATCCCCTTCGAAAGGAGGATCTTAAATATAAAAATGAGTTTTGGGATCCGCTCTAACTTTTAAAAATCATTTTGAAGACTCGCAAAACATTTTTAAGAATGTTTGGAGTGATGCTGATTTAACAAAATAAATCAGTCCCAATATATTAGAAAATATCTGAATATTATTATTTAAATAATATTTCCATAAAGAATAATCTTTATAAAAATAATTGAAGTAGAAGTTTTGAAACTTATACTTGAAATGAATATTAAATATCCAAAGATATACCTATACGAAAGTACTATCTTTATTTGAATAATCAAAAGTGAGTTTGATTATCGACACCTTATTCTTTAATAAAATAAAGAATATATCTCAGCAAATAATCGGAGTCATAGATCCTCAAATGAATATTCAAATAATATTCAATAAATAAAATAAGCTCAGTCATAAGCCCTCGAATGAATATTCAAGATAATATTCATTAATAAAATAAAGTTATCGAATAAACCTTATTCGATTAATAGTTTTGAAAACTATAATGATATATATATAAATATATATATATATATAATCTACTCGGGATCCTCGACTCCCGGTTTTAGAAAATGTTTTCACCTTTGGGTCCCTATACTAAGGGTATATGCAAATTACCGCTATTCTCTAGCATAGGTATTATCAACTGAATCAACAGATATATATGGCAAGAATACGAAACAGGCATGCATATATATACCATATCAGCATGCTTCAATATATCGCAAAATTTGCTAATTAACCAACATGCATCTATCACAAGATAATGCATATACATATATACATCACAACAACAGTATAACGGGTAGAAAACTTGCCTGAGCGACTGGGGATGATAAAAGGCTCGGGACGAGTCTGGTAACCTATAAACAACAAGTAAGTTGGAATTAAACCAAAGTCACTTGTAAATCTATACTCTAACTACCTTAGACTCTAACGCTCGCTTTGCGCTTACTGATTCTCTTAAGTCACTCGAGTACCCTCGGCTCCACCATTTTTTATAATTTAACCATTACAAGTTTTAAGGCGATTCCTTCGCGAGTGTCTTACCAACTGCCTAACACTCTTACCATTATTGTTTCATACACTAATTAACCCTTTTTGGTCTTTAACCTATGTTTTAAAGTAAGGCGAGGGGAAAAGTTTCGTTCGCGAAACGCCGTTACTTAAAACGGTCGTTTCTCCTAAACCGTACATCGGAATCAAACGAACTACATATCAAAAAGAAGCTCGTAACATGAACTATCTAAACATGGCAATGGTCATAATCTAGCAGGGAGTTCTCAGGTCCAAATGTTATGAACAAAAGCAGTCTAAAGTAAATCGGACATTACGACGGCTATGTTTACGCGATTTCCCAAATTTAAACCAATTCAAAACAACCACAATTCAACCCCAATTCACAATCCAAACAAAACTCCATCCATATTACTTTATAACAGCCCCAAATCAACTCATTATAATCAATTTACTTAATCCTAAAACTTGAATTTAAACTATACTACATTCTTTAATCAAATCATAAGATTTCAACATTCCAATCTCCACCATTCCAACCCAAACTCTTAAACAAACAAGTTTCAAGCTACTCTTTACTCTAACAACCCAAATCAACCTAATATACAAATTAAATTTAGGGTTTGGAGATGATATACCTTCCTTGAAGTGGTGTGAGTAGCTAGGAAGCCTTAGGAAGCCTTGAGGAGTCTTAGGAAAGCTTGGATCTTAAAGGAAAAGCAAGAAAAATTAAGTTAAAAACCTTGAAATCACTATTCATTGTCTTCATCATTGATTTATTGGAAAAGATAGAGAATGAATGGGATGCTTAAAATCATAATATAGCCATATCTATGCATAAGGAACACTAGGGAATTATCTTACCAATTTAGGAGGCTTGGATCTTGGATTTTGAAAATTCTTTCCTTTGAAATTGTAAAAAGCCGAGAGTAAAGCTTGGAGAAGATGAAATGTTTTGTGTTTTTGTTTTGATTTGTTTTGGTTGGTTGCTTATTTGATTTGTTTTAGGTTAATTACCAAATTAACCTTGGTTTTGTGTGGTTAATATTCCACCACATTTCCTTCCTTCTTATGTCATGCTTGCATCACTTTGTGATATCATCATCCCTCCTTTGTCCTCTTTCTATTGGTTGGATAACATCATCCCCACTAATCTCTTTGATTAGCTTCTAATTGTTTGCCTAATGACCGCTGATCTGTTATACGGTTCGCTTAACTTTCGTTTTCGTTTATCGTTTGAGGGATCATACCCGGGATCTTATTACTTAGGTTCCCTTAACCTTTCTCAATATATTATATTCCTTTTATGACCCTCTCTTATAATCCTTTAATTTAAATCCTTTTTATCCTGTTACCTTATACTCAATTCTTTCCGTATCTAGTGGATTTCCGGGAAAAATCAAAGTGTTTGGAATTGGATTCTGACGATCTTTACATACACTTATATACCACATAGAGTACTAATAATATCCCAGAAGATCAATAACAGAACCCCTACATAGTGTGGCATGAAAAGTTTTCTCATTCAGCAAAAACACTATTCATAAGGGTTTCAAAAATTTTCCAAAAATTGGGGTTATTACATGGTTCATCAAGATTTGTACATTCATCACAATCAGAAGGAAAGCTTTATTAAGGTAAACATCTAATCTCTGAATTAAATGTCTTGTTTTGCATGGATCTTGCGTTTGGGGTTTCATTTTTCATATTTATTTTTGATTTTTCCGCTGCGTTTGTGTCATGAATCCCAATAATGGCATCTGAGCTACTTGTGAAATGTTTTAATTCGGTTGTATGTTTACAATTTTGATATAAGTGAGATATATATAATTTTTGGTGCGTGTATATGCCTATATATATGATATTCATGATGTATTTTATAATCATGTGATGGCTGTATGTATCGTTGTGTGTGTATATATGATATACTTTGTTTTTATTATGGAGATTGTATACGATGCGATTTCTGAAAAAAGTTGAACAGATTTGGTGAAATCTGAATCCAGTGTCCAATTTTTGCAAACAATATGTGCTTTCCGCTGGAATCGGGTCACTGAGCAAGACTAACTTTGTCAGGTTCGCGTCTGTAAGCCGTTGGATGTCGTTACAGGCCTCAAAACATCGATTTTTAGTTTTTAGAAAGCTGATTTTAATTTTCTGATTTCGGAAAATATGTTGTGTTTGATTATATAGTCTGAACTATGATATGTGATACCATATTAAGATTATAAGTGTTTTTTATGTGTCATGTGATATCATGGTGTATGGTTATGGCCTTAAGACCCTTTAGTTAATGGTTTTTATTTATGGTTTTGCTTTCTAAATACGACTTGCATGTCGTTTATTCTTTGTAATTCGTTTACCTCAAATGTAACTCGAGTTTTCTTAAGTAAGTACAGTAGTATAGGTTGTTTTAATATAATGTACTTCAAGGAGGCATGATCCAAGAGGAGAAGCAGCAATCGAGACAAGAAGAATGAAGACTTATAATTGTAATTGTATTTATATTATTCACCATAGTTTGACCTTGATCCTTTCATTATCTTTAAAGGATCACATAGGATAAAGGCCATAACCAAGCACGTTTACATACCGCGCTTTACATATTGATGTATGAATGTATGTATAGAATAGCTAATGATGCATGCTTTAATTAGATTAATCATGCATGAATGTATGTATTAGATACTTCACCCATGCCATGCCTGCTAAACAAGATAAAATCTATAATGACTCAAGATTTTAAAATTTACAAACGATTATGAGATTCTCGTGTTTATGAAACACGGAATGAAATACGAATCTTCTTTATTTCCGACATGGGGCAATTTTGTCAACAACGGGTTCATTGAACTTTTAAGGTTGTGGGTTTTAAGAGAGATCGATGTGACTCCTCCGCTACCTGGAAATCAAACCATTGATGAGTATTGATTTGAAATATTTTATTCAAGGAAATATTGGGAATCTCTTTATGATGGGATCATGATCGTTATATTACTAACAAAACCCTAATTTTTATATTAAGTTGTTTAGATGCCTTCCAATATGTCCAACGCGTTAACCCCTAGATCGATAAGAAGTGGGTTCGCCAGAGCAAAGTACTCTCATCTATCGTGGGATGGCGTGTTGAAGTATATGATACTTTTTGGACCTTTGGGTTTAACTTAACTAAGTTACCACAATAGGATTGTAAACTTAGAGGCATAGAGTTTGGTGCGATTTATTGGATAAATAAGAATAAATGTTGTTCCACTAATCTATCGAAGAGTTATATAGTTGATATAATTGACAAATATCGTCTACCTTATTGAATCATGTTTTAGGAGTAAAGCCAAAGCTGAACTAAAATGTTGTGAAATTTGGATCTTGGCTCACTAGAAAGTATATAGAAGATATTCTTTCTGAATTAATAGTTAGGGCTATTAATTTGATAAAAATAGTGGGAGATATATATGTCGAATATATATAAATAATCACTTAAATATAATTTAATAATCATCTGTAGACTAATTTATCTTATGCACTTAAACATGGGAGATATCAAAATGGCAAACTAATCAAACAACTTCACTGTGCGATCAGTCCTTGAGAAGGACAAGCTGACAGGAACAAACTTCCTTGACTGGCAGAGGAACTTGAGGATTGTCCTCAAACAAGAGCGCAAGCTCTATGTCATAAATGTCCCTCGCCCTGCACCTCTCCTTGAAGGAGCATCCCGTGCTCAACATAATGTTTATCAGAAACATATGATGATGACACGGATGTTCAATGTCTCATGCTAGCGACCATGAGTGCTAAACTTCAGAAACAACATGAGAATATGGATTCTTATGATATGATTGAGCACCTTAAACGTATGTTTGAAGGACAGGCTCATCAGGAGAGGTATGATACTTTTAAATCATTGCATGCATGTAAGCAGGGACAATGTGATCCGGTTGGACCGCATGTTCTAAGAATAATAGGGTATATTGAGTACCTTGCCAAGTTAGGTGCCCCGATTGCTGTGGAGCACCAGATTGACCTAATTTTGCAATCATTAAACAGCAAATATTCTCAATTTTTGATGAATTACAATATGAATGAGATAGATAAGAACCCCACCGAGTTGTTGGCTATGTTGAAAACTGCTGAGACCAACGTTCAGAAGGCATCCCCTGCTCCCATGTTGATGGTGAATAAGGGGAATGCCAAAGGAAAAGGTAAATGGAAAGGCAAGAGGAAGATGGGATCTAAATCTAATGCCAATCCGAAACCTGTTCCGACTAAGGCTTTGAACCCTAAAGGTGGCGTTCCAAAGGTTGGTTGTAACACCCCCAAATCCGGGGTCGGGGATCCGGGTTGTCACGAGTTCCATTTCCCTTAATAACACCCAATCTTAATAAATTATCAACTACTCTGTACTGTGACCCCACAATAAACACACACACCACAAGTTATAATCTCAGAGATGAATATCCAAAAATAATCACAAGTCGTTTTATTCCACCATTATATGCTAATACACCTTAAAAAGGTTTCTGAATAAATTTACATTTCTTTGCCATTATCACAATTCATAAATATACATAATCTGGTTCATCAAAAGTTGAAAGTCTAGCCTATTGGTAATTTCTACCTCAGCTACAGCGGCCTCAACGCTTCCCGAAAGCTGCGGAACGTTTCCTATCCGCTTGCGAATTGGGAGCTTGGTCCTGTTCATCTTATCTATCTGATGTTGTGATGAAAGAAGAAAGCAAGGGTGAGCAACAAGCCCACCGAAATAATATGTATAATAATTTACAATATATGAGCATTCTCATAGTACTCAAGAAAGTCTTGGTTAAGAAGAAATGAACCAAGTTGATATCTTAATGCGATGAAGTCGCAAAATATTCAGTATATATATATACCTATATACTTTTCAAAATATTGGAAGTCCTCTTCCATGCCTAATACACACAGAGTTCCAGTGTATAACTGTATAAAAATATCGTTGCAAGGTGATTTTGTCACACCCCCAACTTAAATAGCAAAATAATTATAGCTATTACATCATTTTATTGAGTACTACACAACCAAAATCCAAGATCTTACAGTTTAGGGTTTGGAACAGCCCAACACTACCAACTATTACATCTGATTACAAATACCGAGTCCTCACACAACTATTATTACTTATTCTACCTGAGCTCGAACATAAGCATCAACATCACAGGTCTTACGGGCAGTCTGCTTGAATCTAACCATGGTTGCTAGCTGTAATATCAGGGTAAAGCAAGAAGTGAGCCAAAAGCTCAACAAGTGCTAACAATACAACGCAAAGCATAAATCGAGATATACCTTTAGGAATGACAATGGAATGACATAATCAATGATAATCGAGAGATAAAACTTATGTGAGTTGGCATCATTTTGCTTGCATCAAAACAAATTTTAAAACCATTCTTAATCAAAATCATTTTATGACGCTACGGATTACAGCCGGTGATCAGCCGCGAAGTAATCCCGAACCTCGCTGGGTTCTAAAACATTATTGGGAATCCCTAGGCAACTTTTAAGCCTAATATAAGTGTGGAAAGGACTCGCGTCTCAGTCCAGATCCACCATTCAAGAAAACATTTGTCCCCCTTTGGGACTGAAAAATCCACGTTTTAATCATTTTAAAAACTGATGCCGATTTATGACAAAATCTCTTTCGACTGTAATTATTTTTATCAAGGGATTATAGATCAACTTGAAACACTGGAAATATGACACTAAATCTCAGGGCCATGATCTACTAGACTTTACTATATTAGGGTAATTGAGAGGTTTCCATAAACAAGAACTTAGACAAGGAAATTAAGCCAGGCTATTGGATAAGATGAAAGAGTAATGCCAAACTAGGCTTAAAGCAACGGTTGTAGACAAGATATAGGTATTAGAACATCAAAAGATAGGCATCACTGGTTCCAATAGGATAAAGGTGTTAAAATATAAAGAAAGCGATCATCAGCTCAGTATATAACAGGGTATCAAGCTTTAGGGTAAGGATAGGGTTATCAAACAATCATGAATGTATTTAAGAAATGATTGGCTTTTAGGTATCAAGATAAAGTTTCTATCGAGGTTATTTCAAGAGTTGAATCAAAGCATCAGGGTGCAACATCAAGATTTCTCAGGGATCAATAGCATGATAAACAAAAGGATCAATAAGATATTATAACGCATCTCTAATTTATCATGGCATTAATCTATCATGAAAGACTTTTGAACTACTTGCAATATGTACTCGAGGGTTCATGGCATCTCTATGTAACTCAAAGATAAACAAAAGATACGCTTGATTTAAATACATCAAAATGACTCAGGATAATTGCATCGATATATATATATGAACTGTTTACAGCAAATACGAAGGTCAAGTTGAATCACTTGCCTTGAGATAGACTGGTCTGGTCTGACTGGTAGGAGCAACAACTGGAGCTTCACTCGACTTTTAAGGCAAGTTTTCCCTCGTCTCGAGATCCTACATAAATAATAATAATCCTCATTATAATATATTCTTTCCATCTTAACCTATTTACAACCCGAAATTAAACATGGATGGCACTTAGGCCTATACACACTTAATTCATATCCAACATTTATATTTTTAAATATACACACGTAGCCACATAATCACATATCGTATATTAATACCAAATAACATCACATACACCATAACGCCACACTAGGCTTGGATGATCTCGACTCACCACTTAAATTACTTGGTCGCTAACTAAGCGAAGTCTTCGAATTTGGGCTTCCTAACTCAATGTGCCTTTCCTAAATTATCCAAAACCTATTGACCCTCACTTGTGCCTTTTGTTCTACTGACCTTATACTATCTTACAACTATGGTGGTCGACCTAATACTCACTTCTAAGTGTCCTAAAACTATGTGATAAGTGAAAGTGCTCACTGGTGTAAATTTCAGAATGGTAACTAAGGTTTCTTGAGCGCATTAGACACTCTTAAACTACAAGTTTTTCTTCAAAATTTTTACACAAGACTCTCCTGACCTAAGGGCATCTCATAAGCTTGATGTGGCTCAAAGGCCTGGCTTGGGCCTTCTTGGGCCTAAGCTAAAAGTCCAAGGTTCCCCTGTTTTTCTGGGCAGAAAATGCCCTGACTTGAATTAACTTGTGGCACATGGTTCTAGCTCATATCCTATGAACTATGGTTGGAAAAACTTCTCTGACATACCCTCTAACTAAGGCCCAATTGGGCCTAATGAGGGCCTACCCATGACATGGCCAAATCTCCCTATTTCTAAGTTGCAACAAAACTGTCCCCTGCTGGACAGATTTTGTTATTCTACTTGTGCACCTAACCAAATGACATGCAAACCTCCAACCAACTCCTAAAACCTATTATATACTCCCCATACTAACTTCTGGTGGCTTGGGCCTCAAAGTGCACATCAATGACATGGTCAAAACTCACTCTAAACCTCAGGGTACTAAACTGATTTTTCTGCAGAAACTATAACTTCTCATTTTCCAAGATTTTAACTTGACAAACCCAACTAACAACAACTAAATACTTAAACCAAGACCTATACTTGGTATTCTACTGAACTAACTCCCTTTTTCTTAAAATACCCTTGGTGAGATCATCCTTACCTAAGGTGCAACTATGGCAAAACAAAAGAGACTACTCTTAACAAATCGCAAATCTTCATGCCTTTGAAACAACAAGATATATATTTTTATAAAAGATAACCACAAATTATTACCATGCAACAAGAAGCATAAATCAATATTATCACATTATTCCTACTGAAATTAAGGCTCACTAACAAAATCTTTCCAAATAATCAAAATTTCACAACAAACTAAGAGAATTCCACATGCATGCATGCCTTCGGGTTTTTCAAACCAAAACAACATGATTTCCAAATAAATTTTTATCATAATTCAACATGCAAGCCTAACATGGATTACAACTAAATGATCAACTAGCATGCAAAAGGATTTTATCAAGACTTTACTACAAAATTCATGTTATCATCACAAAATACACAAAAATGTTAACAAGGCAACAAAACACCATCCATTCGGCTCCTATCAAGTCATGGCCGAATGGATTAGGGTAAAAACAGCATTCGCATAGGTGTAACACTCTTATGTCTAGCCATTCTTGACCCTATGATACTATAACTCATGGTGAAAGCCTTAGATTCACAAGAATCAAGGAGGTTCACTTTGAGTTTAACAAAAACATCACCATGCAAGGTCAAAACATAGGTTTTTCACTCTTATACTTTTGAAATATATAAGAATAACATATAGGGAGTAAAATTACTTGAATATAAGATGATTGTTTGGGTGAAAGAATGAAGAAATGAAGGGGATGGAGGGCCTCGGCTATGGGATGGCCGAGAGTGAGGGTTGAGCCGAGAGGGAGGGAGGAGAAAAGGGGAGGGTGGAGTGAAAATGGAGTGATCATCACTTTAGTTTTGTTTTTATGTCTTTGACTAGACTAAATGTGAGTGGATTTAGGAAATGACAAGAGTAACCCTCTAGCTAAAGTTAGGCAAGTTTGCATGCAAGGTCAAGGAGGTAATTTGGCTAGCAAAATGTGAGTTAGTGGGGTGGAGAATGTCTTCTTTGCCCTTTGGTTAAATAGAAGAGAGTTTGCATGCAAGGTTATTCATGTAATTTGATAATTATTAAGCAACTAATTTCCAAAGATTTATTTTTATATAATAAAGTACAAGTTCAAAAATTATAAAATTTATACCATAAAATAACTTGGATTTTTAGAGACTTTATAAAAATCATTTCCAAAATTTGTGTACAAAATGTCTTTTAAAAGAAAATTTTTCCAAAGCTTAGAATATTCCTTATAAATCAAAAATAAAGAAATTAAATAAATTCTTGCTTTGAAAAATCATATACTACCCAAAGCAAATTTATAATGCAGAAATTTTCACTCACACAAACGTACAAGCATTGAATATATTTTTTATTTAACTAATATTATTCACAAATAATATTACATAAAATGCCGGTCGTAACATCCTCTCCCCCTTAAGGGATTCTGTCCCCAGAATCTAAGAGAACAGATGAGGATACCGGGAACGCATATCAGACTCTAACTCCCAAGTCGACTCTTCGACCTTAGGGTTCCTCCAAAGTACTTTCACTAACTTTACTGATTTATTTCTAAGACTCTTTACTTGCCAGTCGAGTACTTTAACCGGTTGCTCCACAAATGACAGGTCTGCCTGAATTTCTACAGGTTCATATTCTATCACATGGCTAGCGTCAGGATTGTACTTCTTAAGCAACGACACATGGAACACATTATGCACATGCTGATACTGAGGTGGTAAGGCCAACTCGTAGGCCACCTTTCCTACTTGACTCAAAATCTCAAAAGGACCTACGTATCTAGGTGCTAACTTTCCTTTCTTGCCAAATCTTATCAACCCTTTCCTAGGTGACACTTTTAGCAACACAGCTTCGCCAATTTGGAATTGAACATCCTTACGCGCTGGATCCGCATACTTCCCCTGTCTATCTTGAGCAGCAAGCAACCTTTTCTGAATTAACTTGACTGAGTCATGCAACTGTTGTACCAATTCTGAGCCGAGAATTCTTCCTTCTCCTACTTCATCCCAACTTGTTGGTGATCTACATTTTCGCCCGTACAAAGCTTCATATGGTGGCATGCCGATACTGGAATGATAGCTGTTGTTATATGAAAATTCAATTAATGGCAGGTGGTCGTCCCAACTTCCAGCAAAATCGATTGCACAACTGCGCAACATGTCTTCAATTGTTTGAATTGTTCTTTCACTCTGGCCATCAGTCTGCGGGTGATACGCCGTGCTCATATTCAACTTCGTGCCAAGACATTCCTGGAATTGCTTCCAGAATCTTGAGTTAAATCGGGGATCTCTGTCTGAAACTATTGATACAGGTACTCCATGCCTTAATACGATTTCGTGCACATACAGATGAACCAACTTGTCCAGTGACGACTTCTCATTTATTGGAAGGAAATGCGCCGACTTCGTAAGACGATCAATTATAACCCATATTGCGTCATGTCCGGACTTTGTTCGTGGTAGTCCTACTATAAAGTCCATAGCGATGTTTTCCCATTTCCATTCTGGAATCTTCAGGGGCTGAATTAATCCGCTTGGTCGTTGATGTTCTGCCTTTACTTTCTGACAGGTATAGCACTTCGCAACCCATTCTGCCACGTCTCTTTTCATATTTGGCCACCAAAAGTTCTTCTTTAAGTCTTGATACATCTTGGTGCTTCCCGGGTGGATTGAAAATTTCGAATGGTGGGCTTCATGGAGGATCTCATTCTTTAATTCAGATACATGGGGAATCCATATTCTGGATGAAAACCTTAGTATTCCTTGCTCATCCCTTTTAGTATTAATCTCTTCTCCAGATAACTGATTTTTCTCTTTTTCCATTACTTCCTCTTGATACTTCTTTATCTTTTCCAGTAGTGTTGGCTGAAAGGTCATTGCATGACAAACTTCTTTGACTTTCCCATAAGCACAAAGTTCCAATTCAAATTTTCCGATTTCTTCAGATAACTCTTTTGATGTTATCATTGCATTCAATCTTTCCTTCCGACTCAGCGCATCGGCCACTACGTTCGCCTTTCCAGGATGGTAATTTATCGAACAGTCATAGTCCTTAATCAATTCCAGCCATCTCCTCTGCCTCATATTGAGCTCTTTCTGAGTAAAAATGTACTTTAAGCTCTTGTGATCCGTGTAGATTTCACACTTTTCTCCATAGAGATAGTGTCTCCAAATCTTGAGTGCGAACACTATGGCGGCTAGTTCCAAGTCATGCGTCGGATACTTTAGCTCGTGCGGCTTCAACTGTCTTGACGCATATGCTATTACCTTACTGTGTTGCATCAACACACAACCCAAACCCTTATGTGAAGCGTCGCTGAATATTACAAAATTCCCTTGATCATCTGGAAGTACTAACACCGGAGCTGTTACCAACTTCTGTTTTAACTCTTGAAAGCTATTTTCACATTCTGCACTCCATTCAAACTTTTGATTCTTTCTGGTTAACTTGGTCAATGGTGTGGCGATCTTCGAGAGATCCTTGACGAATCTTCTATAGTATCCGGCCAATCCTAGAAAACTTCGCACTTCCGTAGGAGTCCTTGGCCTCTCCCAACTCATAACTGCATCAATCTTCGCCGGATCCACTTTAATTCCATCATTTCCAATAACATGCCCCAAAAATTGAACTTCCTTTAACCAAAACTCACATTTGGTAAACTTGGCATACAACTTCTCTTGTCGGAGTATCTCCAATGCTATCCAGAGATGCTGCATATGTTCTTCTTCCGATTTAGAATAAATAAGGATGTCATCAATAAATACCACGACAAATTTATCCAAATACTTCTTAAATACTCGATTCATCAGATCCATGAATGCGGCCGGAGCGTTGGTCAATCCAAACGGCATTACTAGGAATTCATAATGCCCATATCTGGTCCTAAATGCGGTCTTGGGAATATCTTCTTCCTTGATCTTTAATTGATGGTATCCCGATCTCAAGTCAATCTTCGAAAAACATTTTGCTCCCTTTAACTGATCAAAAAGGTCATCTATCCTTGGTAGCGGGTAGCGGTTCTTGATCGTTACTTTATTCAACTCCCGGTAATCTATGCATAGACGCATACTCCCATCTTTCTTCTTCACAAAGAGAACAGGTGCTCCCCATGGCGACGTACTTGGTCGTATCACTCCCTTATCCAATAATTCTTGTAGCTGGCTCGCCAACTCTTTCATTTCTGCTGGTGCCATCCTATACGGAGCCTTTGAAACTGGTTCCGTGCCTGGAGCAAGGTTGATCTCGAACTCAATTTGTCGATCTGGTGGTAAGCCTGGTAGTTCGTCGGGAAACACATCGGGGAACTCATTAACTACAGGAATATCTTCCATGCTGGGGCTGCCTCTCTCTGAATCCACTACATATGCTAGGAACGACTCACAACCTTTTCTAAGTAACTTCTTAGCCTGAATAATTGTAAGAAATAGTCGCTCTTGCCTCTGTCCCTTAAATACTACCTTCTCTCCACTCTTCATCTTTAAATTCACTCTCTTGGTCTTACAATTTATCTGCGCGCTATTCTCTCCTAACCAATCCATTCCTAAGATTATATCAAACTCTCCCAGCTTGAAGAGTATCAAGTCGGCCGAGAACTTATATCCCGAAATATCAATCTCACATTTTGGACAAAATTGATTCACAGGAATCTTCTCTTGGTTCGCAATTACCACATTTACTACCTCACTCATAGCCGTTTTATCACATTGGATCTTATCAACAAAAGATTCTGATATGAAAGATCTTGTGGCTCCCGAATCAATCAATACTTTGGCTTTGACATTATTGAGTAAAAGTGTACCTGCTATCACCTCAGAATTCTGAACAGCATCTTTCATCTTTAGATCAAATGTCCTTGCTGTTGCTTGCGGGGTTGGTGCGGGTGGTGGAGGTAATGCCAATACCTCAGCTGGCACGCTTGCACTGGTACTTGCCACGTTCATCAGAGCTCTGACTGGTCCTGTTGCCTTACACTCCCTAGCCATGTGTCCAGTCTTCCCACATTTGTAGCACGTAACTCCTGGCCTCGGCATCTTGCACTCATTTGCCAAATGTCCCTTCTGATTGCACCTATAACAGGTCATACTCAGCTTATTGCATACTCCGGGGTGCCTTCTTCCACAGTGCTTGCATTCTGACCTCTGGAACCTGTTTTCTCCAACTTGCCCTTGGCTTGCCTGATTGTTCCCTTTTGATTCTTGCCTTTTGCCCAAATTTCCTTTCCTTTGAAAATTTCCGCCCTTCTGGAAACCAATCCTCTTTACATTCCGATCTTGCGAATTTCCAGCTTCAGACTTTTCTCCATAAAATGGAACCTTCCTCTTCTTGTTATCCCTCTCTTTCCTTGACTGCATCCCATTATTCTCAATCAGAGCAGCTTTCTGTACTACTCCCGCATAAGTCTCAAGTTCAAACATAGCCACCCTATCTCTGATCCAAGGCTCCAATCCTTGCTGAAATTTCTTTGCTTTTTCTTCCTCAGTGCTGGTATATTTTGTCACAAACCTTGACAACTCAGTGAACTTCTTCTCATATTCCAGTACAGTCATGTTCCCTTGCTTTAACTCAAGAAATTTTAGCTCCATCTGATTCTGCATGTACTTAGGGTAATACTTGTCCAGAAATAACTTCTTAAATCTCTCCCAAGAAATCTGCTGAGTGACTTCCATAGCTTTTACTGATTCCCACCAATAAATGACTTCTCCCTTCAAGAAGTAAGTGGCATACAGCGTCTTCTGATCGTCCCCTAACTGTACCAACTCAAAAGCCCTTTCTATCTCCTTGATCCATGTGTTTGCTATCACTGGATCAGTGGTATCATGAAATACAGGTGGATTCACACTCTGAAAAACCTTGAAAGTGACAATTTGTCTTGGTGGTACTGGTGGTTCAGGTGGTTGATATGGCTCACGGTTATCTTGGTTTTCAATTCGTTGTTGAAGAGTTAGTTGTTGTTGAGCTATAGCATTGGTTTGCTGTTGCAAGGTTTCCAGTAGTTGAAGAATGTTTGGGTCTGTGGTGGAGGTGGTTGTTGGGTTCTTCTTTTTGGGAGGCATGATCCTGAAATAAGAGTTGTGTTATAACAAATATAATTGATAAAATGATTCGAGGGTATCGCATGGCATTCTTGTTTACATATGGGGTCACGTTTCCAAATTAAGCAGATAGGATGATAAAGACATAAAATAACAGTTGAGAGCAAATGGAACAATAGCACATAATTATTGAAATTTTAAAGGTCACAGTACATAGGATTGGGATATAGTCTGATTCTAGAAATAACAGGCTTATTTAAAGGAAAGACGGAAACAACTGGGGATTCCATAGAGTCTAATAGTACAACAACATGAAAGGTAAATGGAAAGAACTAAGGCTCCACTCCATCTGAACGGGGCTTGGTAGACTTTTCCTCTCGAAGTGTCTTCACAATGCTCTGGAGCTCATCCGCCACCATCTGAATGACATACTGGCTGGTACGGTCCCGGTGTGCTGGCATCTCCTCAAGCTTAGTGTTAACGTACCGAACCAAGGTCTCAAGTCTCGCAATCATCTGCTCCTTGGGCTTCCCTTCGTAGTTTCGGCTGTCCGGATACACGTTCTTCAGTCGGTCTATCAGTCGGTCGTACTTGCCCTGAAGCATGTCGAACTCGCGCCTCAACTCAGCATACACGGAGAAAGCAATAGTGTCGTCCGACCCAGAGGATGACGAGGAATGCGCCCTTTGCTGACAACCAATAAGAGGAGTATTAATAATAATTTACTTTACCTACTCTCTCGCATAATATCTATAACCTACTCACAAGTCCTATAACCTATTTGGGCTGCTCAGGGACTCTAAACCGTAGCTCTGATACCAAAACCTGTCACACCCCCAACTTAAATAGCAAAATAATTATAGCTATTACATCATTTTATTGAGTACTACACAACCAAAATCCAAGATCTTACAGTTTAGGGTTTGGAACAGCCCAACACTACCAACTATTACATCTGATTACAAATACCGAGTCCTCACACAACTATTATTACTTATTCTACCTGAGCTCGAACATAAGCATCAACATCACAGGTCTTACGGGCAGTCTGCTTGAATCTAACCATGGCTGCTAGCTGTAATATCAGGGTAAAGCAAGAAGTGAGCCAAAAGCTCAACAAGTGCTAACAATACAACGCAAAGCATAAATCGAGATATACCTTTAGGAATGACAATGGAATGACATAATCAATGATAATCGAGAGATAAAACTTATGTGAGTTGGCATCATTTTGCTTGCATCAAAACAAATTTTAAAACCATTCTTAATCAAAATCATTTTATGACGCTACGGATTACAGCCGGTGATCAGCCGCGAAGTAATCCCGAACCTCGCTGGGTTCTAAAACATTATTGGGAATCCCTAGGCAACTTTTAAGCCTAATATAAGTGTGGAAAGGACTCGCGTCTCAGTCCAGATCCACCATTCAAGAAAACATTTGTCCCCCTTTGGGACTGAAAAATCCACGTTTTAATCATTTTAAAAACTGATGCCGATTTATGACAAAATCTCTTTCGACTGTAATTATTTTTATCAAGGGATTATAGATCAACTTGAAACACTGGAAATATGACACTAAATCTCAGGGCCATGATCTACTAGACTTTACTATATTAGGGTAATTGAGAGGTTTCCATAAACAAGAACTTAGACAAGGAAATTAAGCCAGGCTATTGGATAAGATGAAAGAGTAATGCCAAACTAGGCTTAAAGCAACGGTTGTAGACAAGATATAGGTATTAGAACATCAAAAGATAGGCATCACTGGTTCCAATAGGATAAAGGTGTTAAAATATAAAGAAAGCGATCATCAGCTCAGTATATAACAGGGTATCAAGCTTTAGGGTAAGGATAGGGTTATCAAACAATCATGAATGTATTTAAGAAATGATTGGCTTTTAGGTATCAAGATAAAGTTTCTATCGAGGTTATTTCAAGAGTTGAATCAAAGCATCAGGGTGCAACATCAAGATTTCTCAGGGATCAATAGCATGATAAACAAAAGGATCAATAAGATATTATAACGCATCTCTAATTTATCATGGCATTAATCTATCATGAAAGACTTTTGAACTACTTGCAATATGTACTCGAGGGTTCATGGCATCTCTATGTAACTCAAAGATAAACAAAAGATACGCTTGATTTAAATACATCAAAATGACTCAGGATAATTGCATCGATATATATATATGAACTGTTTACAGCAAATACGAAGGTCAAGTTGAATCACTTGCCTTGAGATAGACTGGTCTGGTCTGACTGGTAGGAGCAACAACTGGAGCTTCACTCGACTTTTAAGGCAAGTTTTCCCTCGTCTCGAGATCCTACATAAATAATAATAATCCTCATTATAATATATTCTTTCCATCTTAACCTATTTACAACCCGAAATTAAACATGGATGGCACTTAGGCCTATACACACTTAATTCATATCCAACATTTATATTTTTAAATATACACACGTAGCCACATAATCACATATCGTATATTAATACCAAATAACATCACATACACCATAACGCCACACTAGGCTTGGATGATCTCGACTCACCACTTAAATTACTTGGTCGCTAACTAAGCGAAGTCTTCGAATTTGGGCTTCCTAACTCAATGTGCCTTTCCTAAATTATCCAAAACCTATTGACCCTCACTTGTGCCTTTTGTTCTACTGACCTTATACTATCTTACAACTATGGTGGTCGACCTAATACTCACTTCTAAGTGTCCTAAAACTATGTGATAAGTGAAAGTGCTCACTGGTGTAAATTTCAGAATGGTAACTAAGGTTTCTTGAGCGCATTAGACACTCTTAAACTACAAGTTTTTCTTCAAAATTTTTACACAAGACTCTCCTGACCTAAGGGCATCTCATAAGCTTGATGTGGCTCAAAGGCCTGGCTTGGGCCTTCTTGGGCCTAAGCTAAAAGTCCAAGGTTCCCCTGTTTTTCTGGGCAGAAAATGCCCTGACTTGAATTAACTTGTGGCACATGGTTCTAGCTCATATCCTATGAACTATGGTTGTAAAAACTTCTCTGACATACCCTCTAACTAAGGCCCAATTGGGCCTAATGAGGGCCTACCCATGACATGGCCAAATCTCCCTATTTCTAAGTTGCAACAAAACTGTCCCCTGCTGGACAGATTTTGTTATTCTACTTGTGCACCTAACCAAATGACATGCAAACCTCCAACCAACTCCTAAAACCTATTATATACTCCCCATACTAACTTCTGGTGGCTTGGGCCTCAAAGTGCACATCAATGACATGGTCAAAACTCACTCTAAACCTCAGGGTACTAAACTGATTTTTCTGCAGAAACTATAACTTCTCATTTTCCAAGATTTTAACTTGACAAACCCAACTAACAACAACTAAATACTTAAACCAAGACCTATACTTGGTATTCTACTGAACTAACTCCCTTTTTCTTAAAATACCCTTGGTGAGATCATCCTTACCTAAGGTGCAACTATGGCAAAACAAAAGAGACTACTCTTAACAAATCGCAAATCTTCATGCCTTTGAAACAACAAGATATATATTTTTATAAAAGATAACCACAAATTATTACCATGCAACAAGAAGCATAAATCAATATTATCACATTATTCCTACTGAAATTAAGGCTCACTAACAAAATCTTTCCAAATAATCAAAATTTCACAACAAACTAAGAGAATTCCACATGCATGCATGCCTTCGGGTTTTTCAAACCAAAACAACATGATTTCCAAATAAATTTTTATCATAATTCAACATGCAAGCCTAACATGGATTACAACTAAATGATCAACTAGCATGCAAAAGGATTTTATCAAGACTTTACTACAAAATTCATGTTATCATCACAAAATACACAAAAATGTTAACAAGGCAACAAAACACCATCCATTCGGCTCCTATCAAGTCATGGCCGAATGGATTAGGGTAAAAACAGCATTCGCATAGGTGTAACACTCTTATGTCTAGCCATTCTTGACCCTATGATACTATAACTCATGGTGAAAGCCTTAGATTCACAAGAATCAAGGAGGTTCACTTTGAGTTTAACAAAAACATCACCATGCAAGGTCAAAACATAGGTTTTTCACTCTTATACTTTTGAAATATATAAGAATAACATATAGGGAGTAAAATTACTTGAATATAAGATGATTGTTTGGGTGAAAGAATGAAGAAATGAAGGGGATGGAGGGCCTCGGCTATGGGATGGCCGAGAGTGAGGGTTGAGCCGAGAGGGAGGGAGGAGAAAAGGGGAGGGTGGAGTGAAAATGGAGTGATCATCACTTTAGTTTTGTTTTTATGTCTTTGACTAGACTAAATGTGAGTGGATTTAGGAAATGACAAGAGTAACCCTCTAGCTAAAGTTAGGCAAGTTTGCATGCAAGGTCAAGGAGGTAATTTGGCTAGCAAAATGTGAGTTAGTGGGGTGGAGAATGTCTTCTTTGCCCTTTGGTTAAATAGAAGAGAGTTTGCATGCAAGGTTATTCATGTAATTTGATAATTATTAAGCAACTAATTTCCAAAGATTTATTTTTATATAATAAAGTACAAGTTCAAAAATTATAAAATTTATACCATAAAATAACTTGGATTTTTAGAGACTTTATAAAAATCATTTCCAAAATTTGTGTACAAAATGTCTTTTAAAAGAAAATTTTTCCAAAGCTTAGAATATTCCTTATAAATCAAAAATAAAGAAATTAAATAAATTCTTGCTTTGAAAAATCATATACTACCCAAAGCAAATTTATAATGCAGAAATTTTCACTCACACAAACGTACAAGCATTGAATATATTTTTTATTTAACTAATATTATTCACAAATAATATTACATAAAATGCCGGTCGTAACAGATTTCATATATCTAACCTTGTCTCAACGTTTTTCTGAAAATCTTTGACATGCATAAGATAATCATTTACTAGATATAAGTTTAAAAGATAAAGTTACAAGATACTCCAATATACTTATATCTTTTCCAAATACTACTTGAACTACCACCGTTCAAGTTATAATTAGTTTCAAAAGTTCATCCCATAGATGAGACTACAAGATAATACTTGAATAGATTCAATCTTTGAAATATTATTGAATGAAATGAAGTTACGAGATACTTCATTAAGTCCCGATATATATATACACCTATATATATCTCTCATACATTTCCTGAAAACCTCTGTCATGTAAAGTATGAACAGAGTTGCAATATCCAATGAATTTGGAAAGAAAAGAAATTTTTTTTGGCATAAACCTGATATCTTGCTGATCAGGCAAAGATACCAATAAGTAACCTTTTCTACTAGTAGATGGATGAATCCCCCACCGGTCATCGCCCTGGCCACATAAGGACCTTGTGCTGGACCGCCACCCGGCCTCTTACGCGTTGATGGACTGCCACCCAGCCACTTACACTTTGATAGACCGTACCCCGGCCTGTCGCTTATGCCGACTCAATTAGACAGGCTTACATCCCGAACGTTGGGTAAGTAATCAATTCATTTGTTTTCTCAAAACAGCAACCACGTTGCGAATGTAAAATGCACCACAGAGCTGGATCCCCCAGGTTTTGAGCGAGTATTTAAATCTCCTTTGAAAGGAAGATCTTAAATATAAAAATGAGTTTTGGGATCCGCTCTAACTTTTAAAAATCATTTTGAAGACTCGAAAACACTTTAAAGAGTGTTTGGAGTAATGCTGATTTAATGAAGTAAATCAGTCCCAATATATTTAGAAAATATCTGAATATTATTATTTAAATAATATTCCCATAAAGAATAATCTTATAAAAATAATCGAAGTAGAAGTTTTAAAACTTATTCTTGAAATGGATATTAAATAACCAAAGATATACTTATATGAAAGTACTATCTTTATTTGAATAATCGAAAATAAGTTTGATTATCGAAACATTATTCTTTAATAAAATAAAGAATATTATTAAATAATAAGCGGAGTCATAATACCTCGAATGAATATTATAAATAATATTCATTAAATAAAATAAAGGAGTCAATACATCCTCACATGACTATCCAATTAACAATCATTAAATAATATAAACTGAGTCATAAGCCCTCGGATGAATATTCGAAATAATATTCAATAATAAAATAAAGGAGTCATAAGTCCTCGGATGAATATTCAAATATTATTCATTAAATAAAATAAAGTTATCGAATAAACCTTATTCGATTAATAGTTTGGAAAACTATAACCATATATATATAAATATATATATATATAATCTACTCGGGATCCTCGACTCCCGGTTTTAGAAAATGTTTTCACCTTTGGGTCCCTATACTAAGGGTATATGCAAATTACCGCTATTCTCTAGCATAGGTATTATCAACTGAACCAACAGATATATATGGCAAGAATACGAAACAGGCATGCATATATATACCATATCAGCATGCTTCAATATATCGCATATTTGCTAATTAACCAACTTGCATCTATCGCAAAATAATGCATATACACATATACATCACAACAACAGTATAACGGATAGAAAACTTGCCTGAGCGACTGGGGGTTACGAATGGCTCGGGACGAGTCTGGTAACCTATAAACAACAAGTAAGTTGGAATTAAACCAAAGTCACTTGTAAATCTATACTCTAACCAACTTAGACTCTGACGCTCGTTTTGCGCTTACTGATTCTCTTAAGTCACTCGAGTACCCTCGGCTCCACCATTTTTAATAATTTAACCATTACGAGTTTTAAGGCGATTCCTTCGCGAGTGCCTTACCAACTGCCTAACACTCTTACCATAATTGTTTCATACATTAATTAACCCTTTTTGGTCTTTAACCTATGTTTCAAAGTAAGGCGAGGGGAAAAGTTTCGGTCGCGAAACGCCGTTACTTAAAACGGTCGTTTCTCCTAAACCGTACATCGGAATCAAACGAACTATATATCAAAACGAAGCTCGTAACATGAGCTATCTAAACATGGCAATGGTAAACATCTAGCAGGGGGGTTCTCGGGTCCTAATGTTATGAACAAAAGCAGTTTAAGTAAATCGGACATTACGACGACTATGTTTACGCGATTTCCCAAATTTAAACCAACTCAAAACAACCACAATTCAACCCCAATTCACAATCCAATCTAAACTCCATCCAAAATACATTACAACAGCCCCAAACCAACTCATTATAATCCATTTACTTACTCCTAAAACTTGAATTTAAACTATACTACATTCTTTAACCAATCTTAAGATTTCAACAATTCAATCACCACCATTCCAACCCAAACTCTTAAACAAACATGCTTCAAGCTACTCTTTACCCTAACAACCAAAATCAACCTAGTATACAAATTAAAGCTAGGGTTTGGAGATGATATACCTTCCTTGAAGTGGTGTGAGTAGCTAGGAAGCCTTAAGAAGCCTTGAGGAGTCTTAGGAAAGCTTGGATCTTAAAGGAAAATCAAGAAAAATAAAGTTAAAACCTTGAAATCACTATTCATTGTCTTCTTCATTGATTTATTGGAGAAGATAGAGAATGAATTGGTGGCTTAAACTCATAATATAACCATAACTATGCATAAGGAACACTAGGGAATTATCTTACCAATTTAGGAAGCTTGGATCTTGGATTTTGAAAAATTTTCCCTTTGAAATAGTAAAAAGCCGAGAGCAATGTTCTTGGTGATGAGAAAATAGAATTTTGTTTTGGTGAAAAATGATTTATTTGGCTTGGTTGATTTGGTTTTATTTTTGTGTTAGTTAATTACCTATTTAACCTTGGACTTTGTGTGGTTCTAATTCAACCACACCTCCTTCCTTTCCATGTCATGCTTATGTCATGCTATGATGTCATCTTTCCCTCTTTGTCCTCTTCTCATTGGTTGGGTGACATCATCCTCTCTAATCCCCTTGATTAACTTCCTAATTGTTTGCCTAATGACTGCTGATCTGTTATACGGTTCGCTTAACTTTCGTTTTCATTTATCGTTTGAGGGATCATACCCGGGATCTTATTACTTAGGTTCCCTTAACCTTTCTCAATATATTATATTCCTTTTATGATCCTCTCTTATAATCCTTTAATTTAAATCCTTTTTATCCTGTTACCTTATACTCAATTCTTTCCGTATCTAGTGAATTTCCGGGAAAATCAATGTGTTCGGAATTTGGATTCTGACGATCTTTACATACACTTATATCCCATATAAAGTACTAATAAAATCTCAAAATATCCATACCAGAACCCCTACATAGTGTGGCATGAAAAGTTTTCCCATTCAGCAAAAACATTATTCATAAGGGTTTCAAAAATTTCCAAAAAAAATTGGGGTTATTACAGTCTCCCCTCCTTAAAAGGATTCCGTCCCGGAATCAGATAGAAAATGAATAGGGGTACTCTCTTAGCATTGCACTTTCTAACTCTCGAGTAAATTTTCCCACATTATGGTCCCACCACCAAACTCTGCCTAGTTTGATAATCCTTCTCCTGCACTTGTTCCTTTTCACTCTATAACCCTTCCTGGTTGCTCCATATAGGTTACGTCGGGTTGCATGTCTATGCGCTCGTATGCCCCTATTTATCTGGCATCTGAATTACACTTCCTTAATATTGATACGTGAAACACGTTACGACCTGCTACATGTTCGGGGTTAGGGCTAGCTCATATGCTATCTCCCCAATACGTCTTAATATATCCAAGGGTCCAACAATTCGTGGACTTAGCTTTCATTTCTTTCCGAACCTCATCCTTCCTTTCCAAGGAAATACCTATAACAACACTAGGTCCCCTACTTCCTATTCCTTGTCATTTTGTGTCAAATCAACATACTTCTTATATCCATCTTGGGCTACTACCAGCCGTCCTCTGGTTAGGTCTATTATATCCTTGGTCCTTTGGACTACTGCGGGTCCGAGCATCTTGCGCTCTACAACTTCATCCTAACATAAGGGGGATCAACATTGTCTTCCCTCAAAAATCTCATAAGACGACATCTCGATACCTGACATATGATCTATTGTCGTAAGAAACTCAATCCGTGTTAAGTGATCATTCCAATTTCTTTTAAATCTATTGCACAGACTCTCATTATAACTTTTAGCATTAGAGCTTTTGCTTCTCAATACCCATTCTTTTCCAGTTCGTAATCGCTACTACCTTCCGTTCCTAATATTATACTGGTTATACTTCTGCTCGTTAGCATTCTATAACCTTTTAATAACCACGTCACCCTTAGTATCACGAATGTGTTTCCATTCCGAATACTACCACAACTTTACTACTCCTTTTTCAGCTGCTTCTATCTTTGGAAGCTTGATCCATCGTATAGAAGTAAAAGAATTTATTGAGAGATCACTATGATTATGAACACTTGTTACATTGCATAGTTAGTACAGAAGGTGGCCAGCCTTTAGTACTTGACAAGCAATTAAACAACATGTGGTATCCTACTAGGCTTCTATCACACAGATAGATAGTCATTCGGTAATACCTCCCCTTCTGGAAGGGTTGTTCTTCTCAGTTTATATGAAATGAAAAGAAGAGAAAAGAACGAATTGAAGAGAATTGTATATATGAAAAAATATACTGCCACAAAATATCTGGCTTGGAACCTACCTCTGAACTATAGAGGTTTATCATAGTAGAACAAAACATATATGTATTTATATCAACATCAAGTATTATCGCATCGCATTTTGCATGCTTAAATATTTTTTTTTATTTTTTTTTTGCTATTTCGTCCATCATTCTAGGGACCCATGCTCTTCCTCGAGCTTATACACAATCACCTTTGAAACTCCCTCGATATCGAAAATCGAATCTGGGATCTCATTCTAGACATCATCGTTACTAGAATCCTATGCTTGTACCGCAACCTTCCTCATATAGTAATACGACTCTCTTTTCATAAGAGGGAATAAATATTCAATAGGTAGATACTCTACTTAATTAGTATATCAATGATAACTTATATGCCACCACGACCCAATTAGTGGTACTCAATCTCAACATCCATTCCAATACAACTCTCATGGTTGTAATCGACTCATTACTCGCAGAATCATTGTTGCACTACTATGGTCCACCACTGACTTACTGTCGTCATTCATTTTCCATGAAATCTTAATATTTAACCATACGGAGTCCATATATGTCGTATAAAATTCTTCTAAGGAGGTAACATAATCACCATTCATGATTCATGAAGAACACTCCTGATCCTGACATACATACATGACATGAAACAGATAAAATTGCAGAAGAGTTTCAGTCAAAGCAACGATAGCAGGTTAATACCATTCTTAATCATATGCCTTCGATAGAAGACTTAACTCAAAGGTTCGTTTAGTCCTTTTTTGAAATATGGTCCTGGATTATTCTCAAGATAGTACCTTCTGAGATAGATAGCCCGCTCATGGCAATTACACGAATTAAACCTTTAACCAACCACTATTACGGTTGGGTATTGTACAGTCATCAGAAGGAATGTCAATCTTCCAAACCATAATACAACCTGCATAGCTTTAACCATCATCACTGTATTCCTTTGGCACAAGCGCCTATAATTATCCTCTTACCTTTAAAGTGTCGGCCACCTCTTTGGCCTTTCCTGATATTAAAATTTCCTTACAGTCAATGTCATTTGTACCTCCTCCAAATAAATTTTCTACCTTATTTCAATCACAGCTTATGTGAAGATGTTTTCCTTAAAATCTGATGAGTAAAAAAAATTACCATTTTTCCATAAGTTATCCCCTCAGTCTTTAGAGGTTAATCACTGTCATGACTGACTCTCAATCATAATTAGAACATCTTTTATCTTAAGTCCTAATTGCCCTGAACAATTTCGACCATTACTGGTTCGATCCATACCTTCTCGTGGTTTAACACGTGCCTCACTTGGCATCAATATAATTACGTCATATTTCCTTTATCAACATTTCTATTCTTGAAAATTTTGAATTTTACCTTTCTCCTTGTAAAACCTCTAAGGTTATCCTTGAATCGTTCCTCATTTATTCCCTAGATACAGGGCATATCAAAATACCATTTACTAATACTAAAACCATTGTCTATATACTTCTGAAAAATTTCTCCACTGATTCTTAAAGGTTGTTGTTACCTTAACCCTTTCCAAATCATACTGTCAAAACTCATACTGTCCCTATTAAGGGTGAAATGCCAACCTTTATGCATTCCCCTAGGATTCATTTTAAGTTACCGATGTTCTATCCGTAATTCCACTTTAAAAAGGTACCTGCATCCTTCCATGGATAAATCAAGTCATATATCCCTGATAAGGGTGTCTTATTCAATCATTCCCACCTCGATAGTATATGCCTAATTTCACAATAACATTTGTATACAAAATGAGGTTAATCAAAATGGCCTCCAAAAGATAACAACGGTTATCCGCTTTTCTTGCCTAATTTGGTAACGATAACAAGGATGTTCTGGAAGATATTGGTCGTGTTCAACGTGAACTTCTTCTTAATAATTCCTTATTTACTTTTGTTGTTTATCTCAACAGTCATCTCAATGTTGGGATATCTTTCATACCTGGCGTCTCCCTTTCTGGGTATCAAGCCACCGGTCTTACACTTCACATTCTTGAAGGTCACTTCCTTCCTCCAATTCTCCTAATTTTCTTACTTCCTTGTCTCCCCAGTCTATCCGCGTCTCATTATTTATCCTTCGAACTATCTCAAGGTTTCCTCGAATCCTCCCAACTTACAAGGGATAAAATATATGTATCTCTTATGCCTTCAACCATCAATTTTAACTTATGGTGAATCACCCTCATCCTGACGAATGCATACTTTTCTATTTCTATTGCTACGAGTCTTTAGGGTTTCCTCATACCCAACTCCCTTATCATACCTCAAACTCTATTGCCTTTATATTCCTTTCCACTTCAGTTTCTTTTTTTTTCCTTTCTCTTGTCATTATTTCATGAACCAACACAACATAAGCATTGATTTCAAACATCCCGTCATTCTGGATTCGTGTCCTCAGAACGAATCTTGATAACTTTTACAACTTAGATTCATAATTCATCATACTCGTCTGCCTTTGTTCTGGCTCTAAAGCTTTTACACTGTCTCCATAACCTTGGGAAGTACTTTCCTGAAAACAATTGACTGAACTTAAATCAGTTTATTATAATCTCTTGCTCCGTGCCTTCCTTGGCCTTTCACCAGCGGGTGGCCTCCCTCTTAGAAGGGTAAGTGACAAAAACAGTCTTTTATGATTCGTCAATCATTTAGAATCTCAAATGATTCATATATTTCCTTTAGCCAGGCTCTTGCCTCGACTGGGTCAGCTTGTTCCTTGGAACTCTGAGAGCTTAGCGACTTAAAGGTCCTGAAAGAATTTCACACCACATTGTTTCCTCAAGGTGGTGGTTAGGGGTAAAAGTATAAGTTTTGTTTTAGGCAGGTCCATGGATTGCCCAATAGGAGTACCATTCCTGTTCTTCCTATCTTGCTCGACTTCTGTTTTCTCAGTCTAAATATTTCTCCCTATTCCCCCTAATTGGGGTCATCTTTTTAATTTAAAATCTTCATTTTCCACTTCATTATATTCTGGGTTCCTTATATCTTAATTGCGACCTCCCTGATTATCACATTCAAGGTTTGCCCCTAATCTTATTCCTTGTGGGGCATATTACTTGGAAAAAATTTGAGAATCTCTGGATATTTGTCTTACTTACTTTGCTTAAGTCTTTCCCTCGTTCAGTCCTTGCACGATTGCAAATTATGAATTCTCAAGTTCTATAACTTCATGACACCCTCTTACGTGTTAATAGTGCAATTGACAATATGAACTTATCACCACGAACTGATCTGAACTGAAATTAACGAATATATACATAACCATTGGTTCGAGGGTACAACAACTGAACATATTAAAGAGAATTACATCATTTGATCTGATCGTTTCTATCCCAAAAGTACTACCATAGATAATCATCTAGTCATTAAAACTAATCATTCATAACTTAGGCTAATCCTTCCAAAAGCGGTGCTACATAAAATTCTTGTCAGATTATTCAGACTCTGCACACTATTATGGATCAAGAAATGCGGGCACGCACGACATCCCTAACCTGCTCCATTAAAGCGGTGATGAGGTCTAGGATAGTTGCAAGTAGAGCTGGATCAATCTGACCCTCAAGATGGCCTCTAGTTGTAACACGGGTGGTAGCCTCAATCCTTTCCATGCTATGAGCTAATCCCGCCGGAAGTACCCCGCCCTCAATCCTTGGTGCAGTAAGTCGATCCAACAGATCACTCCTAACATTACGGGCCTCGGACAGGCCACCCAGGGTCATCTGATAATCAGCGATAAGAGAAGCCTGAGTGGTAGCATCTAGCAGTCCATGGGGTACAGGTGGCGCAGACCCAGGAGATCCAAATGGATAACCAAGCACGGTATCAGGGGACAATGGTGCAGGAGATAAAGGTGGCATTTCCTCAGTAGGTGTTGGGCTCTGTACCGGGGATGGAACAGGAATTGGTGGAACCTCATGGATGTCTACAGGAACCTCTGGAAGAGGGTCTGATACTGGTATAATTGGTGTCGTGGAAGGCCCCACTCCTTCTGCCCTCATTAACCTTTGTGCCCTTGGTAACTCTTCATCCTCTAGTGCCACCCTCACGGCCATTCTTGCTCTGGTAGTCGCCCTGACTACGGTCATCAATTCCTCAGCGGTCCTCTCTTCATTCTCATCAGGATCCTCCATGAGATCCTCCTCAGCCACAATCCTTTCCGGAATAACATCCTCAACCGCAACATTTTCAATATGAATCTCATCCGGTCCCTCATTAGGGTACTCCATCGGATTCACAATTTGGTCTCCAACTTGTAATAAAACATCCTCATGCTGATGCCCCTGAACCTCAGGGTTCGGTGCCTCGCTGCCCTATACGAGAACGAACTATGTTACTATCACGATATTTATAAGGGTTCCCGTAAGGGTTTTAATTGTCAGTACTACGTTAGGTAGCCCGACTATGAACTTGGCAAGAGTTCTTATTATCTTAGTGAACTTATTATCTTAACGTCACATCATCTCTGAGGTTTATAACGCTTAGCTCTGATACCATTTCTGTAACACCCCCAAATCCGGGGTCGGGGATCCAGGTTGTCACGAGTTCCATTTCCCTTAATAACACCCAATCTTAATAAATTATCAACTACTCTGTACTGTGACCCCACAATAAACACACACACCACAAGTTATAGTCTCAGAGATGAATATCCAAAAATAATCACAAGTCATTTTATTCCACCATTATATGCCAATACACCTTAAAAAGGTTTCTGAATAAATTTACATTTCTTTGCCATTATCACAATTCATAAATATACATAATCTGGTACATCAAAAGTTGAAAGCCTAGCCTATTGGTAATTTCTACCTCAGCTACAGCGGCCTCAACGCTTCCCGAAAGCTGCGGAACGTTTCCTATCCGCTTGCGAATTGGGAGCTTGGTCCTGTTCATCTTATCTATCTGATGTTGTGATGAAAGAAGAAAGCAAGGGTGAGCAACAAGCCCACCAAAATAATATGTATAATAATTTACAATATATGAGCATTCTCATAGTACTCAAGAAAGTCTTGGTTAAGAAGAAATGAACCAAGTTGATATCTTAATGCGATGAAGTCGCAAAATATTCAGTATATATATATACCTATATACTTTTCAAATATTGGAAGTCCTCTTCCATGCCTAATACACACAGAGTTCCAGTCTATAACTGTATAAAAATATCGTTGCAAGGTGATTTCATATATTTAACCTTGTCTCAACGTTTTTCTGAAAATCTTTGACATGCATAAGATAATCATTTACTAGATATAAGTTTAAAAGATGAAGTTACAAGATACTCCAATATACTTATATCTTTTCCAAATACTACTTGAACTACCACCGTTCAAGTTATAATTAGTTTCAAAAGTTCATCCCATAGATGAGACTACAAGATAATACTTGAATAGATTCGATCTTTGAAATATTATTGAATGAAATGAAGTTACGAGATACTTCATTAAGTCCCGATATATATACACCTTTATATATCTCTCATACATTTCCTGAAAACCTCTGTCATGTAAAGTATGAACAGAGTTGCAATATCCAATGAATTTGGAAAGAAAAGAAATTTTTTTTGGCATAAACCTGATATCTTGCTGATCAGGCAAAGATACCAATAAGTAACCTTTTCTACTAGTAGATGGATGAATCCCCCACCGGTCATCACCCTGGCCACATAAGGACCTTGTGCTGGACCGCAACCCGGCCTCTTACGCGTTGATGGATTGCCACCCAGCCTCTTACACTTTGATAGACCGTACCCCGGCCTGTCGCTTATGCCGACTCAATTAGATGGGCTTACATCCCGAACGTTGGGTAAGTAATCAATTCATTTGTTTTCTCAAAACAGCAACCATGTTGCGAATGTAAAATGCACCACAGAGCTGGATCCCCCAGGTTTTGAGCGAGTATTTAAATCCCCTTTGAAAGGAAGATCTTAAATATAAAAATGAGTTTTGGGATCCGCTCTAACTTTTAAAAATCATTTTGAAGACTCGAAAACACTTTAAAGAGTGTTTGGAGTAATGCTGATTTAATGAAGTAAATCAGTCCCAATATATTTAGAAAATATCTGAATATTATTATTTAAATAATATTCCCATAAAGAATAATCTTATAAAAATAATCGAAGTAGAAGTTTTAAAACTTATTCTTGAAATGGATATTAAATAACCAAAGATATACTTATATGAAAGTACTATCTTTATTTGAATAATCGAAAAATAAGTTTGATTATCGAAACATTATTCTTTAATAAAATAAAGAATATTATTAAATAATAAGCGGAGTCATAATACCTCGAATGAATATTATAAATAATATTCATTAAATAAAATAAAGGAGTCAATACATCCTCAAATGACTATCCAATTAACAATCATTAAATAATATAAACTGAGTCATAAGCCCTCGGATGAATATTCGAAATAATATTCAATAATAAAATAAAGGAGTCATAAGTCCTCGGATGAATATTCAAATATTATTCATTAAATAAAATAAAGTTATCGAATAAACCTTATTCGATTAATAGTTTGGAAAACTATAACCATATATATAAATATATATATATATATATAAAATCTACTCGGGATCCTCGACTCCCGGTTTTAGAAAATGTTTTCACCTTTGGGTCCCTATACTAAGGGTATATGCAAATTACCGCTATTCTCTAGCATAGGTATTATCAACTGAACCAACAGATATATATGACAAGAATATGAAACAGGCATGCATATATATACCATATCAGCATGCTTCAATATATCGCACATTTGCTAATTAACCAACCTGCATCTATCGCAAGATAATGCATATACACATATACATCACAACAACAGTATAACGGATAGAAAACTTGCCTGAGCGACTGGGGGTTACGAATGGCTCGGGACGAGTCTGGTAACCTATAAACAACAAGTAAGTTGGAATTAAACCAAAGTCACTTGTAAATCTATACTCTAACCAACTTAGACTCTGACGCTCGTTTTGCGCTTACTGATTCTCTTAAGTCACTCGAGTCCCTCGGCTCCACCATTTTTAATAATTTAACCATTACGAGTTTTAAGGCGATTCATTCGCGAGTGTCTTACCAACTGCCTAACACTCTTACCATAATTGTTTCATACATTAATTAACCCTTTTTGGTCTTTAACCTATGTTTCAAAGTAAGGCGAGGGGAAAAGTTTCGTTCGTGAAACGCCGTTACTTAAAACGGTCGTTTCTCCTAAACCGTACATCGGAATCAAATGAACTACATATCAAAACGAAGCTCGTAACATGAGATATCTAAACATGGCAATGGTCAACATCTAGAAGGGGGGTTCTCGTGTCCTAATGTTATGAACAAAAGCAGTCTAAAGTAAATCGGATATTACGACGACTATGTTTACGCGATTTCCCAAATTTAAACCAACTCAAAACAACCACAATTCAACCCCAATTCACAATCCAATCCAAACTCCATCCAAAATACATTACAACAGCCCCAAACCAACTCATTATAATCCATTTACTTACTCCTAAAACTTGAATTTAAACTATACTACATTCTTTAACCAATCTTAAGATTTCAACAATTCAATCACCACCATTCCAACCCAAACTCTTAAACAAACATGCTTCAAGCTACTCTTTACCCTAACAACCAAAATCAACCTAGTATACAAATTAAAGCTAGGGTTTGGAGATGATATATATTCCTTGAAGTGGTGTGAGTAGCTAGGAAGCCTTAAGAAGCCTTGAGGAGTCTTAGGAAAGCTTGGATCTTAAAGGAAAATCAAGAAAAATAAAGTTAAAACCTTGAAATCACTATTCATTGTCTTCTTCATTGATTTATTGGAGAAGATAGAGAATGAATTGGTGGCTTAAACTCATAATATAACCATAACTATGCATAAGGAACACTAGGGAATTATCTTACCAATTTAGGAAGCTTGGATCTTGAATTTTGAAAAAATTTCCCTTTGAAATAGTAAAAAGCCGAGAGCAATGTTCTTGGTGATGAGAAAATAGAATTTTGTTTTGGTGAAAAATGATTTGTTTGGCTTGGTTGATTTGGTTTTGTTTTTGTGTTAGTTAATTACCTATTTAACCTTGGACTTTGTGTGGTTCTAATTCAACCACACCTCCTTCCTTCCCATGTCATGCTTATGTCATGCTATAATGTCATCTTTCCCTCTTTGTCCTCTTCTCATTGGTTGGGTGACATCATCCTCTCTAATCCCCTTGATTAACTTCCTAATTGTTTGCCTAATGACCGCTGATCTGTTATACGATTCGCTTAACTTTCGTTTTCGTTTATCGTTTGAGGGATCATACCCGGGATCTTATTACTTAGGTTCCCTTAACCTTTCTCAATATATTATATTCCTTTTATGATCCTCTCTTATAATCCTTTAATTTAAATCCTTTTTATCCTGTTACCTTATACTCAATTCTTTCCGTATCTAGTGGATTTCCGGGAAAATCAAAGTGTTCGGAATTTGGATTCTGACGATCTTTACATACACTTATATCCCATATAAAGTACTAATAAAATCTCAAAATATCCATACCAGAATCCCTACATAGTGTGGCATGAAAAGTTTTCCCATTCAGCAAAAACACTATTCATAAGGGTTTCAAAAATTTCCAAAAAAATTGGGGTTATTACATTGGTGATTGTCACTTTTGCAAGAAACCAGGTAATTGGAAGAGGAACTGTCAGGCTTATTTGGAGGATCTGAAGAAGAAGAAGGTTGCTATTGTTGCTTCTGATTCAGGTATTTATGTTATAGGAATCAACTTGTCTACTTTTACATCTTGGGTATTAGATACTGGATGTGGTTCTTACATTTGTATAAATATGCAGGAACTGCAGGGAAGTAGGACATTAACGAAGGGAGAAGTCGACCTACGAGTTGGCAATGGAGCAAAGGTTGCTGCTTTAGCTGTAGGGACTTATCATTTATCATTGCCCACTAGGCTTGTTTTAGAACTAGATAATTATTTTTACGTGCCTACGATTTGCAGAAACATTATTTCGGTTTTTTGTTTAGACAAGAAAGGTTTTTCATTTTTGATTCAGAACAATAGTTGTTCCTTTTCATTCAATAATGTTACCTATAGGGTTGCACGTTTATTTAATGGTTTATATGTTCTTGATTTAGATACTCCTGTCTATAACATAAATAATGATAATAAATGTATTAAGATGGAAGACTCAAATCAAACATACCTTTGGTATTGTCATTTAGGTCACACAAATGAGAAACGCATTTCCAAATTACATAAAGATGGTTACTTGAATAAGATTGATTTTGAATCATACGAAGAATGCAAATCTTGTCTTATTTGCAAAATGGCTAAAGCTCATTTTACCGGACAAGGTGAAAGGGCCACCAAACGATTAGGACTTATACATAGTGATGTATGTGGTCCAATGCGTACGATGGCAAGAGGTGGCTTTTACTACTTCATTATATTTACTGACGATTTCAGTAGATATGGATATGTGTATCTTTTGAAAAACAAATCCGATTTGTTTGAAAAGTTCAAAGAATACAAGGCCGAAGTGGAAAAGCAAACAGGGAAAAGTATAAAAGTTCTACAATCAGATCGTGGAGGAGAATACTTAAACCTCGAGTTTAAAGGTTTCTTGAAGGAGTGTGGTATCGTATCACAACTTACTCCTCCTGGAACGCCTCAATGGAATGAAGTTTCCGAGAGGAGAAATCGTACCTTGTTAGACATGGGGCGATCGATGATGAGTCTAGGAGATCTTTCAATAAGTTTATGGGGTTATGCTCTAGAAACGGCTGCATATACACTAAATCGAGTTTCAACTAAATCGGTTCAAAAGACTCCATATGAGACATGGACTGAGAAATGTCACAACATGTCTTTTATGAAAGTATGGGGATACAAAGCGTTTGTGAAACATTTGGTATCTGACAAGTTGGGACCAAAATTGGATAAATGTTATTTTGTGGGATATCCTGAAGAAACTAAAGGGTATAGTTTCTATAATCCTACCGAGAACAAAGTGTTTGTTGCTCGAACCACTGTATTTCTTGAAAGAGAGTTACTTTCCAAGAAAATTAGTGGGAGGACTATAAATCTCGATGAAGATTGAGTTGTACAAAATAACATTGAACCAGAGTTGGAAAGTGGGTAGGAAGTACATCAAGATGTTCCTGCTCCAGAAACACAGGTTGTTCGTAGATCTAGTAGGGCTCGACATGAGCCGGAGAGATATTATGGATTTCTCTTGACTCAATATGATGATATAATGCTTATAGATAATGATGAGCCTCTTACCTACCAAGAAGCTATGAACAGTCCAGACTCCGAGAGATGGCTAGAGGCCATGAAATCCGAAATGGAATCTATGTATCAAAATAAAGTATGGACTTTAGTTGATTCACCTGAAGGGGTAAAACCTATAGGGTGCAAGTGGGTTTTAAAGAATAAAACTGACATGGATGGTAAAGTACAGACCTATAAAGCGCGACTAGTGGAAAAAGGTTTCAAACAAATTTATAGTATAGACTATGATGAGACTTTTTCACCAGTGTCTATGGTCAAGTCCATCAGGATTTTTCTAGCAGTAGCTGCTTACTATGACTATGAGATTTGGCAAATGGATGTCAAAACCGCTTTCTTAAATGGGAGCCTTGAAGAGGATGTATACATGATACAACATGAGGGTTTTGTCGATCCCAAGTTTGTTAATATGGTCTATAAGTTGCTTCAATCTATTAATGGATTGAAACAAGCCTCAAGGAGATGGAATCGTCATTTTGATGCAACAGTCAAAGAATTTGGCTTTATTCAAAACGAAGATGAACCATGTGTTTACAAGAAGGTTGGTGGGAGCCATGTGGCATTCCTAATACTATATGTAGATGACATATTACTAATAGGGAAAGACATACCTTTTTTAACAGGCTGTAAAGACTTGGTTGGGAAATAGTTTCTCGATGAAGGACTTAGGCGATGCCACCTATATATTAGGGATCAAGATATATAGAGATAGATCAGGGAAATCATCAACCTAAGTCAGAGTACATACATTGATAAAGTATTGCATCGTTTTGGGATGCAAGAGGCAAAAAGAGGATATGTCCCAATGTCTCATGGGATATTGATCTCAAAAGACAAATGCCTAAATTATTAGATGATAAGGGTCGTATGAGCAAAGTTCCACATGCTTCGGCAATTGGATCAATAATGTATGTGATGATATGTACTCGTCCTGATGTTTCATATGCCTTGAGCATGACGAGCAGATACCAGTCTAATCCAGGTGAGGGTCACTGGACAGCTATCAAGAATATTCTTAAGTACTTGAAGAGGACTAAAGATTCATTCTTGGTGTATGGAGGAGATGAGAAGCTGGTTGTAAAGGGTTACACTGATGCCAGCTTCCAGACAGACAGAGACGATTCAGTATCTCAGTCAGGTTTTGTGTTTTTCCTTAATGGAGGTGTTGTAAGCTTGAAGAGTTCAAAGCAAGAGACAGTAGTTGATTCTACAATGGAAGCTGAGTATATTGCTACCAGTGAAGCATCCAAGGAGGCTGTTTGGATACGGAAATTCATATCGGGACTTAGTGTGGTTCCATCGATCACATATTCAGTTGATCTTTATTGTGATAATAATGGAGTTATCGCGCAGGCTAAAGAACCAAGGTCCCATTCCCGGGCAAAGCATATACTTAGGGGATATCACCTTCTTCAAGAGATTAATGAAAGAGGAGATATACATATATAGAAAGTGCATACTGATAATAATGTTGCCGACCCACTGACTAAGGCTTTATCGCAGCAAAAGCACGAAGGTCATACTAGTTCCATGGGTATTATATACATAGGTGATTGGCTTTATTGCAAGTGGGAGATTGTTAGTGTTTGTGCCCTAGAGACAACACTATTATGTTTATATTATGAAACGTTTGGATTATTAATTATGATTTTATGGATTATTCTTTAGTAATTTATTATATCTTTATTTTCTGTGATAAAATGTTAGATTAATAAATGTCCTTGGAATATGATACGTAAATCTATATCTATAAATATGTGACTTAGAAATGAGATTATGAGAATAGTATTGATATTCCTAAAGGTCCCTAGTCAAGTATTATTGTTAAGGGAAAATAATAAATACATTAAGACTAGTGTGTTTGTCGACTGATGATCACATCTCATTGATCATAGGTATGGTGATACGGAAGTCAAAACACAGGCACATGTATTAAATACATGGTGCTGGATTGACCCGTTGTGAGATATTACATGTTTAAAGTGTCATAAGTTAATCTCACAGTGATAATAATGTATTGGTCCCTTGACCTGAAATCATTATATTTCTATATGAGAATTAATATACTTCAATACTATTGAAAGTTATTCTTGACCGGGTAATAATAAAAGTAGACATTGGGTATATTATGAATCGTTTGAGAAACATGAATTATCTAGATAGGATTTAGCATTCCTTTATTAAAGGAGTGATAGTATTGGCCTCTTGATTGAGTAAGACTATAAAATGCATGGCCGTGCTCAAATAGTAATTTGTTTAATAGTTTACTCATTGATCAAGGAAAGAAGGATTAAACGCTTGCAGAGGATGACACAATGCATGCCTCGAGTTTGATCTATAATATAAGGCTAAAGAGATTATATTACATTGTACATTATTCACGAAAGGTTTAATTGAATCACCAATTATTATTACTTGGGGAGAAATGATGTATTACTAGATGCCACTCATTGTTTATAATTTTATTATTAGAAAATAAAATTATTGCCAACGTAATAATAACTTAAAGGGTCACACACAAAGAACGTTTAAAACGGGGTGTTATTTAAATTATGAATTTAAATATTTTATTGTTAATTTGAATTTAATTATATAATTAATTAAGTGAGACTTGATTAATTTTATATATATTAGAATTTGAATTTAATAATAATATAAACCCAAAAATCAGAATGGGTCCTTATAGAAGCCCATTAAGATTAGGGTTAGGCCCAAACACTCTCTCCTTATATATACATTAAGATGTATATTTTTAGGGTTTAGTTGACACATCACGTTTTTGAGAAAACCCTAACAGCTCTACATCCTAGAGAGGCTAGAGAGAGAGAAAAAAAAGAGGCAACCAAATTGGCTAGTACCGGCTCCAGTGATCGTTGGACGATCGGGCGTTCGTGTAGATACCTTGGAGAGCAGATCTTCGAAAGGAGGGCTGATGTGTTGGTTCATCAAGATCTGTACATTCATCATAATCAGAAGGAAAGCTTTATTAAGGTAAACATCTAATCTCCGAATTAAATGTCTTATTTCGCATGGATCCTGCGTTTGGGTTTCCGTTCTTCATATTTATTTTTGATTTTTCCGGTGCGTTTGTGTCATGAATCCCAACACTTCAGTACGCATGGTACCTTGTCATGCGGAAATAAAATTAATAGTCTCCCCAATTCACAAATTACTAGATCTCTATCCCTCCCTTGTCCTTTAAGAATCCTATCATATCCCAAGAACTCGAACTTTATCGAAGTTCCCCAAGCGTTTTACTTGTTAATAGGCACCCTCATCTTGTGTGTGTGTGTGTGTGTGTGTTTGTATGTGTGTGTATATATATATATATATATACTTCCGAGAAATTTTGGAGGAAGTATTAAGATAATGTGAGTTGACCGTTTTCAAAAGATAAATAAATAATGGGGAGTTTCTTTTGACACTATAGTCAAAATATTTAAAGATACGCAGAATATTTTAAAATAGGTTTTTTGATTTTTAAATCATATTAAATCATTTAATAAATATTTAATAATTAAATAATAATTATTAAATAATAAACCTCGAGTAATTCTATTTTAAAAGAACATTTGAAATAATATTCATCAACTAATTTCTGTTTAAGAGTTTAAATTAATCTATAATAATATTAAATAATTGAATTTAAAATAAAATAATCATCATAGAATACTTCTCCTATTTAAATGAATATCTGAAATAATATTCATTGTTCGAATAATTAAAATAACTGAGGGAATGTGATCTTTGGAAATCGTTTTAAAGAAATTTGAGGTATTAAAAACTTTGCAAGTGGACATCTAGTCTCTTGGAATATTTACTTTAATGATAAAATAGATACGGACTTTATTCATCCCAAACATCTCCGGAACACTTCCGGGTTTTTAAATAAATTATACCGACTGACTCTCTATCTAAAATATATATACCACGCTACTCGCTAGCGTTAATATTTTTAAATAAAACACCTCCGGAATACTTCTGGGTTTTCATCAAATTATACTGACTGATCCTCAGTCTAAAATATACACCTCATATATACAACGCTACTCACTACCGTTATCGATTTAAATCTGATAATGTACATATACCAAAATCATTAACATATCGTATGATATTATATATCACAATTCGTAAAACATCGTAATACAACATCATGTATATATCACAATTATTTGAAAACAAACATAACACAATAGTTTTAAAAAGGTAGGGTTTGAAAACTTACCTGGAGTCCAAGATATGTTTTCCGACTTTCTCTCGTTCCAAGTTTTCTAATAAAAAAATATCATAATCTTAATCAGGATTCCTAATTTCATCAACGACTTATTCTACTAATAAGTGTAATACTTAAAATTTTTTGATATTCGACCTACTCGAAATAATTATCAACCCTTGGTCGTAATGGATGGTCAAAGTGGTCTTCTAGAGTTGACTTTACCGAATGTTACTATTATGAGACTCGCACTCTAACATTTTTAATAAATCAAAAAATTAATATTTTAATATGAAACCATCTTGAGGAGCTTCTTGGGTGTTTTTAATATTTATCATAAAAGTTTCATTTTGGAAACATGAAAATAAATAGGTGAAATAAATTTTAAAAATTCGTGCAACTACGGAGTTTTACTATTTATAACGCTTTCACTAAAACATTGATTTCTCTCAAATCGTTAACTTAGTAAATACACCATTTTCGGGTGTACAATCTAGATAACATTTAGAATAAATGACTCAAAAATATGATTTTCTGGGAAGAAGGGAAAATTTCCCGGGGTAGCAGTTTATTTGCGGTAGATGTTTTTGGTATTCACTCCTTGCGCGACCTCAGCTCCGACATTTTTATAAAATTGAAATATTAATATCTTTAGCTAAAATTTTAAAGAAATCTTCCTCACTATATAAGTAAGATACTGACCAAGTTTCATAATTTTAAACAATGTTTAAGGGCCTCAATTATACCTTCAAAGTCAGCACTAGGCAATAATTTAGTTTTCTCGACTACGTTCACTAAAACGGACTTTTCTCCTAATCCGTAAATCATCTCGGCACGATCTTTATATGGTTACAAACTAAAAAATAAGAACTTCACATAAATTTCTAGTGGTGTTCAAAAATATTAAATTTACTATTCGTATTTCTTACTTAAAATGGTCCTAAATTCAAACGGATATTACGACGGTTATACAATGAATGATTCTAAATTTTAACTACGTTAAATCCATTAACAACCACTTAATCATCAATTTCACCACATTTCTTGCAAGGTCAGTTTATATACTCTATGAAAACATGAAAAAATCAACCCATAACAATTAACCATCAAGATTTATCAATCCAAACTCCATTTTTCAAAAATCATGTCAGACATGAATACGTCATGTAACAATGCTTAAAACTTTAAAAAACATATAAAGGGTAGATGATGTTTATAACTTTCTTAAAACTTTTTAATACTTAATAAGTGCCTAAGATCCTTGGTGAAAGATTGGTCTAACTTTGGGAACCTTAATCTTTCATGAAAATCAATAAAATAAATTATTAATTTTCGGAATTACTATTCACCTCAACTTTGACTACGGATTTGAGCATGCTAACCATAATGGATGATCATGAAACTCTGTGCTAGTATGATCTATGTAAAATATTTCAAACGAGTTATGCTTTGCAATTTTTGAAGCTTGGAAGCTAGGGTTTTTAAGTTTTTTATTTTCATGAAGAAGATGAAGTTGAATGGAAGTTTCATGGAAAGTGGGAGAAGATGAGAGCTTGACTTGGCTTCCTTTGGAAGTATTGATTGATATTTGTGATATGTATTATGTATATATAAGGTATATTCAATAAGATGCATCCAGTTCAAAGCCTAGGTCTTAGCTTGCACACCACACTTGACTAAGTATTTTAATCATAAAAAACATAAATCTTTTTTAAGGAATGTTATCTTTCACTTAGCTTTTAATTTAATTAGCTAGCTTGGATAATTTGTTTCTAATTAGTTTGTATTATATTTGCATGAAATTTGCATGGCCTTACTTCATTTATTCATTCACTTATGTAATTACTTAATTATTTCCTCGTAATCTCAATCAATCCTCGTAAATGATTTGCAGGATAAATCCTTTAATTGTAATCCTTATACTAATCTTGTACTTGGGTTTTATTCGTAGAATTTTAAATCTTTGGCCGTAGTGCAATTCTCGTATTCCTCGATATCTCGTGAAATAGGGTCGTTTTGAAATATTGCTTTTCTCCGAAAACTAATGACATTTTACATACACTAATTTGTCACATATAATCATAATATCAACTCGAAAACCTAAATTAAATACTCGTATATGGTGTGATCGCAATTTTTTTTATTAAATCGCATGATTAATATTCATAAAGGTCTTTTACCGAGGTTGAAAATTCGGGTTTTTACAAAGATACACTTATAGATGTTGATTGGGTTACTATAATGTAAGGAGAACTCAATGAGTTTGAGAGGAATGAAGTGGGGAAACTGGTGCCTAGACCTAAGAATAGGTCAATAATAGGCACAAAGTGGGTGTTAAAAAACAAGAAAAACATTGATGGCGTAATTATCAGGAATAAAGCTAGTCTTGTTGCAAAATGTTATTCACAACAAGAAGACATTGACTATAATGAAATATTTCCTCTTGTTGCAAGACTTGAAATCATCAGGTTATTCATAGCTTATGCAGCTCATATGAAATTCAAGGTCTATCAAATGTATGTCAAGAGCGCATTCTTAAACGGGAAATTGAAAGAAGGGGAATCTGTTGAACAACCTCCCGATTTTGGTGATCTAATGTACGTGTACTCTATATGGCATATTAAATCAGTATTGATTAAAAATTTGATAAATATACAATTCGTTAATATAATACACATATTTAATTATTAAAAGAGAGATAGTTTTAAGTTGATATACTAAGCGAGCTATATAGAACATAGTTAATAATTCTAACAAATGTATCGAATGTTGTAATAATTTTAAGAAACGTATCAAATGATGTGTTGGTACACTGATTTTTTAGGTTCATTATTTCGGGAGACCATGGGTTGAATTCTGACTAAATGCATTTTTTTTTAAATTTATATGGTTTGAAAAGTCAAATAATTAATTTTTTTTATTTTCAGAACTCATGTTAACATATAATTTTATGTAATTTTACTTGTATTACTATTTATTATATTTTTATAAATAGTTAACATAAAATTTATTAATATTTTTCTCAGAATATGAGAAATGTAATAAAAATATCGCTTTTTTAAAATTAAATAGCGGAAATACTTATTCACAATTTTCATCGATTTTATCGACCATATACCGTTTCCTCAGATGAATATTTTACAATAATAATTTTTTTAAAACATGATTTTATAAAAAATTAAAAAAATTGGGTGTAAAGTAATTTTCTTTATAAAACATGATATTATAAAAAAAATCTGAAAAATTAGGTGAAATACCTAACTTTTTTGGGTATCCGATAAAATATTTAATTATATCCCGCAAGTGTTGACTCAGTTGGTTAAAGAGGTGATAATTATTATGACGCCCTCAATCTCGGGGTTAGGAAATGAGGACCCACACACCTTTAAACTATGAATAAATAAGCAAAAATCCCGATTAACTACTAACAGGATCAAACGGAATAAAGTTTGAGACAAGATTACAAATACCAACCATAATATATAATTTACAACCCAAAATAAAACCAAATTTACATAATCAATTCTGACTTGAAACCGACAGATAACCCATTGTATCTTTACAACTTTCTGGCTAAGCGCTTGCTCACATATAACCTGTACTACCTGCTCTGGCATCTGGAAGCCTACAATACGGTAGGGACCACCAGGTACGCTCTTACGAGCAGTGCGCCTAAGTTTGGCCATCTTCTTGCTTAACTGCCATGGTTAGATCAAAGAAAAACATATGAGTATAAAACTCAACAAGTAACTGTAACAACCCAAATCCGGGGTCAATATTTGGTGTCATTAAACAATTTTTACATAATTTAAAATAATATACAAATGACCCCTTAAATCCGGATCGTTTACAGGTTATGGTATGAAACAAGAATCTAACCTTCTAAAATTCACAAAAACTACAATACAAGTTTAAATACCTTTATGCTAATGCCCTTGTCTTATTTTTCTAACATCTTCGTCCTCTCGTAGCGGAGATCTCTCTAACTTCTGCTATCTAACGAAAGATATTCACTTTTATCCTTGCCTGCTTCTGAAAGAAATAAGAATTTACAAAGCAAGAGTGAGCCAAAAATGCCCAGCAAGTATATAAGTGATTTTCAAGTATCAATATCAAAGGAAAATTTCCGGACAAAATCTTTAACCAATCTTAAACAATTCTATTTATTTGAGGGAGTTGAGCGAACAAGTATTGGCTGTTACCAGCCTTTAATTATAAATCCAAAAGTGACAAGTGATTCCCAGATTCGTCTCCTGAATCAGGGTTTTTTCCGGTTTTGGAATCATAAACTTTTCGAGGGAGAATGCTGTTAATGGAGATCAACAATAAATTAGACTAGACACTAGAAACCAATATATGCATTATAACATGCTGATCAGTCAGGATATAGTGTGAATCTATACCCAACTGCATAGACCCAACCAACATATGGGGTACCCAGGCAACTATGGCCTAATAATCAAGGGACCAGCCATCTCTGGCCCTTAGGGTCTAGCTCATCACTGGTGTGGCGCCCTCCAAACCCGGGTCAGAAGTTTGGGGTCCACACACACACACATCATATTTATAACCTGCTTATAACAAATATAAAGATAATAATAATATATAGTGACCCTACTTGCCAACTACCATGAACCGCAACAAGTTAAAGTATGTACACAAGCCACACACACACACTTTATATTACAAACGTCCAAATCCAAACTATTCAAATTCAGAACTGAATATTAAACATTAATACAAACTTTTACAAACATAAACTATCTCAAAAGCCATCAACTAGCTTAACTAGATCAACCTAGACCCCTAGCTCTCGCACTGGATTGGAGATCCTCGCTACCAATTAGTTCCTTCTTAACTGGAAAAGAATATAAAAAACATCGCACAAATGAGCTAACTAGCTCAGCAAGTCACAATGACAAGACTGAGAATAATAATCATCAAGTGAAAAGAGTTATGGTATCAGGTGAACAATGAATAATGTTTTAGAATTGGATATTATATTTTTATTTTAAAACCAAGGTTAGGCTGCTGATCAGTCACGCACTAACCCCGAGCAAGGCACACAGCTCTACTCTAATTACTGGATCTAAGGCACACATTGGCCTAACTTGACCACCAATCTGGTCTGACCACGAATCTGGTCCACAATTTTATAAAACAATCCAATTCTAACATAATAATAGAATAAACAATGTAAAGCAATAAATAGAATCATAAGTAACATCGGATGTTTAATAATAAGATGGTTCCAATCTTCACAAAGGAACAATATTGTAATTTCAAAGAATGGCTGTCAGGTAATGAAAGAATTGGGTAACAAAGGAATCAAAGTTTCAAGGTTATAAGGATTTGATCTTTCAAAGCATAAGGTACAATGGATTGAATATGTAAGCAATCTAATTCAATGGTTGGTATTTAGTTTGTATGTATTTGTGGAGTAGTATCGTATATCTGTGATTCGTATTCGGGTATACAACAATCAATGGTTCAGAAAGAAGAAGGTTTAGGGTTTAGTGCTTCAAAGCACATGCAATATGAAACAAGACCATTAATCAACTATAATATATCTCGAGAAAGTTCAGAACACTTGCCTGGCACTAGCTTGCTATACTTCACTAACTTTCAATCACAGCCGTCTACTCCTCGACTATCTGCTTCCCTTTCCTATGCCTTGCCTCTTCTGCTCACATATCATAAGCATCTATCAATACTCAACTCATACAATTCTATTCAGTGTATACTTCTATCTACCCTTCATTTCACCCAAATCGAACTAACGGATTGAAAGTTACGCTAAAAACAAATAAACATCGAACATATAGACCGACAGTCAAACAACAAGTCATATATAACACGTAGCACGTTAAACAATCAACGATATATCATTTATAAAGGAGTCTCGGGTCATAAACAGGCTTTCGGGTATTTTATATGATTTTAAAAGATTGTTCAGAATTAAAACGGGTCGTTGGATCAATTTCGAAGCAATAAACAGGGTTCGGTTGGCAAATTTGGCTTCAAAACAATTTTATAATAATTACCGAACCTTAAAAACAATTTAAAATAATATTTTAAAGCTCGAAACTATTTTTCGGAATTTTTAAATCATTTTTAAATAATTAAATCAAATTAAATAATTAATTAAAATCAATTAATAATTAATTAAATCAATTAATCAATTAATTTTTGAATTAATTGACCAATTAATTAATTAATTATTAACTAAAATTAATTAACTAATTAATTCAGATTTATTTTTGAATTAAAATTAATTTTTTGGAATTAAAATAATGATTTTTGGAATTTTCAGAAATTAAAAAGGGAATTTTATAATTAATAAATAGAATATATAATTTTTATATGATTTTAAAAAGGAATCCAAAATATGCAAATTCTGGAAACCTGGGGGACTAAACTTCATCACCTATAAAAATACAGGGGCTAAACTGCAATTTTGCAGTTAACCCCGCCGGAAAAGGACGGGTTCGCCGGAGAACTTGTCTCCGGCACCGTCACACCTTCACAACCTCCAGATTACATCTACAATTCACAAGAAACATAAACCTGCAATTAAATCTCATAGATAACCCTTGGGTTGGCCGGAAAATGGCCGCGAAGTTCGCCGGTTTCCGGTGACCCGACGCAAATTTCAAAACACAACTCCCTTTGATTCAGGGATCCTCTGTTAACGAGCTATACATCAATCGATTGCAAATTTCATGAGGAACAAAACCCACTATACCTCAACATCTCATTACCCCTAGAACAAAAGGCCCTAAATTTCAATTAAGAACATTCATACGGGTTATAAACCCTAATTTTAAAATTCGAAAATTAAACTCAATTTTGAACATGTTATTGAACTCAGTTTTCCTTTCTTTCCAAATCTTGTCAATCCTTTCCACGGCGATACTTTCAGTAATACCAGATTTCCTTCTTCGAATTCCATATCTTTCCTTGATTGATCTGCATACTTCCTTTGACGGTCTTGTGCTGCTATCAATCTCTTCTGGATAACTTCAGCAACTTCCTTCGTCTGTTGCACCAATTCAGGTCCAAGAATTTTGCGTTCTCCTACTTCGTCCCAATATACAGGAGATCGACATTTGTGTCCATAAAGAGCTTCATAGGGTGGCATCCCAATACTGGCATGATAACTGTTATTGTAAGCAAATTCTATCAAGGGTAAATGCTCGTCCCAACTTCCTTTGAAATCAATAGCACAAACACGTAGCATGTCTTCGATTGTCTGGATTGTTCTTTCACTCTGGCCGTCCGTCTGTGGATGGTAAGCCGTACTCATATTCAGTCTCGTTCCCAAACATTCTTGAAAACTTTTCCCAAAACCTCGAATTAAATCTCGGATCTCTATCGGATACAATAGACACAGGGACTCCATGACGAACTAAGATTTCTTTTAGGTACATATGGACTAACTTGTCTAATGAAAATCTTTCATTTATAGGCAGAAAATGAGCTGACTTGGTAAGTCTGTCCACTATAACCCAAATGGCATCATGATTGGCTTTCGTCCTTGGTAATCCGATTATGAAATCCATGGCAATATGCTCCCACTTCCACTCTGGAATCTCCAATGGCTGCAACAATCCACTTGGTCTCTGATGCTCTGCTTTAACTCTCTGACATGTGTAACATCTGCTAACCCATTCCGCAATCTCCCTCTTCATATCTGGCCACCAATAATTTTCTTTTAAATCTCTATACATTTTGGTACTCCCTGGATGGATTGCATAATTTGAATTATGAGCTTCCTGTAAAATTTCATTCTTCAACTCCGTTATTGGTGGAATCCAAATTCTAGAAGAAAACCTAAGAATACCTTGATCGTCCTTTTGCGTGCATAATTCCTCTCCTACCAAACGGTTAATGTCCTGATCCATTACCTCTTCTTGACACTTCCTTAACTTCTTTAATAATTCCGGCTGGAAAGTCATACTATATATTTTGACTTCATCAGGCTTGCAAACTCTAATCTCCAATTCCAATTTCTGAAATTCCTTATATATCTCCTCGGGTACTGATAACACATTCAACTTTTCTTTCCGACTTAACGCGTCTGCCACAATGTTTGCTTTACCGGGATGATAGTTAATCATGGAGTCGTAATCCTTGATCAACTCTAACCATCTTCTTTGTCTCATGTTAAGCTCCTTCTGTGTGAATATGTACTTCAAGCTTTTGTGATCCGTATAAATCCCGCACTTTTCTCCATATAGATAATGTCTCCAAATCTTCAAAGTGAAACCTATAGCTGCTAGTTCCAAATCATGAGTAGGATACTTTTGTTTGTGGGGTTTCAATTGCCTTGACGCATACGCAATAACCTTATCGTGCTGCATCAGAACACATCCGAGTCCTTTATGATAAGCATCGCTATAGATTACAAAATTCCCTTGATCATCTGGAAGTGACAAAATAGGTGCCGTAATTAATCTTCGCTTCAATTCCTGAAACTTTTCTTCATATTTATCGTTCCATATGAACTTTTCATTCTTCCGTGTAAGCTTCATCAATGGTGTTGCAATCCTTGAGAAATTTTAAACAAATCGGCGATGATATCCCGCTAATCCCAATAAACTTCTTACCTCTGTTGGTGTTCTCGGTCTTTCCCAATTTGTAATTGCTTCAATTTTCGCTGGGTCCACTTTGATCCCTTCATTACTGACTATGTGTCCTAAGAACTGAACTTCCTGTAACCAAAACTCACATTTTGAGAATTTAGCATATAACTTCTTTTTCCTTAAAATCTCCAAAGTTGTTCTCAAATGTTCTACATGATCCTCTTCTCTCATTGAATAAATCAAAATATCGTATATGAACACAATAACAAACTTTTCCAAGTATTCCTTGGAAATTCTGTTCATTAGGTCCATGAATGCCGCCGGGGCATTGGTCAATCCAAAAGACATCACTAAAAATTCATAATGTCCATACCTTGTCCTGAAAGTTGTCTTTGGTATATCCTCTGGCTTAATATTTAGTTGGTGATATCCTGATCTCAAATCGATCTTGGAGAAGTACTTGGCTCCTTTCAATTGGTCAAACAAATCATCAATTCTGGGTAACGGATAATTGTTCTTGATTGTAAGCTTGTTGAGCTCCCGATAGTCGATGCACAGTCTCATGCTTCCATCCTTCTTCTTGACAAATAATATCGGTGCACCCTACGGGGATACATTGGGTCTGATTACTCCTTTCTCTAACATCTCTTGTAATTGCTTTGCTAGTTCCTTCATCTCAACGGGCGCCATTCTGTACGGGGCCTTGAATACTGGTTCCGTTCCAGGTGCTAAGTCAATTGCAAACTCAATTTCTCTGTCTGGAGGAAGTCCTGGTAATTTATCGGGAAACACGTCTGGAAATTCATTAACTACTGGAATATCTTCAAGTTTTGCTGGTTCCTGACTTCTATCAATCACATATGCGACGAAATGCTCGCATCCTTGTCGTAGTAACCTTTTGGCTTGAATCATCGTTAAGAACTTCTTTACCTGCTTCTGGCCCTTAAACGTTACTATTCTTTCATCTGGCGTCATCACCATTACCTTCTTATTTCGACAATCTATCTGGGCATCGTGCTTAGATAACCAATCCATTCATAAGATAATGTCAAACTGTCCTAGCTTAAATGATATCAAATCTACACAAAACTTATTACCCGAAATCTCAATCTCACAATTCCCACAAACTCTATTAACAGATATACGTTCTTGATTTGCTAATTCCACAGTCGTTATTTCATTTAAATACTCAACTGGACAATTTAATTTACTAACAAAATCTTGAGAAATAAATGATCTAGTTGCTCCCGAATCTATTAACACTTTGGCACATAAAGAATTCACATTAAGCGTACCTGCCACGACATCAGTATCCTGGATAGCATCTTTTACAGACTTATCAAAAACTCTAGCCCTTGGAGTCTCATTTACTGCTGGAGTAGATCCCATAATTCTTAATGCATTACTGACTGGGCTGGTGTCTTGCAATCCCTGGCTATATGTCCTGGCTTCCACATTTAAAGCATGTAAATCCAATAGCTGGAACCTTAACCGCTGGATTCCGGATAGGCTGATCCTTGTTTGCTGGCTCCCTCGTTGGCTGATTGCGGCACTCCCTCGAATAGTGCCCTTTCTGATTACACTTGAAACAAACCACATTCAACTTATTACAGACTCCTCCATGTTTCTTCCCACATACCTGACAATCTGGAAAAGTTAACCTCAACTGATTCGGCTGATTCACATTGACTGGATGGTTGCTTTGACCTCCGTCTCCTACATTTTGCTTTCTGAAATTATAATTTCTCCCTGGCTGAAACTTTCCCTTCTTAAAATTTGGAAACTTCCCTGGTTGTGACTGTCCTTCATTCCCTTCAAACTTCCTCTTCTTACTCTCATTTTCCTTCCGTGACATCTCGCTCTCTGTTTCTGCAATCATGACTTTCTGTACAACTCCTGCATAGGTATCCAATTCAAATATAGCTACCTTCCCTCTAATCCATGGCTTCAGACCTTGTTGGAATCTCTTGGCTTTCATCATGTCAGTATCTACATATGATGGCACATACCTTGACAAATCCTCAAACTTACTCTCATAATCAGCTACCGACATATTTCCTTGCTTTAACTCTAAAACTCCAGCTCCATCTGATCCTGAACAAACTGGGGGAAATATTTTTCTAAAAACAATTCCTTAAACCTCTCCCAAGTAATAACATATGTTCCTTCCAATGTCTTCACAGTCTCCCACCAATAGGTGGCCTCATTCTTCAAATAATAACTTGCAAACTCCACCTTTTGTTCTTCCTTTACTTTAACTAAAGCAAATGACTTTTCTATTTCCTTTGACCAAACATTCGCTTCAATCGGATCTAAGGAACCCTTGAATTCTTGTGGGTTTACTACCTGAAAAGTTTTGAAAGTTACCTGGGGATTGGTCTGTCTTTGTTGTTGTTGAGTCAAGTGAACTGTTTGTTGGGCCAAGATTTGGAGAATCTGGGCTATTGCTGGGTCTATGGGTCCTGGGTCTGCATTCTGGTTAGTATCATCTTGGTTGTTATTGTTGTTGTTGGTTTCTTCATTCTGGGTGTTGGTGCGGGTATTTCTTCTGGGAGGCATTTTCTGTAAAGAATCAAACAACTTATTTAGCTTTTAAATCAAATCCTTTACATAAAAGAAAAGTTTTGTAAAACATAAATATCTCTTTTTGAAAACAGTTGTAACAGTTGAACTAAGTAAATTGCATGCTTCTTTACAGAATATACACAGTTAAGGGGACAAGGTATATGGTATCACAGGGCTATAACTGGTGCAATAAATAAAGTAAAGTAAAACAGGTACAGTATTGTAAATGACAATGCTGGAAAGGAAAAGGTACTGATATATATAGATTTTAGGTAGTACAAGCGTAAAGACGTTTCGGAAGAAAAAGCAAAAGGGTATAACAAACCTACTCACTAGTCAGCAGATCTAGTCTATAAATACAACCCAAAAGTCTACTAATACATACTACACACTACCGTACATACTAAACAACCACACATCACCGATCAGCATCTCCATCCATGTGCCTCTAGCTCAGGGCAAGTCTGGTCCTCCAATCTCCCCAAGCTCCTTCAGAACCCACTTAGCCCACTCCACAAGAAAATCAGGGGTGATATCCTCATGAGTAGCCTCAGCAATCCTCACAGCAGCTGCTCTCCGAAACAGCTGGAGTCTTCTGAGTTGCCTCTCACCACTCCCAACCTCTCTGGTACGCATAATATGTAATAACTCCTGAATCTGACCCCGTAGGAATCGCTGCTCCATAAGGCAAGCCTCGAACTGATGATATGGGATAGGATAGGAAGAGAACTGAAAAGGTACACCTGTAACTGAGTGACCAGTAAGACCTGAATCAGCAGGTGGGGGTCTTCTGATAGGTGGTCTCATGCCTGGGGGTGGAATAGCCTGCAGTGGTACGGGCTGCAACACAGGTGGAGGTAAAATAGCCAACACTGGTGGAACAACAGGACGTGGATCTGAAGATGGTCCTCCAACTGAGGGCTCTGAGTGATCAGCTGATACAGGGATGAAAGAGTTGGCCATCGCTGCTATCTGAAATCATATCGCAATATAAGAATCTCGAACCACAACGCGAATTATACTAATACCTGTTATACCGTAACACTCAGCCTCTCGACGTTCTATCTTTCTATTTCTTACTTCTAATCCTAACCCTCTACCCATTCCCGTCAACCTAGGCTTGTGTCAGTGACTTATAACCTGTGGCTCTGATACCAAACCTGTGGTGCCCTCCAAACCCGGGTCAGAAGTTTGGGGTTCACACACACACACATCTTATTTATAACCTGCTTATAACAATAATAAAGATAATAAAAATATACAGTGACCCTACTTACCAACTACCACGGACCGCAACAGGTTAAAGTATGTACACAAGCCACACACACACACACTTTATATTACAAATGTCCAAATCCCAACTATTCAAACTCAGAACTGAATATTAAACATTAATACAAACTTTTACAAACTTAAACTATCACAAAAGCCATCAGCTAGCTTAACTCGATCAACCTGGACCCCTAGCTCTCGCACTAGATTGGGGATCCCCGCTACCAACTAGTTCCTTCTTAACTGGAAAAGAACATAAACAACATCGCACAAATGAGCTAACTAGCTCAGTAAGTCACAATGACAAGACTGAGAGTTATGGTATCAGATGAACAATGAATAATGATTTACAATTAGATATTATATTTTCATTTTAAAACCAAGGTTAGGCCGCTGATCAGTCACGCACTAACCCCGAGCAAGGCACACAGCTCTGCTCTAATTACTGGATCCAAGGCAAACATTGGCCTAACTTGACCACCAATCTGGTCTGACCACGAATCTGGTCCACAATTTTATAAAACAATCCAATTCGAACATAATAATAGAATAAACAATGTAAAGCAATAAACAGAATCATAAGCAACATCGGATGTTTAATAATAAGATGGTTTCAATCTTCACAAGGGAATAATATGGTAATTTCAAAGAATGGTTGTCAGGTAATGAAAGAATTGGATAACAAAGGAATCAAAGTTTCAAGGTTATAAGGATTTGATCTTTCAAAGTATAAGGTACAATGGATTGAATATGTAAGCAATCTGATTCGGTGGTTGGTATTTAGTTTGTATGTATTTATGGAGTAGTATCGTATATCTATGATTCATATTCGGGTATACAATAATCAATGGTTCATAAAGAAGAAGGTTTAAGGTTTAGTGCTTCAAAGCACATGCAATATGAAACAAGACCATTAATCAACTACAATATATCTCAAGAAAGTTCAGAACACTTGTCTGGCACTAGCTTGTTATACTTTACTAACTTTCAATGACAACTGTCTACTCCTCGACTATCTGCTTCCCTTTCATATGCCTTACCTCTTCTGCTCACATATCATAAGCATCTATCAATAACTCAACTCATACAATTCTATTCGGTGTATACTTCTATTTACCCTTCATTTCACCCAAATCCAACTAACGGATTGAAACGGGTCATTGGATCAATTTTGAAGCAATAAACAGGGTTCGGTTGGCCAAATCTGGCTTCAAAACAATTTTATAATAATTATCGAGACTTGGAAACAATTTAAAATAATATTTTAAAGCTCGAAACTATTTTTCGGAATTTTTAAATCATTTTTAAATCATTTTTAAATAATTAAATCATATTAAATAATTAAGTAAAATCAATTAATAATTAATTAAATCAATTAATCAATTAATTTTCAAATTAATTGACCAATTAATCAATTAATTATTAACTAAAATTAATTAACTAATTAATTCAGATTTATTTTTGAATTAAAAATAATTTTTTGGAATTAAAATAATAATTTTCGAAATTTTCAGAAATTAAAAACGGATTTTTATAATTAATAAATAAAAAAATATAATTTTTATATAATTTTAAAACAGGAATCCAAAATATGCAAATTCTGGAAACCTGGGGGACTAAACTTCATCACCTACAAAAATACAGGGGCTAAACTGCAATTTGCAGTTCACCCGCCGGAAAACGACAATTTCGCCGGAGAACTTGTCTCCGGCAGCGTCACACCTTCACAACCTCCAGATTACATCTATAATTCACAAGGAACATAAACCTGCAATTAAATCTCACAGATAACCCTTGGGTTGGCCGGAAAATGGTCGGGAAGTTCGCCGGTTTTCGGTGACCCGACGTAAATTTCAAAACACAACTCCCTTCGATTCAGGGATCCTCTGTTAACGAGCTATACATCAATCGATTTCAAATTTCATATATACCTCAACATCTCATTAGCCCTAGAACAAAAAAACCCTAAATTTCAATTAAGAACATTCATACGGGTTATAAACCCTAATTTTAAAATTTGAAAATTAAACTCAATTTTGAACATGTTATTGAACTCCAAATCAGTCATATGACATATGAAATTCATCAGGAAAACAAGCTCTACAACATTCAAGCATCAAATCATTCAAACAATAATCCATACAAAAATTCATATTTTTAATCATAATAATTCGAAAATAAATAAAAATATATAAAATCAACCTTTGATTCTGTAGTAAAACGAGTTCCAGAATCGGATAGTACTCCTCGAACCCTTCGATTTTGTTACTCGAGCTTTGAAAACAGAGATCACTAACACCTTCAAAAGCTGGTTTAATTTTCAGAAGATTATATGAATATATGAATTTTCTCTGTAAAATTCTATAATTACTGTTTGCAAATGATTTTTGGTACGAAATAAAATACGGTAAAGGCAATTTATAATTACAGAAAATTAGTATCCCGTTGGATCATTCCGGATATAAAATGGTACGTTTATTTATAAAAACAGATCCAAACGGTACCGGTTTTCGAGATAATTATCCAAATCAGTACAATTTGTACTGCGGTCTTGGTCTCAGCGCCTGGTTACACGTTTTACGAGATGATAATTTTAATAGTTTAATAAAAAGATCCCGTTTATCAAAAAATGAGTTTTATTGATTTACCGAAACGAATAATGTATCGAAAATATTGCGCCGGGACCCGCACAGGACAAAGCGTATGCCAAATCGAAAAAGTCGAAACATGGAAAATGCTCGGAATATTGCAATTAGGTTAGGAAGGAGTGCTCGAAAGAGTTTCGGGTTATAAAAATGTAAAAACGGGTGACGTCGGTTGGTTCCCGATTGAATAAAATAGTTTATAAATACTCGGAAAAAGAATTTATAGAATCCATAAATTTCCTATAAAATCATAAATCAACATAAAAATAAATAGGAAGATATGACAATTATCTATATTTTATTTTGGACATATAAAAATTAAAATACTCAATTAATATTATTTTTAAACATGCAAACACATATACCACTTAACAAATACTTCACAGAATAAATACAAAACATGCATAATATTTATTTATTAGCAAAAATAATTACACGATATATCCCAGATATTACAACTGGCCCTTATCGTAACCATCCAGTCCGTGGAGTATTTTGATGTCAAATCATTTTGATTTCAAAACATCCCGATTCAGGGTTCGCAAATAACCCGAAAGAATGTGTACTTGCTCAAGAGATCAATCGATAATCAAGGAACAAGATCAAAAAGTTACTTGCATAAATAAGAGTAATTGCAGCGAAATCTAAAAACAATTAACTATTCTGAACTTAGAATAGGAATGAAGAAATATTTGCAGTATGTAATGAGAAAAGTTAGGAATACTTGCCTCGATAAGCTTTAACCACTATTATCGGTTAACTTTTGGATTGCCTTGAATGTATGTCTTTATCGTCATACCACTATCATATTCTGGCTACGATCTTAACGCTCAGGCCCTTCGATTGGAATTTCGCTGAGCTCGACGACTAACCACTAGATTATTCTTAGTCCGATGTCAATCCTCGGGTCTCCCGACTAGGACCTACAAGGTTGAAATACCCTAATTCAGATAACCATCTCGCTTAACATAATACCACTATCACTTCTACCCATACGATTTTATAACCCAATTCATATTTATATATATTATTGAAATTCACATAGCTATTATGGTTCATATCTTTGAAACTCGGTTCGGTATTTATTTTCGGAAAGTAAATATACTCGTTATTTTGAAAAAAAGGGTAATCGATTATTTATAAAATATCTTGTCCTAACACGTAATTAGGTTTCGTATAATATAATTATATATATATATATATATCCTCTTTTGACGTCTCCGGCAATTGGGGGTTACGTTCCCGTATTTTCAGAATTAATTTCCCGAAAATCGGGCAGCGTCTCCTTTGTTTATCAGCCTACCTGTCGAAATAATTCGACATCAAATCCACAACAACAATCCAATCACAACCAATTCACAATCCAAACCCACTTCATAATTTGAACGCCACTACAATTTCTAAAATAATTATTCATTTTCGTTTTAAAATTAACTCCACGAACTAATTTATTTAATTTATAAATGTAGGACTCAGATTAAAATCATCATTGTCCACCGTCGGCTCGCCGAGGCTCATCGCCGACGGCGGTAAAATTCGTCGGTACCCGATAAATTTCGGATTTCCATACGAATTCCACCGATTAATTATTAGTAATTCCCGCACGAATTATTTATTTTATTCACGAATATCAGTCATGTATTTTCTTGCAGAATTAATAAAACAAAAGTTCAATCAAAACATCTGAATAAGGCAACCACAAGTAAATCAAATAAACCCATCACTACCACGCGTATACACGCGCAAAAACAGAGGGAGGGGCGGTGACAAAGTCACCGGAAACAGGACAAGAATGGCGGTGGTGATTACCGGAAAAGCACACAACAAACACACCCACACACGGACTCACACACACGACAATAACACACACATAACTGTAACCCAGAAACGAGCCAGAAAACGGCAAAGGCAACCGGAGAGATTTTGATGAGAGTGGGGGAAGGATAAGTCTGATTATACTTATCTGTTGCGTGTATTTGTATCATATTTCATTTATTATTCAGATTTCCTTACTCGTAATTTAACAAAGCAGCTATACACAAAATTTGTCGAAGAACTATAACTTACATACCAAAATTCTCAGAATATTCAAAAGTTAATAAAATAAAATTTTCATGATTTAATACTTATTTCTAAAACACACCATATACCCGTATTTACGAATTAAGGAAAAAATGTGCGGGTGAATTTAATCCAAAAACAAAGTTCCGAAATAATTTTAATTTTTTTAAATTATTAAAAACCTAAGAAAATATGATTTTTGTAATTTTTGAAGCATTCTGGAATTTAATATTGAATTTACACTTTAAAACAATCAGATAATTATTTAGATATAAATAATTAATAAAATATAGTTTTCTGAATTTTATAAATCTCCATAATTAATTATTGAAATTATAAAGTCATAAAATAATTTTTAGAGACAATTTCAATATTTATGAAAATAAATTTTCAATAAAACAACTTTTAAAAGTGAAAACAAAACAATACAACTTAGCATTTAATAATACAATTAGTCCTCGAATCCATAGAGTCACATCCAGCTAATACAATACTTTGCTGACAAAATCATAACATATTTTATTTATTTTATAATTCCATAATTACACTTATATATCGGATCCGAAAATAGATTAATTAGTTGTTAAGTAACTGTAAAGACGATCCAATTTAATATCAGATTTGGATAATTATCAAAACCGAGCTTCCTATAAAACATTATATACAAAAATAAAGTAATATTATCTCGACTTCCAAAAATAAGGGTTTTATCGATTTATAAAATGGTTAGAATATCGCAAATTTCACGCCGAGACTCGTACGAGTCAAACCGTACCCCAGATCGAAAAAGTCAAAACACGGAAAGTGTTCAGAATTATCAGATTAGGTTAGGTAGGAGTTTTCGGAAGAGTTACGGGTTGTAAAAACGCAAAAACGGTTGAAGTGGGACGATTTCTGAATCTAAAAAGTAATTTTATAATTACGTAAAAATAACCATTATTAATTCTATAAATCCTTATAAAATCATATAATCATCCCAAAATTACCAGAAAAATACAAAAATTATCTATATTTTACTCTGGACAATTAAGAATTAAAATATCCTAATTTTATCAGATTTCAACACCCTAATATTAATATCATTCATCAAATAATTCACCAAAATTCACATAATAATTATTTATTGATAAAAATAATTACACAATATTTCTCGGACGTTACAATAACTATATAACAGTTCTACGATACAAAATCCACAATATACCATTACTGTTTTTAAGGCATTCTACCTTAACATCTCTAGGTGGCAGATTTTCTGTCTTTGGGCTATGAAAGGGTTATGAAGAAAGGCTTTGGGCTTTCAGGAAACAAAGCTCAATATAGGGTGAAAGCCGACATTCATCACAAATCATTAACAGGATCTCAAATGATCTTTCAAATGGAAAGCGAGAATCTATTCAACTCTGGGAATCAATTATATTATTGATAATAACATAAGAATCGGGGTTCATAAACTGTATGCTGATCAATATCAAAATCAATTCTCTTTTCAAAACATTATAAGCTATTTAATTTTCAAAGAATCAATTACTGAATAAGGAATTCAATTCCTCTTTAAATGATATGGAACCCTTGATTGGACTACTTTAACTTTCAATTCATAATAATACAGGTGATCAGCCCGTACCGACCTCCATCTGGTCTTTAAGGTACCTATGGCATAATTTTAGCCTTAAATCGGACTACCCCCCCTAGCCTCTTATATGACTGGACTAGTCCCGGTACTCTCTTATGTCTCAAATCCAATCCATCAGGAATTCGTTTGGAAAACCTTGTGTTGGAAAAGAAAGGTTTTACTAAATTCATTTTATCATTACCGAGACTATGAAATCATTTAGACTCTTTCAAGTCGAAACTCATTCGTAAGTTCAATTTCAAGAATTCAAAGAAAATGAATGAATCAAAGATAAGCAAAATTCAATGCTAGGGATTTTGATCAAATGATCACAAGGTATACAAGTTAGGGAATCAAAACAGTTTCAAGGATCATTAAAGATAAGATTACAAAGGGATGAAGGATTGTCACACAAGGGGGTTCATAAAGGTTCTTATAGGGTTTACAAGAGTTCAAGGTATTAACAGGTGACCAGGATAAGAATAAAAAGGGTTACTATAAGGTTTGAACAATAATCTTATCAATAACAGGTTCACAAGGGCAATGACAGGGCATCTCAAGAATCAATAATAGGTGTACAAATGCTATAAAAGTTCGATACTCTATCATGGCATGAACAATATCCTCTTTATAATAATATACACAAGTAAGTAGAGTTACTTGCCTGAATTCACTTTCCTATTTCACAAGGGTTGAACTACTGCCACCTAGTACACCTTTCCCTTTCCTAGCCTGAATGCCATCACGCTCCGAATCTACAATCCAAAAATCAAAACCTTAATTAGATTCCCACTCGATGTTCCCAGAACGCTTAACAATTAACCCTTAACGAGAAACCCTAAGAGTATATATGCTCAATTATAAACACACAGCACGTTTACACCAAAGCCCGTATACTTTAACCAAATAGACTTCGAATCATGCATTGCGATGCATATACGACACATAGCCTTTAATCATTGTATTTCAAACTGTATACTTGAGTTATCATATCAATTATATAATCTCATATCAAGACGACTTAATCCTTTCTTTTTCATCATTTAATTCGAAACAAAACAAACAAATAAATCACATAACTCTTAGAAATTTTACATGCAATCACTTGGCAAGGTATAATAATCAAATCAGTCACTTTTATACCCATACTCCATTCGTCTACAACCACAAAACACAATGCAAGAATCAAACATTAACATGCAAGCACCAAAATTGCATATAAACTTGAGATCAAGTCACCACTCATTCTTTAAATCATCTTTAACCTAAACACTTACATGCAAAGCTATATCTTGTCATGCATTTACTATTTCATCCAAAACCAAGTCGAAATTACATCTACAATCCATTTAAACACATAAATCAACTTAATTCCTTAAGAACAATCAAGTACATTCTAAATTTTTATGAATCATATCATGCATGCATCCATTTAAGCATTTGAACTACCAAGCACTCTAATTATCCAATAATTGTTAAGGATAAACATCAACAAGTCATTTTCATCACTAAAAATCAATTTTGATCCTCTCAAAATCAAATGCCCATTCGGGTTTTAGGAAATCATCACATGCAATCATCATTCCAATTCCTCAAACCATCAACTATTCTAATATCTCAACATTATCCTAGAACAAACATCCATAACCATTCAAATTAACAAAATCAACTCAATAACTTTTGAAATAAAAAATCCCATTTGGTTTTCAAATAAAACACCACATGCAAATATCAAAAATAGGTTTATGAATACGAGAGCTCAGTTATTACATCATCACTCACCACCGGTTCACCGGAGTTCATCACCGGCGGCGGTGGTTTCACGGTGGTGCCCCCATTCGGGGGTTTCCAACCTTAAAACCTCCGATTAACTTTCAAAAACAAAGCAACACACGCATGCAAGGCTCAATATTTACAGAAATTTATATAAATTACAATCAAGCATTCAAAAGAAACAAAGACTCGACACTCGACTCAAAACCGAGCCCATCGCACACACACACACTAGCATGCAAGCACAAATACACACATGTATATGATGTAAAGTATATATATAGAATGAGCATGAAGTTTCATGGATGAATCCGTAGAAATCAATGAAAGAAGAGGATTGTACCGAGAGAAAAGAAGAGAGAGAGAGAGAGAGAGAGAGAGAGAGAGAGAGAGAGAGAGAGAGAGAGAGAGAGAGAGAGAGAGAGAGAACTTCGAGAGTTAAGAGAGAAAAGAGAGATATGAGAGAAAGTGGGAGAAGAGAGAGAGTGAGGCCGGGTGAAAGAAAAAGAAAGGGGAGGGGAGGAAGTATATATATTAGTTTGTCAAGGGTAGTATGGTCATTATACCATACTTTAATTTTTCTTTTCTCTTTTCTATTATTTTCAATCTAAAAAATGAATTTAAACACAAAGTAACTCTCTCAGAAAAGATGGAAATGAAATGAGTGATAATTTTAGAGCATAGATCTCAAATTTAGCTTTTCAACCATATTTTTAAAATAATTTTTGATCGAACGGTTGATTTATTACGGGTTTTACAAGATTGTGCTCAAAATAAAATTATAACTCGATAAAATCATTTTAAAATACACCGATCACGAAATAAATCCATCTATCATTTCTATAAAGTCTCTAGGACTATTTTGAAGATAACAAAATAAATTTCACACCTTGAACATACTCGGATAATTTTATAAAAACATTTAAAGGTCCAATAAACCTTATTTTAAATCAAATGAATCCCTTAAAATCATTTAAAAATCAGCAAAGCATATAATCAAGCATATTTCCAAGCAATAGCACATATTCACGTATCACGACTCATACTCGATCACAAATTTTCCTTCTTATTATTATTCCCCTTTTCGCGTATCGGGTCACGTTCTGCTTGATGGCTCGACGCTAAGCGTTTCAATTACGCTTCACCATCAATTATCTATACCATTTGACACGTCTCTAGAATATAATACTTACTTAAACATTCCATTCCATTTCTCATAACATCACATAGTTCACATTTAAACACTTTAATCCCTTTATTAAATCACATAAATTATAATTACACCACAAAATCATACTTTATTCTCTTAATCACGTCACGAAATTCCCAGTTGTTACAATCTACCCCCCTTAAAAGGATTCTGTCCCCAGAATCTAGTCTAAGCAAATAGATGGGGATACTTTTCTCGCATTTCACTTTCTTTTTCCCAAGTTGACTCTTCCACTATTGGATTTCTCCACAACACTCTAATTAGAGGCACAACTTTATTTCTAAGTGTCCTCTCTTTTCGATCTAAGATTCGAACTGGTTGTTCCACATAAGACAAGTCTGGTTGTATTTCCACTGGTTCCAATTTGATCACATGGCTTGCATCAGCATTATATTTCTTTAGAAGAGATACGTGAAACACATTGTGAAGATGTTGCATCTACGGGGGTAACGCTAATTCATAAGCCGCCTTTCCAATTTATCGTAGTATTTCGAATGGTCCAATATACCTAGGAATCAACTTCCCTTTCTTTTCGAATCTGGATAAACCTTTCCAGGGAGATTTTTTAACAACACTTTGTCTCCAAGCTCGAATTGCATATCTTTTCGTTCTCGATTCGCGTACTTCTTTTGTCGATCTTAAGCAATAATTAATCTTTTTCGAATCATTTCCACCTTCTCTTTCATTTGTTGAACTAGCTCTGGGCCAATTAATTTGTGCTCACCAACTTTGTCTCAATATGTAGGGTATCTACATTTTCTCTCATACAACGCTTCATAAGGCGGCATGCCAATACTCGCGTGATTACTGTTGTTGTAGGAAAACTCAATCAATGGAAAATGTTCATCCCAATTTCCTTTGAAATCTATTACACAGGTTCGTAATATATCCTCGATCGTCTGAATTGTCCTTTCACTTTGTACGTCAGTTTGCGGATGATATGTCGTACTCATTTTCAGCTTAGTTCCCAAATGATCATGAAATTGTCGCTAAAATCTTGAGTGAAACCTCGGGACTCTATCAGACACGATAGATACTGGAACTCCGTGATGCATCACAATCTCATCCAGATACACTTTGACCAACTTTTCTAATGAAAATCTTTCGTTTATCGGCAAGAAATGCGCTAATTTCATCAATTGATCTATTACTACCCAAATTATATCATGATTAAACTTGGTCTTGGCAATCCTACTACGAAATTCATCGTGATATGTTCCCATTTCCATTCTGGTATGTCTAGTGGTTGAAACAATCCACTCGGTCTCTGATGTTCTGCTTTTACTCTTTGACACTTACTTATCCATTTCGTGACTTCCTTTTTCATGCTTGGCCACCAATAACTCTCTTTCAAGTCTTTGTACATTTTCGTACTTCCAGGGTGAATTGAAAATCTTGAGTTATGCGCTTCATGCAAAATATCGTGCTTTAGCTCCACAATGTTAGGTATCCAAATACGTGAGTTAACACGATATATTCCTTTTTCATCCTTTTGAGCTTTAATTTCCTCTCCTGACAACTTATCTATCTTGTGGTTCATTACTTGTTCTTGACAACATCGAATCTTTTCCAAAATTTCGGGTTGAAATAACATCGCATACATTGCTTCACCTCCAAATTCTGGAGTCTGTACCTCTATTTCCATCTTTTCAAAATCCTTGATTAATTCCTCTGACGAAGTTAACATATTCAATCTTTCCTTGTGACTTAAAGCAACTGCTACCACATTCGCCTTTCCAGGATGATAATTTATTGCACAGTCGTAATATTTGATCAATTCTAACCATCTTCTTTGCCTCATATTCAAATCCTTCTGAGTGAAAATAACTTTAAACTCTTATAATCTGTATGGATCTCGCAATTTTCCCCATACAAGTAATGCCTCCAAATTTTAAAGGTTAACACAATTGCTTCCAATTCCAAATCACGTGTGGGATACTTCTGTTCATGTGGCTTTAGTTGCCTTGACGCATACGCTATTATTATCCCGTGTTGCATTAATACACATCCTAGTCCTTTATACGAAGCGTCGCTAAAGATCACAAACCCTCATTTCTCATCTGGTAACACTAATACTGGGGCGGTTACCAATATTTTCTTCAATTCTTGAAAACTTTTCTCGCACTTATCCGTCCACACAAACATCTCGTTCTTCCTTGTCAACTTAGTCAATGGAACAACAATCTTAGAGAAATCTTGCACAAACCTTCTATAGTATCCGGCTAATCCCAGAAAACTTTTGACCTCCGTAGGAGTCTTGGGTTTTTCCCAATTCATCACAGCTTCTATCTTGGCTGGATCTACTTTGATTCCTTCTTTATTGACTACATGTCCAAGAAATTGTACTTCCTTTAGCCAAAACTCACACTTCGAAAATTTGGCATATAACTTTTCTTTTCTCAAGATTTCTAAGGAAATCCTCAAATGCTCCATATGGTCTTCCTCCGTCTTGGAATATATCAATATATCATCGATAAACACTATAACGAACTTAACCAAATATTGCTTGAACACTCTGTTCATAAGATCCATAAATGCGGCTAGCGCGTTCATCAAACCAAACACCATTACCAAAAACTCGTAGTGTCCATATCTCGTTCGAAATGCCGTCTTAGGTATATCTTCCGCTTTAATCTTCAGCTGATGATACCCAGATTTAAAATCAATCTTGGAGAAACAAGTAGCTCCTTTTAACTGATCAAACAAGTCGTCAATTCGCGGTAGAGGGTACTTATTCTTAATCATCAATTTATTCAATTCACGATAATCAATACACAACCTCATACTTTCATCCTTCTTCTTTACAAATAACACCGGTGCACCCCACGGGGATACACTCAGGCGTATAACTCCTTTATCCAACAATTCTTGCAACTAAGCTGCTAATTCCTTCGTCTCGACTGGCGTCATTCGATAGGGAGCTTTCGATACTAGTTCCGTTCCAGGAGCCAAATCAATTTTAAACTCAATCTTTTTATCTAGAGGTAGTCTAGGTAATTCATCTGGAAACACGTCGGGAAAATCTCTTACTACCGGAATATCCTCAATCTTTACGGATTATTTCTCTATATCTTTGAAGTGAGCCAAATAAGCTTCGTATCCCTGTCGTAACAGTCTTTTTGTTTGAATAGCCGTTAAAAACTTCTTCTCTTGCCTTTTCCCCTTGAATAACACTTCAGCACCATCCCTGGTCTTTAACTTCACCTTCTTGCTTTTACACTCTATTTGCGCCTCGTGGTTTGACAATCAATCCCTTCCTAATATAACATCGAATTCTCCAAGCTATATCTTGACATGCATTTACTATTTCGTCCAAAACCAAGTCGAAATTACATCTACAATCCATTTAGACACATAAATCAACTTAATTCCTTAAGAACAATCAAGTACATTCGAAAATTTTAAGAATCATATCATTCATACATCCATTTAAGCATTTGAACTACCAAGCACTCTAATTATGCAATAATTGTTAAGGATAAACATCAACAAGTCATTTTCATCACTAAAAATAAATTTTGATCCTCTCAAAATCAAATGCCCATTCGGGTTTTAGGAAATAATCACATTCAATCATCATTCTAATTCCTTAAACCATCAACTATTCTAATATCTCAACATTATCCTAGAACAAACATCCACATCCATTCAAATCAACAAAATCAACTCAATAACTTTTGAAATCACAAATCTCATTTGGTTTTTAAATAAAACACCACATGCAAACATCGAAAATAGTTTTATGAATACGAGAGCTCAATTATTACATCATCACTCACCACCGGTTCACCGGAGTTCATCACCGGTGGCGGTGGTTTCACGGTGGTTCCCCTATTCGGAGGTTTCCAACCTTAAAACCTCCGATTAACTTTCAAAAACACATCAACACACGCATGCAAGGCTCAATCTTCACAGAAACACATCAAGCATTCGAAAGAAACAAAGACTCGACACTCGGCTCAGAACCGAGCCCATTGCACACACACACACTCGCATGCAAGTACAAATACACACATGCATATGATTTAAAGTATATATATATATATAGAATGAGCATGAAGTTTCATGGATGAATCCATAGAAATCAATGAAAGAAGAGGATTGTACCGAGAGAATATAAGAGAGAGAGAGAGAGCGCTTCGAGAGTTAAGAGAGAAAAGAGAGAGTGATGAGAGAAAGTGAGAGAAGAGAGAGAGAGTGAGGCCGGGTGAAAGAAAAAGAAAGGGGAGGGGAGGAAGTATATATATTAGTTTGGCAAGGGTAGTATGGTCATTATACCATACTTTAATTTTTCTTTTCTCTTTTCTCTTATTTTCAATCTAAAAAATGAATTTAAACATGAAGTAACTCTCTCAAAAAAGATGGTAATGAAATGAGTTATAATTTTAGAGCGTAGATCTCGAATTTAGCTCTTCAGCCATATTTTTAAAATAATTTTTGAGCAAACGGTTGATTTGTTACGGGTTTTACAAGATTGTGCTCAAAATAAAATTATAACTCGATAAAATTATTTTAAAATACACCGATCACGAAATAAATCCATCTATCATTTTTATAAAGTCTCTAGGACTATTTTGAAGATAACAAAACAACTTTCACACCTTGAACATACTCGGATAATTTTATAAAAACATTTAAAGGTCCAATAAACCTTATTTTAAATCAAATGAATCCCTTAAAATCATTTAAAAATCAGCAAATCATATAATCAAGCATATTTCCAAGCAATAGCACATATTCACGTATCACGACTCATACTCGATCACAAATTTTCCTTATTATTATTATTATTATTATTATTATTATTATTATTATTATTATTCCCCTTTTCGCGTATCGGGTTACGTTCTGCTTGACGGCTCAACGCTAAATGTTTCAATTACGCTTCACCATCAATTATCAATACCAACTGACACGTCACTAGAATATAATACTTACTTAAACATTCCATTTCTCATAACATCACATAGTTCACATTTAAACATTTTAATCCCTTTATTAAATCACATAAATTATAATTACACCACAAAATCATACTTTATTCTCTTAATCACGTCGCGAAATTCCCAGTCGTTACAATTATCCTCTTGATTACAGGTTCAAATTCTACGAGAGAAAAATTTATGATTATGCCTCCTGAAACAGAGCATGTCGTTTAAGTGCGGTTTATCTTAATTCACATGATTCGCAGGCTATTGTGTGAGCACGCAGAGTTTTTGAGTGCTCACCCTAAGGTAGCTACTTTCGGTCCCATACGATAAAAAAAAATATTTAATTCAAGAAAGCGTAATTTAGATGTGTAATTGTAAAAAAAAACAATATTCAGTCCTCTTAATTTGTATTTCGGTTACTCAGTTTTGAAAATGGTATATCAAGATATTAACAGAAAAGAATGTGCCTGTTTAGCATTCCATATTCCTCTCACATATGGGCCGATAGTCTATTACTAATTTGGACGTCCTGTTTGGCAAAAAAATGAAACCGGTCATTTACCGTAAAAAATGATGAAATTGCCAAAGTTGGTTGAACCCCACAGTCCCATTTTCATGCCGCATTATTCATTTTGCAGCTAGACCTGGCCACTTGTGCGGTCCGTGCGTGCCGGGCCGGGCCGCACACGGGTTGAGCACTCGAGATATAAACACTGGACCGACCAACTTAATAACGAATCAGACTCGGGCCGGGTTTAAACCGTTAAAATCAGACTCGTAACCGGTACGCGATTAACCGCGAGTCACGGGCTGTGCGAGCCGACACGGATTAACCGGGCTGTGTGTGCGGGCATGTGGTTTGATTAAATTGCAGTCTGCAACTTGCTTTCTTAATTTATTATATATTCTCCAGCAAAACAAAGCAACTTGCATTATTATAATTTATATGTTTTATTATAGTATTATTACTTTTACAGCATACAAGCATACAGGAGTAATCTATGTAGCAGACTAGCAGATAGCAAATAATTAGTTGTAGACTAGTAGAATAGTAGAATTTGTACATGTTTCTTACTTTGTTATTTTTAATCCGGTTCTTAAATAATATATTTCATATTTTATATTTCATATTTTATATTTCATAATTACTTTGATTTGATTTTCGTATTTGGTTAAAATAATGATTTTGATTATTTTGTTTTTTGGTTGAAAGAGGACGGCACCTCATATAAATTTTATTAATTAAAAAATATTACAAATGATGTGAGAGGACTCCTCTCTAAAAAAAGAGAACGAACCGCGTCAAATATTAAAAAGTTATAAATGAAATAAACAAAAAAATATTAATTAGGAAATATATAAGGCAGCGATTGACAATTGAGATTGAGATAGGCAGACAGTTAGAGAGAGAATTGAGATTGAGTGAAGGCATTGTGCGGGCCTATACGGGCTGTGCGGGTTTGAAGGCACGTGCAGCTCACGCGGGTTCCGTGTGAGTAGGTTAGTGCGGGCCGGTCCTGGTCCCGATTTTCTAATATTGTATTCGTAACCGGCTCGATTAATTTAACGAATTGTGCGGGCTTGAACCGGCCCGGTTCGGGCCGAATAATTACGGGTCCCGTACGAACCGGTCCCGAATGTGCGGTTCAAACCCGCACATTTGGCCAGCTCTATTTGCAGCCGAGCAATTTAATATCATTTCATTCACGTAGCAAAATATATTCCCCGTCCACTTTGCACAACGTAGCTAACCTTCTTGTTTCAATTAGTATACTAATTTTTTTTTAATTTTGTATATTTATTTTTATATTGATGTATTAAAAATATTATATTAAGATATTTAAAGTAAATTTTAAATTTTATTTTGGTTTTAGTGAATAATGTATATTATATAATTTTATTTTGGGGTCATTATTCTTATTTTTAATTTTTTTTTTAAAATTCATGTATCAAAATTATTAGTTTATGTAATTTGTATTTCATATTTTAGTTTCGTTGTAAAAAAATTACAACTTATAAGTTCTGATTTACCAAATACATTATCAACTTATAATTGATTTATAAATAAAATTATTCAAACACCTAAATAACTTATAAGTTAGCATATTCATCTTACTTGTATAACATTTTTAAACATTAAATTATATGTTACATTTTTTAAGAAACTCCAACGATCCAATATATTTTTTAACTTTGCTCATAATTTTGATCGTATTTTACAATGATTAAGTTATGTTTATAATTTTATTTTATTTTTCTAACATAAAATCATTTTTTTCCTACTAACTTGTGTGTGTTTGCTCTTCAAATCTCTGAACTAATTTAAAACAAAGAAAGAAGATGCAAAGCCCTAAAAATCTTACAACTCAAAATCTCTGATTATTTATCTTTGTGTTTCCAAGACCGTGGAACTGAAGCTGTTGGTTCTTTCCTCCTCCTTGAACTACAAATCTTGAATTGGGTCAGTTCTAATTTTTATTTTGTGTTTATATATATTATGCACCTCTTTTCTTTTTTACATTTTTATTTGTATGATGCTTGATTGTTGTTATGTTGTGCTCATGTAATGTTGGGTTTCTTTTGTATGTACCCATTTCTCATTTTTCGACTATTTCACTCTCTGTCTTTTTGTGTATGTATATGTATACTGAATTAGGTATTTGGTGTTTGCAAGTATTTTTTACGCTATGCTTTACGCGAAATAGATGGCCTGTAGTAATACTTATTTCATAATTTGTTGGAGCCTAGTTTTTACGAGAATCGGAGATCTCGTTAATCTTGCCAGTAATTTAATGGACTGGAATTAAGTTATAGTCTGTTTTATTTGACAGAGAAGAAGTTTAAATTTTAGTTAACTTTTAAGAAAATCTAAGAAAGAAAAATAATTCAATGCAAAACAAGTATCCATTCTATATGGTGTATGTGCATATGCATTTAACGGTCGTAGTGTTGAGGTTGGAGGTTTATCCTAGTGGTAAAGGAAACTCTCCATCATGCCAAAGGTCAACCCCCCCCCCCCCCCCCATTGCTTCTATAACGGTCTTATATAGGGGACTGAAAGTTCGTGCAGCTTTACTGACACAAAGTTAAGAGCATAAAATTCGTTAGTTATTTTCTGGATGAATAGAAAAATAGGACTTGGGGGTAGAAATTAAAACGAAGACAGAATAGGTGGTTACAATGCTCTATCTTTTTTACCCCTTCCAGGCAGTTTTTAGTTGAAAGTAGTATGAGTTTTTTTACGCAGCTGGAGTCGGACATGAATTCGGGTCCATGCCTCGATTTTCAATTTGAAAAAAAATAAGGATTGTTTTGGAGACAGATCTATAATTGAACATGCCTAGAAATTGGCATTCAATTCGACATGTATAGTGTATGTTACTTTTTATAACACTATTTAGATTTATGTACTAAAAATTTAATGCACTTGATGACACGTGACAAAGTGTTGTCATATGAAATTTAAATGATCCTAAAAAGACAAGTACCACATAGGCCTTGCACTAAAATCAAATTAGCCAGAGGTGTTAATTTCTTTTACTAGGTGGCTGCTAAGCGGTGAAGTGTCCAGTTTCATATTAAGGATATGATTCTAATCACACCTAGATCCTTATCCAAAACAGCACGTTCCTTTACTGGTGAGTGGTGCCGGGTATGTCCGGAACAATTGAAGACGTGGTGATAATGGTATTACAAATTATTGCTAAAAGCAACTGTAATATTTTTCTCCCTTCTTACACGAAGTTGGAAAATAATCAGTTAATACATTTTGATGAATAAATTTTAGGTCACAGTTGTGATTGATAAAGTGTTTATCCATGCCTTACATCTTGCATTCTTCAACAGTGTAGTGTGACCAATTAAAGGTGTGCTCTTGAAGACCAGATGAGCACTGCAGTTGAGCAGGCATCTAGAGTTGAACACAGAGTTCAGACTAATGTTACATCCACCTCATCTGCTGCTCCAACAAGTAGCCCAAAAATTTCCAAGTTTGCAGCTAAGTCTGGATTTGTGATACCAAAAAATAAGTTGTCAGGCTCGCTGGTTCCTGCATTTCGGGGTAGTAAAAAACCGGGTGGAAGTGATTTAATCAGTGAAGAAAGCAGTAAGCAGACTCAGAGGAAAACAAAATGGGGCCCCGATATGACGCAGGATGCTGCTGTGAGAAAAGGATTAGCTGCAGCTTATCAGGTAGTTAAGAAGTTATGGCGAGTTACTTACCTGTTTCTTTTCTTTATGTCCTGTCTATTATTTCCGCATGAAGAATTGTCTTTCCTGTTTTGTTTAAATTTTTAAATACTATTTATTATGTGGTCACATTTATAATGATCTAGTTAAACTTTTATGAAGAATTATTTCCAGTAGAAGCTTGACATAATTGTAGTCAAGTTCTTACTAGTTCATTTAAAGGCATTCTTAGATCCAGTTGTGGAAGGAATATCTTATTGCTGAATTGGTAGCAAACAGATATTTCTCTTTTCCCACTGGATTCGAGGATGTCAGTGTCTTCCTTGTGAATCGCTTGCCTGGATTTCTGGTTCCAGGTGCCACTAAGTGATATTACTGCCTGTGTGGTGGTACGAATTTTGAGCAGACTCGAGTGGATCAAATCACGAAGCAGTTGGAGTCGGGTATCGTGGACATCGAGGAAGATCTATCATCTGCATCTCACACATTAGGCCATGAGTATTCTCGTCATAGTGAGGTACTATCTCTTTTTGGGGTCACATTTGCTTCGAGGATTGTTTTTTTGTATAACTTACATTGAGTCTGCAAATGCAGAAGTCAGAAGTGTTAGAACTTGAAAGGCGTGAAGCTATTGGTATGATCAGTATATTTATCCTGTATTGCTGCTTTTATATTACCTGATTATATGTTAATCAGGTTTTTAATGATTAACAGGTGAAATATTGAAATTAAATCCAAGCTACAAGGCTCCAGCATACTACAAACCCCTACTGCGAGAGGCTAGAGTTCCTGTTCCTGTGAGTCATGCATATTATGTTGAAATTATGTTACATTTTCGCTTTTGTTCACCTTACAAAATGTTAATGTAGAATAAGTTATACCTTTGGTTCGCCCTTCCACGGGTGCGTACATAGAATTTGATGCAGGCATGTAAGGACGAAGCCTTTTCTCAGATCTTTGTGAATTGATTAAGTCTTTTTCTGGTCTCACTGCTCTTTTGGAGTACATAACTATCTAGAACATGCCTAGATTCAAGGTCTCTACTCACTCTACCAGTGCACTTATAGTTCTATGCCGCACATGGTCAAACCACTGCAACACTGATCTTGCATCTTTCTTTTTGTGTTCTAATTTTTGTTTCAGATTTTTTTTATTGTTTTTAGAATTATTGTCAATATATAAGGTTCTTTGTTTCATAACATTACACGTTTAATCATGATTTATAGTAATTCTTGCTCATTTAAGTTGTATTGGTTACTATAACTTGATAATATGATTCATTTGATACTTATTGGATTTGAATTTCTACTTATGTGCATATAATTAAATTTATATCGAATCTTGATCCACTCTTTGGTAAGGTGCGCACCTCACAACTAGTTTGTAGGGAAATTCTTGTGACTCAGTGTGACCCTTGCTTTGCACACAGCTAAAATATGTTACAGAATATCACTTCAATGAATAAGACTGGTATTGAAGTAGTATGTCAACTATATTTGACATAAATGTGTCTAAATGCATTATGGTGACTTACTGTTAAAAACCTGATACAAATTCCATCATTTTCGATAGCTTTTTACAGTTGCATCTAAAATTATGATACACTACATTCAGTTGGTAAAAAGGTAAAATTAAATTTCTCGCTCCATTAAGCACTTCATAGCATCACAGTTCTAAACATACACAAGTTTGGATTTATAGAAAATATGAGTTCTGCCAATTGCAAGAATAATAAGAACTAAGAAAGTTGTGCTGTCCCTCTTATCTTTGTCATTCTGTCTGTTTGTCCCTCTTATTTTCACAAGCCTTCTCCAAGTAGTGTCAGGATTGTTGAGTTTGTCCCTCTTATCTTTGTCATTCTGTCTGTTTGTGTGGTTGTGTGTGATTAAGACATGAAAATTAACAATGATGATTCTTTGTTATAGATACTAATCAAAGCTGTACTATTAGTTGTGTTTTTCCAGGGATTGGGTCAGTCTAGTTGTGTGTAAATATAAAATGTTGATTTATTGAGTTCCAAAATGAGTAGAGGTTTTGGGCAAGTTGCTTTATCGATTAGGAAAAGATTCAAGAAGACTCTAGAAATATCAATCCCTTTTCCTATGTATATGGTAAATGAAATAATCAAGGACCACTCTGTGAAAGTACTGAGGCTGTTGATTCCTCTGTTTTGTTTTTCATGGTCATGGTCAGTTTTAAGGGGTTAATCCTATTTTATATTACATTATGAATGTTGTTTGGTTTAAAATGTCTATTATCTAATCTTAAACAAGACTTGTTACTAGCGACGGAAATGAAAGATATCATCCATATAAAATTTGCATGAATATTGTTGTTGTAGGTCAAAGACTATCCTGGAGTCAATTTCATTAATCTGTTGTATGGACCTGGAAGTGATACTCAAAAACGATTGGAGAAGGTAAGGGACAATTTTTATTTAATATATCAACCTTACCTCTTTGCATCTTAATAAGTAGTAATAGAGAGATGTGTTCCTATATTGTTCTCACATTTTATGTTGAAAATGCAATTATCAGGAAACTGGAGCAAAAATACGTGTTTTTGGTACCAAATCCGATAAGGGAAAGAAGGTAATGTACTATTGTAACCACCATCTAATTGTACACACTATTCCCATGTCATGCACCTACCTCTCTGCAAGTACAATTATATACATATCTCTCTGCTACCAAATGGAAAGGAAGTGCCTGGTATCCCAAAACTAAGTATCAAATCTTGTGCTTTGTTGCATTCTTTTTTACTGTCACTTAATGTAGTAGTACTGTGCATCTAGAGCTTAACAGTAAAACTGGAGTGTTTCAATGTTCTGCAATAAAAAATTGCAATTACAGGAGGTCACTGCTGATGAAAGTGATAATCAGCATTTCTATGAAGAGCTTTATGTTCATGTATGTGCCGACACATATGAGAAGGTTGATGCAGCAGTTTCTTTGATCGAATTGCTGGTTACTCCAGTTACAGTGAGTTGCATTTTCCCTGTATCCCAGCCACTTAATCAGCTTCTTGAGGTTATCTAATAGCCAATTTTTTTTTGTTTTTTATGTTCTTAGGTAAACCCTACAGTAAATTCCTCATCAGCAATAACAGTGCCCAGTGATAATGTAAATGCTGTTCATACCAATCAAGGAACTCCTATCCCGTATCCACAAGCTAACCAAGGAGTAGGTCAATCAGTTACAGGTTCTGCACCTGTTCAACCATTTGGTCATTTTCAGTCATACCCAGGTTCATGGTTTCCAACAAGTTCTCCTTTAGGTTTTGTCACTCAGCAAAATTTTTCGGCACAGATGCCAAGCAGTCATGTTCAAATTTCATCGGCATCATTAAATTCTAATACTTCATCATTTTTTGGAGCAAGGCCTACAGGATTTGGTGCAGTCCAGAACCCTTCTTTTGTTCCCTTGAGACCGCAGCCACTACTGCAGCAGCCGTATATGCCTCAGACACCTATAGGTTATAGTAATCATCCAAGAACCCTCCCTATGCCTACTTTGCATCCTACGCCTGGTCAATCTAATATATCCGCCCCACCCTTTTCTGGTTATACACCCACCGCATTAAGGCCTACCCAAGTTAGAGGGCCTTTGGTTCCCCCATCTGCTGGCCCACCAACTGTCTCTGTCCCATTGGCAAACCCTTCTGGGAGCTTGACTGCATGGTCTCAAGCACCCGCAGGTTTGAATAACTTAGGCCAGATGACACTTTCAGTTGGTCCTCTTCAGAGGCCTCCTACATCACAATCCACCTTACCATTTAATGTTACTAGTGGCAACATGGTTGCACCGATTAAAACAGCATTTCAGCCATCTGCATTGCTTCCCACATCAGGACCTTCAGCTGCACCTGCAGTGACGCAAGCAATGCTGCCCGGAGTCCTCTCAAGTCCCTCCATGGCTGCTGCTCCAGTTCCTTCGTCACTTCCATTAACATTGACCCCGCCACCTCATCCACAATCAGGAGTTCAAATTTCTGGTTCCGCAACTTCTCCGGCAACAACACCCAAGCCACTGCATCCTAGTTCATATGATTTCACTTTCCAGCCAAACCGACAACAGAATCTAGCTCCCCAAGTGACACTTGGGCCAAACATTCAGTATGCCCATAACGGTATGCCACCCAGGAACCTTAACATGCACCCACCTCGAGCACATCAAATGTCATCTTTCCATCCACCAGGGCAGAATTCTGAACCTCCGCCTGTTATGCAAGGGTTTCCAGGGCCACAAGTCATCAACCATACGAGTCAACCTCGAGCTCACATGTCTTCTCCTGCTGGAAACCTGTGCTCCCCTTACGGTCCTCCCAGACATCCAGCTTTCCATGGTGCATGGCCAGTATTACCTCCAACTTCAGCCCCACAAATGGGGATGAGAAATTTCAATCCAGGCTTGCAAGTGATGAATGCAGCGGGAGCTTTCCCATTCAGACCGGGGAACACTCAACCGCAGCAAAATTATCCTACTAGACCCCAAGGTGTTTTTAGCCCAAATCAGCAGTTCAGTGGAAACTTACCATTTCCTCCCAACAGGCCATCTTTGAACTCTTTTGGAAGACATCAGAATTATGATCCCTTCTCTCCCACTTCTGGTCCTCCCAGACCTCAATCGAGTGTTAATCAATCACAGCGGAGAAACCAAGAGAATGATCCAGAGTATGAAGATTTAATGGCCTCAGTTGGAGTGAAATAATTCAGAAAGTAGTTTACTGGTTCTTGTCTACAGTACTATGATTTTGATGTGTTAGGTCTTTGAAAACCGGAAAAGATTGGTGCCTGGTTTTAACTTTTTATACCTCAGATTAAATACCAAATACTTAATCTTTTTGTCATGTATTGTTGTTTCCTTATTATCCGGGGAGAAGGTATTTTAATTAGTACGTCCAAAATTGTTTTTTAAAAAAGTGATAGAGATGGGAGAAATTGGAAAAAAGAAAGAAGAGAATTTAAGTTGAGAAAAACGTTTATCAGTACCAAGCAAAGCATAAATTAGGACAAACTGCTGTTGATTTTTCTCATTTCATTTTCTTAAATAAAGTCAGACAAATAGACAATACTACACAGATCAGGCACAGTTCAAGGTACAAACATTCTTATTTCTCTTTTTTTTTAAGTAATTTGACTTATATATCCTATAATTTGAGTATTTATTCTAACAATTCTCGGATGTGAGTGAGAATTGAACTCTGGGACGACAACGACAAGAGATAAGCTCTTAATTATTTAGCTATCTCATCGCCCTCACATTCTTATCTTTTATTAATTGTGAGGATTACTGAGAAAAACACACATTACCACTACCACAATATGAGGTGCAGCTGCAAGGTTACGATTTACGCATTCATGTGTTGCTGGTGCGCAGTTGTATTAGTTTTTTTTAATCTCAGGAAAAAAATCAAGTTGTCCTACGTCCTAAGTTTTTGGTTTTCGATCATCCTTACGAACATGTACATAGACTGTCCTTTGTACATATGGAATTTCGTGAATATTTGTGTGTCAGATAATTAAACTAGTAAACGTGATATATAAACGGACTAAACATTTTATGATTATACTAATGGGCATATTTGATTATTGTAATTATGTAAATTCATTGAAGTACAATTTCATTGTGAGACAATTCAAAAACTGTATTTAAATATCACGGGAAAATTAATTCTTACATTCCTGAAATACAATCACTTTTTTTCCACATTCCTCGATTATAGATATAAATTGATAAGTAATTGGACTTTTGAATTTTTCTAATCGCAATCCTTCCCTTAAATTTTAAGTAATGCCGTTAATTTTTAATAATGTGGCATCTTATAAAAAAAATTAAAAAATATGTAATTAACTGTGAAAAACATCCTTTAAGTTGCGGAGAATCGAGAACAATTTTGAAGGAAATTTTAGCATCCAAAATCGAAACTTGAGGAACTATATTGCTCATTTTTCAATCCACAATCCATCTACACCATCAAAATTCAATTTGGGTCATTTCCGAATTTTGACTTGAATATGGGTTTTAATTTGAATAGCTTTTTAGTGATTTTAATGATGTAGATTGATAGATCGTGCAATTGTGAGCATGGTCATATAATTTTCATGATTTTTAGTGTTCGAATTAGCCTCCTCGGAAAATTTTTGTGTCGCCGGTGTTCTTCATTTCTCCTGCATGATTTGATGTTATTTACGAGTATAAATTAGTCTAATAAGCTTGTTTGATGTTGTTTATCACTATGTATGATGTTAAGTGAATTTTTGGGTCGATTTTGAAAATTGGAGCTTACGGGATTTTTTTTATCGTAGGGAACCCGCAGCCGCTACCCTGGAAGTGCACACTGGGCAAACAACACGGGCTCACGCAATAGCCTGTAAACCACGTGAACCAATGTAAACCGCATGAGACATAATCATAAATTCTCCTCCTGTAGGATTCAAACCATGACCAAGATTATAGTTATCCCCTCTTTAACCAACTGAGTTTGTTGGGTGTTGGCCGGAATTTGGAGCATTACCGGCCGGAAACTGGTTTCCCAGATACGATGGGGTGTTATTGACTTTTCCGGTGAAATTCTTTACCAAAAAACCGTTTGATATTCGAATCTCAATTTTCAACTTTAAAAACTCGTTTTGAACTAAAAAAAACTAATGACATTATTTAAAAACTTAACGGAAGTACTGCGATGAGAAAAATTCAAAAATTGGATTACCTATAAATCTATATTTATAGTTCAAGGATCTAGAAAAAAAAGTGACTTTAGTTCAGTGACGTTATAAAAAAGTTGGAGACCAATACTGGTCGCGGCAAGGTCTAGGTGTTGCCCAAACTCAGCTTCTACACGAAAACCCCACCAATTTCAAGTAACTACAAAATAGAAAAGCTTGCATCAAAACAGAGATAATCACTTTGATCTCGAGTCGAAACTCGAGTTTAAACTCAAAACCCGAAGTGGGTTCTACATCAATCAACAAATACACAAAACGATATACACATGCATGAACAACATCATGACCACGAAGTAAATAGGAGCATAAAGAAAGTTTCGGATTGAATTTTGGTCAAGTTAACTTACGATAATAGAAATAACTCTTGAAAAATTATTTTAAAATACCAAAATCTTAAAATAAATTCAACTCTTATTTTTAAAAAAAAATTAGAGCCATTTCAAAGATAATACAACAAATTTCATGTAAAAATTTATTATAATAATGTTATAAAAATATTTAAAGGTCAAATAACCCTTATTTTCCACTTAATAAATTATTTATAAATATTTAAAAATTTCCACAAGCACAAATTCTATCATATGGGGGTCAAATAACATATATTTAGATATCATAATCAACCAAATCTCATATCCACAAATTTTGTCTATTTAACTCTGTTTATCACTATATTTACATTTATCGAATAACCAATAATTCAAATAATGGTACGACTTTACAAACTCTAATTCAAATAATCACAGGAACATATAAAACCTTTCAAATCACATATTTCTCACATAATTAATTTAATTATCCTTCTCCATAATATCATCAATCCACTTTTCGTAAAATTGTCTTTCACGAGTAGCGTCTTAGCAGACACCCCGACGGTCATTTCGACTCGATCATTATCATATATCATAACTAAAGTCTTATACTGACTTGTCAAACTGGAATAATATATTTTAAAAATATTTCTTCACTAATTCACATAATTTTCACATAATTTGCACATAAACCACATAATTTATATTTTATTCACAGAATATAATTTGCGAAAATCCCAGTCGTTACACATATGAATGTACGTTGGGTCGCATATTTTTATGAGGAAAGTTACCTATTTATAAAGTATTTAAGAAAAAAATTGTAACAATTTTTGGAAATTAAAGCATTTTTCATTTGAGACCAAGAATAATTATAGTCATCCTTGCCGCATCATCAAATATTTAATAATGGAGTGTAAAATGGTCCACTTCAAAATAAAGTGATTGAATTGAATAAAATGTTAGTTAAATACAAAATTATTTGATTATAAATACAACTGACATTTAAGTGTGTTGGGTAATGAATAACACACAGGGGGTGAATGTGTTTTAGATGCTTTTAGGCTTTTCTTAAATATTTATGGTTGAACAAAGTAAATTAAATCTTGTAGAGAAGATGTGTTAATGCAGTAGATAAGCATGCAATAATAAAGAACACAATTCTTTCAAAACTCACTTTATTTTATATTAAAATTAAGAATGTTTTGCTACAAAATTTCTAGGCTTTTTGTTGAGAAAGAGCTTAGCTTTTTCTTAGGAGAATTACCAGATTTTCTATCTAGATTGTTACAACTAACAAAAGACCAGTGTTAACTTTATAAATCAGTTAACTAATTGTTACCCAGTGTACAATAAGATATGCTATTACCCTTTACTAAACTGTCACTTGTCATTTCCATTTTAGGAAAATTGAACCTTCTATTTCTGGTTTAACATATTTTTGGCATCTTGTAATTATCTTGATCTTCTTTTGTCAGTTAATCTTCACCATTGATCTTGCCCATCCTTCAAGCAGCTTTTTGTAGACTTGTCAATCCAGCTGGTTGGATTGTTTGTTGATTGTATATCTTGGATATTGAAATGGTTTGCACTTTGTACTTTGAGAATTTAACTCGAGATCTCAGTTAGGGATATAGAGATCTTGACATCTTGATAAGTATATTGACTTATCGAGATCTCTAATACTCTATAGTGAATTTGGCTTATAAAGGTCTCTGAGTTCTCGAATGAGACTTTGTTTTATCGAGGTCTCTCAGTTTCATGTCTTCACTTTGACTTGTCGACAACTTAGAGTTCTCTAGTGAATTTTGACTTATCGATATCTCTGAGTTCTCTAGTGGAATTTGACTTATCGATAACTCAGAGTTCTCAATGAATCTAGACTTGTCGATAACTCTGAGTTCTCTAGTGAAGAAAAGACTTGTCGATATCTCCAAACTTCATGTCTTCATTTGACTTGTCGATATCTCTCTGAGTTCTCTAGTAGCTTTCCTGACTTCTCGATAAGTCATTTGGAGTTCTCGAATGACTTCTCTATAGCACTAAATCTGTGACTTGTAGAGATCTTGACTTAGAGTATTTTTATCCAAACAGATTTATTCAACTCCAAGCTTCTTCAAAATTCTTCTGAGGCATGATCTTCTTGATCTTCTTCCAGATAGAATCCTTAGGCTTGATACTGTTTAAGAAAAAAGACTCCAGTCTGCTCCTTTGTATTTTTACAGAATTTAAAATGTTACAAGTACAAATACAAACTGAGACAACAATATAACTTACTTAGGGTTATCAATATGACTTAGTCTTGTTGAGATACAGGCATGTCTTGCACAACAATCTCCCCCAATTTGTGAGAAGATTGCTTAACACAAATTCATGCCGGTTAACAAGACAAACCCCAAGTTAAAATGGAAAGTAAAGTAATTACATGAAAATTAACATAATTACATCTTTTATACAAATAGAAGATTTACAATTTACAATTAGTAACAAGGGTCAGGTAAATACTGTTTTTGCTTCAGTTTCTTCTCTAAGAATATCCCTATACTGAACAAGAATTTCAAGCTCTTCTACAATAGGGGTTCCACTTAGAGCTTCTACTAGTTTAAACCTTACATCCCTTGGATAAACACTATTCAGTAAATCAATTCTAAATCTTGAGAATTGGCCAGCTTTGATGTTGAGAAACTTCCCATCTTTGGATATTCTGCTTCTTTCTTTAGCTTTCAATTCTTCAGACCTTTTTATGAACAATTCAAGTTCTTCATCATAACTTCTATTTCTTTCCTCATATTCAGCTTCATTCCTTTTTCTTCTTTCTTCTCTCTCAATCAACCATTCAGCCAGAATTGATCTCCTTGCTCTAGTAGCAGAATCCTTATCCTTTAGCAGACTTATCACTCTTTTAATTTCTGTGGGAGAAAATGAATCCCATAGAGTGCAGCCAAGAAAAGTGAAGGACCCATCTTCATAATAAATTCTAACTTTCCTTAGAGATACAACCCAGACTCTGACTATTTCCTCAACAAGTTGTAGAAAATAATCTTCATATGAGATGCACCAATTCACAGGTAGAAAGTCAGATTGCTTGAAACAGTTCCAGATGGCCCTTTCAGTGACTTCTCCTTTATCTGCAGGCTTCACTTTATCATCTTTCTTCTGCTCATCATCATCCAAATCATCCTTGTTGATTTGAATTTTGGGTAAGTTGGCTTCTGCATTATCCAAGTATCTTTTCAATAGCTTTATCATTTCCATGTCATCAAAGTTCTTGTTCTCTTTGGCTTTTAAGCCAGTTTCTAGGATCATGATAAGCTTCTTGTTGCCCATGACACACTGCTTAGGGATCTGAAAATGTTTGAAGTTTTTGGTGTTTGGACAGATATATGCTATACCCTTGCTCGGCTGTAGATATGCTTCAGGAAAAGCAGCCCCTTGAATATTTCTCAATTCAGTTAATAGCAAGGTATCTTCATGAGTTATAACTTTAACTTTGTTGATGAAGATATCCAACTCAGATGCCCTCCTTGAGACAAGGTAATTGAGGGACACCTGCATACATCTGTCTATCCCTGAGTCATTTGCATTTATCACTATCTTCTTTTACAGAAAGTTGTCCTGATTGACCATGATCACTCTTATGAAGTTAATTGTCTTGTCCAGGGCCTTTTTGTATATGAAGTGATTGTTATTGAGAGAAGCTTTCAGGACCTTGAGTAGTTCATCAAATTCTCTGCTCAGACTAGGTCCTTCAGCAGCCCTAATAAGTCTCTCCATGTCAAGATCTACTTCTTTATTTAGTTTTTTGTCAGCACCCTGGACTTGTTGAGATGATCTTGATTGTGCCATCCTAGCCTCTATCTCCCGCTTAGTCTTGTTGGCAGGCATGAGGAGGGGAGTAGGGATTTCACGCCTTACCTATTCAGGTAGAGAAGGAAGTGGTATGTTGAGTTTGCCCATGATGGCTCCCAAAGCTATAGAATTCTGCATTTGAATATGCTTATGAGAGTCCACCATGGTCTGGATGTCTGTTTGTTGGCTCTTGACAAGAGATGTCAATGCTTGAACTTTTACAGTGAGAGAAGAGTTGGAGTCTTTCAGTGCTGAGACTTGGCCTTGTAAATATTAGATTTATAGGTTTATGGAGATGGAGCCAGGCTGAAAGGATCTAGTAGATGTGCCAAATGTTTCATCTACAACCTGTTTGATGCCTTCCATAAGCGAAGCTGATGGCTCATATCTGCTCTGGTGAAGTTGGTCCAGCTTGACCTTAGTGTTATTTGAGTGAGTGATGTAATAACCCCAATTTTTGGAATTTTTGAAACCCTTATGAATAGTGTTTTGCTGATTATGCTGAATAAGAAAACTTTTCATGCCACACTATGTAGGGGTTCTGTTATGGATATTCTGAGATTTTATTAGTACTCTATATGGTATATAAGTGTATGTAAAGATCGTCAGAATCCAATTGCGAACACTTTGATTTTTCCCGAAAATCTACTAGATACGGAAAGAATTGAGTATAAGGTAACATGATAAAAAGGATTTAAATAAAAGGATTATAAGAGAGGATCATGAAAGGAATATAATGTATTGAGAAAGGTTAAAGAAACCTAAGTAATAAGATCCCGGGTATGGTCCCTCAAACGATAAACGAAAACGAAAGTTAAGCGAACCGTATAACAGATCAGCGGTCATTAGGCAAACAATTAGAAAGTTAATCAAGGAGGTTAGGGATGATGAGGTCATCCAACCAATAAGAAGGGGCAAGTAAAGGATGATGACATCATAAGCATGACATAAGCATGACATAAGGGGAAGGAGATGTGATTGATTTAAGACCACACAAAGTTCAAGGCTAGAAAGGTAATTAACCAAAAACAAAACAAAAACCAACCAAGCTAAGCTAAACAAATCAAAAAACACAAAATCATTTCATTCTTCAACCTTGCTCTCGGCTTTTCTCCATTTCAAGAAGCAAAATTTTCAAAATTCAAGTTCCAAGCTTCCTAAATTGGTAAGTTAATTATCTAGTACTCCTTATGCATAGATATGGCTATCCTATGAGTTTAAGCCTCCAATTCATTCTCAATCTTCTCCAAGAAATCAATGAAGAAGACAATGAATAGTAATTTCAAGGTTTTTAACTTGATTTTTCTTGTTTTTCCTTTAAGATCCAAGCATCTCTAAGACATCTCAAGGCTTCTTAAGGCTTGCTAGCTACTCCAACCACTTCAAGGAAGGTATAACATCTCCAAACCCTAGCTTTACTTTGTATATTAGGATGATTTTGATAGTTGTGGTAAAGAGTAGCTTGATGCTTGTTGGTTTAGAGTTTGGGTTGGAATGGTAGTGAATTGATTGTTGAAATCTTATGGTTTGGTTAAAGGACTTAAGTATAGTTTAAATTCAAGTTTAAGAATAAGTATAAATTGTTAATATTGAGTTGATTGGGGCTGTTATGATGTAGTGAGGATGGATTTTGGTTGTATGAATGGATTGGGATTGATTGGTGGTTGAATTGGGATGGTATAAAATTGGGAAATCGCGTAAACATAGCCGTCGTAATGTCCGATTTACTTTAGACTGCTTTTGTTCATAACATTAGGACCCGAGAACTCCCTGCTAGATTTTGACCATTGCCATGTTTAGATAGTTCATGTTACGAGCTTCGTTTTGATATGTAATTCGTTTGATTTTGATGTACGGTTTAGGAGAAACGACCGTTTTAAGTAACGGCGTTTCGCGACCGAACCATTACCCCTCACCTTACTTTAAAACCTTGGTTAAGGACCTTAGAGGACTAATTGTGGTATGAAACAATTATGTTAAGTGGATTAGGCAGTTGGTAAGGTACTCGCGAAAGAATCGCCTTAAAACCCTTAATGGTTAATTTATTAAAAATGGTGGAGCCGAGAGTACTCGAACGACTTAAGTGAATCGTTAAGCGCGAAAGCGAACGTTAGGACTCTAAATGGTTAAAGTCTAGTTTCTTAAGCGACCGGGGTTTAATTCCGACTTATGTTGTTGTTCATAGGTTATCGGACCCACTCTAAGCTTAAGTCTATCCGGGAGCATTCAGGCAAGTTTTCTACCCATTATACTGTTGTTGTGATGTATATGTGTATATGCATGATCTTGTGATAAATGCTTATTTGTTATTAGCAAATTCTTGCGATATATTGTAGCATATGATATGGTATATATGCATGCCTGTTTCGTATTCTTGATTTATATATCTGTTGGTTCAAATGCTTATTAGTTGCATAATACCTATGCTAGAGATAAGCGGTATTTGCGTATACCCTTAGTATAGGGGATCAAAAAGGTGAAACATTTTCTAAAACCGGGAGGTGAGGCTCCCGAGTATAATATATATATATATATATATATGAATGGTTTTTAAAACTATTAATCGAATAAGATTTATTCGATAACTTTATATTATTTAATGAATATTACTTGAATATTCATCCGAGGACTTATGGCTCCTTATATTTTATTAATTGAATATTATTTGAATATTCATTCGAGGGCTTATGACTCAGTTTATTTTATTAATTGAATATTATTTGAATATTCATTCGAGGGCTTATGACTCAGTTTATTTTATTAATTGAATATTATTTGAATATTCATTCGAGGGCTTATGACTCAGTTTATATTATTTAATGAATATTATTTGAATATTCATTTGAGGATCTATGACTCCGATTATTGCTGGGTTATATTCTTTATTTTATTAAAGAATAAGGTGTCGATAATCAAACTTATTTTTGATTATTCAAATAAAGATAGTACTTTCGTATAAGTATATCTTTGGTTATTTAATACTCATTTCAAGTATTAGTCTTACAACTTCTACTTCAATTATTTGTATAAAGATTATTCTTTTTGGGAATATTATTTAAATAATAATATTCAGATATTTTCTAAATATATTGGGACTGATTTACTTCATTAAATCAGCATTACTCCAAACACTCTTTAAAGTGTTTTCGAGTCTTCAAAATGATTTTTAAAAGTTAGAGCGGATCCCAAAACTCATTTTTATATTTAAGATCTTCCTTTTAAAGGGGATTTAAATACTCGCTCAAAACCTGAGGGATCCGTCTCTGTGGTGTATTTTATATTCGCAACGAGGTTGCTGTTTTGGTAAATGAATTGATTACTTACCCAACGTTCGGGAAGTAAGTCCATCTATCGAGTCGGCATAAGCAACATGGGCTCAGTGGGCGTCCATGATAGTGTAAGTGGCTCAGTGGGAGTCCATCAAATGCGTAAGTGGCTGAGTGGCAGTCCAGCATAAGGTCCTATTGCGACCAGGGTGATGACCAGTGGGGAATTCGTCCATCTACTAGTAGAAAAGGTTACTTATTGGTATCTTTGCATGATCAGCAAGATATCAGGTTTATGCCAAAATTCTTTCCTTTCCAAATTTATTGGATATTGCAATTTTGTTCATACTTTACATGACAGAGGTTTTTAGGAAACGTATGTATATATATAGGTGTATATATATATCGGGACTTAATGAAGTATCTCGTAACTTCATTATTAATAATGATATTCAAAGATTTAATCTATTCAAATCTTGTCTTGTAGTCTCATCTATGTGATGAACTGTTGAAAGCTCATTATAACTTGAACGGTGGTAGTTCAAGTAGTATTTGAAAAAGATATAAGTATATTGGAGTATCTTATAACTTCATCTTTTAAACTTATATCTAGTAAATGATTATCTTATGCATAACAAAGATTTTCAAAAAAATGTTGAGACAAGGTTAGATATATGAGATCACCTTGCAACGATATTTTTATACAGTTATAAACTGGAACTCTGTGTATATTATACATGTCAGAGGATTTCAAAGATTGTGAAAAGTATATATATATATATGTATATATATATACTGAATATTTTGCGACTTGGTCGCGTTAAGATATCAGCTTGGTTCATTTCTTTTGACCAAGACTTTCATGAGTACTATGAGTATGCTCATATATTATTAATCAGTATACATATTATTTTGGTGGGCTTGTTGCTCACCCTTGCTTTCTTCTTTCATCACACAACATCAGATAGACAAGATGAACAGGACCAAGCTCCCAATTCGCGAGCGGATAGGAAACGTTCCGCAGTTTCCTATAGGCGTTGATGTCGCTGTAGCTGAGGTAGGAGCTACCAATAGGCTAAGCTTTCAACTTTTGATGTACCAGATTTATGTATATTTATGAATTGTAATAATGGCAAAGAAATGTAAATTTATTCAAAAACCCTTTTAAGGTGTATTGACAGATAATTGTGGAATAAAATGACTTGTGATTATTTTTGGATATTCATCTCTGAGACTTTAACTTGTGGTGTGTGTGTTTATTATGGGGTCACAGTACAAAGTAGTTGATTATTTATTAAGATTGGGTGTTATTAAGGGAAATGGAACTCGTGACAACCCGGATCCCCGACCCCGGATTTGGGGGTGTTACAAAAGTGGTATCAGAGCTAAGCGTTATAAACCTCAGAGATGATATGACGTTAAGATAATAAGTTCACTAAGATAATAAGAACTCTTGCCAAGTTCATAGTCGGGCTATCTAACATAGTACTGACAGTTAAAACCCTTATGGGAACCCTTATAAATATCGTGATAGAAGCGTAGTTCGTTATCGTATATGGTAGCGGGACTCCGAACCCTGAGGTTGAGGAGCAACAACGCGATGATGTTTTATTACTTATTGGAGATCAGATTATGGATCCGATAGAGCGTCCTAACGCGGGATCGGATGATGTTCATATTGAGGATGTAGCGGTTAAGGATGTTGTCCTAGAAGGGATTTTTGCTAAGGAGGATCCCGTGGGGGATCCTGAAAAGAATGAATAAAGGACCACTGATGAATTGATGACCATGGTTAGGTCGACTACCAGAGGTAGGATTGGTCGGTCACTACCGGAGGTTCGTTCAAGTTTGTAAAGATAGTAGCCCCCTTTAACGCAGCTTACTCGTAAGACTGAGAAGTTCGAATGGACAGAGAAATGCGAGAACAGCTTTCAAGAACTGAAGCAAAGGTTGGTGACGACACCTATGTTGGCGTTGCCGGATGGAAAAGAAGATTTTGTGATGTGTAGTGACGCTTCGTATAAGGAATTAGGGTGCTTCTTATACAGCACAACAAGGTAATCGCGTACGCATCAAGACAATTAAGGGAATTTAAAATTCGATATCCCCACCCATGAGCTTGGGCTCATGGCAATAGTTTTGCCCTAAAGATTTGAGGCACTACTTGTATAGAGAGAAGTGCGAGATTCACAAACCATAGGAGCTCTAGTACATTTTTACGTAGAAAGAGCTCAACATACGCCAGAGGAGGCGGTTAGAGCTAATCAAGAATTATGATTGGGAGATTCTTTATCATTCGGGGAAAGCCAATGTGGTGGCTGATGCCCTTAGTAAAAAGGAGAGACTCAAGATGATAATGTCTTTTGGAGAGTTTATAAGAGATTTTGAGAAAATTTAAATAGAAGTGAAGGTAACCGGAGCCGGTACCGAAAAGCTGTTTGAGATTGCAATACAGTTCAAATTATTGGAAAAGAACAGATTGTGCCAGAAAAAGTGATGAATGAAGGCAGAGAGCCAACAAATAGATAAGAGATTAATACCGAGAAAGATGATAAGGGAATAATTTGGTATTTCTACAGAATTTGGGTTCCAAATGTTCAAGAGCTTAATGATGAGATCTTAGATGAAAGCTAGTTTGAGGAATAAGATTTAGAGCAAACCCTGAACGTGATAGTCAGGGAGGTCGCCATCAAGATCGAAGGAACCCATAACATGATGAAGTGGAAAATGAGGATTTAAAATATGTAGGAGGACCCCGATTATGGGGAGGAGGAGGGAATGCTCAGACTAGGGAAACAGAAGTCGAGTAAGGATGGGAGACCCGAGATGGTACTCCTATACGAAAATTTATGGACCTTTCTAGACAGAACTTAGACTATTATCCCCAACCACCACCCTGAGGAAACAATGCGGTGAGAAATTCTTTCAGGACCTTTAAGTCACTAAGCCCTTAGAGTTCCAAGGAACAAGCTAAACCAGTCGAGGCAAGAGCCTGGCTAAATGAAATATAGGAATCATTTGAGATTTTAAATGATGGACGAATCACAAAAGACTATTTTTGTCACTTACCCTCCTAAGAGAAGGGCCACCACTGGTGAAAGACCAAGAAAGGCACGGAGCCAGAGGTTAGAATAAACTGATTAAATTTCAGTCAATTATTTTCGGGAAAGTAATTCCCAAGGTTATGGAGATAGTGTAAAAGCTTTAGAGTCAGAACAAAGGCGGACGAGTATGATGAAATATGAAGCTAAGTTGTAAAAGTTGTCAAGATTCGTTCTGATGACAAGAATCCCAAAATGATGTGATGCTTGAAGTCAATGATTAGTGGGTTCATGAAATAATGATAAGAGAAAGGAAAATAAAAAGAAACTGAAGTGGAAAGGAATATAAAGGCAATAGAGTTTGAGGAATGATAAGGGAGTTGGGTATGAGGAAACCCTAAAGACTCGTAGCAATAGAAATAGAAAAGCATGTAATCGTCAGGATGAGGGTGATTCACCATGAGTTAAAGTTGATGATTGAAGGAATAAGAGATACATATATTTTATCCCCTGTAAGTTGGGAGGATTCGAGGAAACCTTGAAATAGTTCGAAGGATAAATAATGAGACGCGGATAGACTGAGGAGACAAGGAAGTAAGAAATTAGGAAAATTGGATGGAAGTGACCTTCAAGAATGTGAAGTGTAAGACCGGTGGCTTGATACCCAGAAAGGGAGACGCCGGGTATGAAAGATATCCCAACATTGAGGTGACTGTTGAGGTAAACAACAAAAGTAAATAAGGAATTATTAAGAAGAGGTTCACGTTGAACACGACCAATATCTTCCAGAACATCCTTGTTATCGTTACCAAATTAGGCAAGACAAGCGGATAACCGTTGTTATCTTTTGGAGGCCATATTGATTGACCCCCTTTTTAATACAGATGTTATTCTGAAATTAGACATATACTATCGAGGTGGGAATGATTGAATAAGACACCCTTATCAGGGATATAGGACTTGATTTATCCATGGAAGGATGCAGGTACCTTTTAAAGGTGGAATTAAGGATAGAACATCGGTAACTTAAAATGAATACTAGGGGAATGCATAAAGGTTGACATTTCACCCTTAATAGGGATAGTATGAGTTTTGACAGTATGAATTGGAAAGGATTAAGGTAACAACAACCTTTAAGAATCAGTGGAGAAATTTTTCAGAAGTATATAGACAATGGTTCTAGTATTAGTAAATGGTATTTTGATATACCCTGTATCTAGGGAATACAGGAGGAACGATTCAAGGATAACCTTAGAGGTTTTACAAGGAGAAAGGTAATATTCAAAATTCTCAAGAATAAAAATGTTGATAAAGGGAATATGACGTAATTATAATGATGCCAAGTGGGGCACGTGTTAAACCACGACAAAGTATGGATCGAACCAGTAAAGGTCGAAATTGTTCAGGGCAAGGCAATTAGAGCCTAAGATAAAAGATGTTCTAAGTATGATTGAAAGTCAGTCGTGACAGTGATTAACCTCTAAAGACTGAGGCAATAACTTATGGAAAAAGATGGTGATATTTTTTTTTTACTCATTAGATTTTAAGGAAAACATCTTCACATAAGCTGTGATTGAAATGAGGTAGAAAATTATTTGGAGGTGGTTAAAATGACATTGACTGTAAGGAAATTTTACTATTAGGAAAGGCCAAAGAGGTGGCCGACACTTTAAAGGTAAGAGGATAATTATAGGCGCTTGTGCCAAAAGAATACAGTGATGATGGTTAAAGCTGTGAAGGTTGTATTATGGTTTGGAAGATTGACATTCCTTCCGATGACTGTGCAATACCCAACCGTGATAGTAGTTTGGTAAAGGTTTAATTTGTGTAATCGCCATGAGCGGGCTATCTATCTTAGAAGGTCCTATCTTGAGAACAATCCAGGACCATATTTCAAAAAGGACTAAACGAACCTTTGAGTTATGTCTTCTATTGAAGGCATACGATTAAGAATGGTATTAACCTGCTATCGTTGCTTTGACTGAAACTCTTCTGCAATTTTATCTATTCATGTCATGAAAGTACGTTAGAGTTTGGAGTATTCTTCATGAATTATGATTGGTGATTATGTTAACTTCTTAGAAGGATTTGATACGACATGTATGGACTCCGTATGGTTAGATATTAAGATTTCATGGAACGTGAATGATGACAGTTGGTCAGTGGTGGACCATAGTAATGCATCAATGATTCTGCGAGTAATGAGCTGATTACAACCATGAGAGTTGTATTGGAATGGATGTTGAGATTGAGTACCACTAATCGGGTCGTGGTAGTGTATAAGTTATCATTGATAGACTAATTAAGTAGAGTATCTACCTATTGAATATTTATTCCCTCTTATGAAAAGAGAGTCGTATTACTATATGAGGAAGGTTGCGGTGCAAGCATAGAATTCTAGTAACGATGATGTCTAGAATGAGATCCCAGGTTCGATTTTCGATATCGAGGGAGTTTCAAAGGTGATTGTGTATAAGCTCGAGGAAGAGCAAGGGTCCATAGAATGATGGACGGAATAGCAAAAATATTTAGGCATGTGAAATACGATGCTATAATACTTGATGTTGATATAAATACATATATGTTTTGTTCTCCTATGATAAACCTCTATAGTTCAGAGGTAGATTCCAAGCCAGATATTTTATGGCAGTATATTTTATATATACAATTATCTTCAGTTCGTCCCTTTCTCTTCTTTTCATTTCATGTAAGCTGAGAAGAACAACCCTTCCAGAAGGGGAGGTATTGCCGAATGACTATCTATCTGTGTGATAGAAGCCTAGTAGGATACCACATGATGTTTAATTGCTTGTCAAGTACTAAAGGCCGGCCACCTTCTGTACTAACTATGCAATGAAACAAGTGTTCATGATCATAGCGATCTCTCAACAAATTCCTTTACATCTATATGATTGATCAAACTTTGGGAAATAGAAACAGCTGAAAAAGGAGTAATAAAGTTGTGATAGTATTCAGAATGGAAACACATTCGTGATACTAAGGTTGACATGGTTATTAAAAGGTTATAGAACGCTAACGAGCAAAAGTATAACCTGTATAATATTAGGAACGGAAGGTAGTAGCGATTACGAACTGGAAAAGAATGGGTATTAGGAAGCAAAAGCTCTAATGCTAAAAGCTATAATAAGAGTCTGTGCAATAGACTTGAAAGAATTTGGAATGATCAATTAACACGGATTGAGTTTTCTTATGAAAATAGATCATATGTCATTATCGAGATGTCACCTTATAAGATCCTTGAGGGAAGACAATGTCGATCTCCCTTATGATATGATGATGTTGCAGAGCGCAAGATGCTTAGACCAGCAGTGGTCCAAAGGACCAAGGATATAATAGATTTAATTAGAGGAGGGCTGGTAGTAGCCCAAGATGGGCACACGAAGTATGTTGATTTGATATGAAAGGACAAGGAATAGGAAGTAGGGGACCTAGTGCTGTTATAGGTATTCCCTTGGAAAGGATGGATGTGGTTCGGAAAGAAAGGAAAGCTAAGCCCACGAATTGTTGGACCCTTGGATATATTAAGACGTATTGGGAAATTTGCATATGAGCTAGCCCTACCCCCGAACATGTAGCAAGTTCATAACATGTTCCACATATCAATGTTAAGGAAGTGTAATTCAGATGCCAGATAAATAGGGGCATATGAGCGCATAGACATGCAACCCGACGTAACCTATATGGAGCAACCAAGAAGGGTTATAGAGTGAAAAGGAACAAGTGCTTAGGAGAAGGGTTATTAAACTAAGCAGAGTTGGTGGTAGGACCACAATATGGAAAAATTACGTAAGAGTTAGAAAGTGAAATGCTAAGAAAGTATCCCTACTCATTTTCTATTTGATTCCGGGACGGAATCCTTTTAAGGAGGGGAGACTGTAATAACCCCAATTTTTGGAATTTTTGAAACCCTTATGAATAGTGTTTTGCTGATTATGCTGAATAAGAAAACTTTTCATGCCACTCTATGTAGGGGTTCTGTTATGGATATTCTGAGATTTTATTAGTACTCTATATGGTATATAAGTGTATGTAAAGATCGTCAGAATCCAATTGCGAACACTTTGATTTTTCCCGGAAATCCACTAGATACGGAAAGAATTGAGTATAAGGTAACAGGATAAAAAGGATTTAAATAAAAGGATTATAAGAGAGGATCATGAAAGGAATATAATGTATTGAGAAAGGTTAAAGAAACCTAAGTAATAAGATCCCGGGTATGGTCCCTCAAACGATAAACGAAAATGAAAGTTAAGCGAACCGTATAACAGATCAGCGGTCATTAGGCAAACAATTAGGAAGTTAATCAAGGAGGTTAGGGATGATGAGGTCATCCAACCAATAAGAAGGGGGCAAGTAAGGGATGATGACATCATAAGCATGACATAAGCATGACATAAGGGGAAGGAGATGTGGTTGATTTAAAACCACACAAAGTTCAAGGCTAGAAAGGTAATTAACCAAAAACAAAACAAAAACCAACCAAGATAAGCTAAACAAATCAAAAAACACAAAATCATTTCATTCTTCAACCTTGCTCTCGGCTTTTCTCCATTTCAAGAAGCAAAATTTTCAAAATTCAAGTTCCAAGCTTCCTAAATTGGTAAGTTAATTATCTACTACTCCTTATGCATAGATATGGCTATCCTATGAGTTTAAGCCTCCAATTAATTCTCAATCTTCTCCAAGAAATCAATGAAGAAGACAATGAATAGTGATTTCAAGGTTTTTAACTTGATTTTTCTTGTTTTTCCTTTAAGATCCAAGCATCTCTAAGACATCTCAAGGCTTCTTAAGGCTTTCTAGCTACTCCAACCATTTCAAGGAAGGTATAACATCTCCAAACCCTAGCTTTACTTTATATATTAGGATGATTTTGATAGTTGTGGTAAAGAGTATCTTGATGCTTGTTGGTTTAGAGTTTGGGTTGGAATGGTAGTGAATTGATTGTTGAAATCTTATGGTTTGGTTAAAGGACTTAAGTATAGTTTAAATTCAAGTTTAAGAATAAGTATAAATTGTTAATATTGAGTTGATTGGGGCTGTTATGATGTAGTGAGGATGGATTTTTGTTGTATGAATGGATTGGGATTGATTGGTGGTTGAATTGGGATGGTATAAAATTGGGAAATCGCGTAAACATAGCCGTCGTAATGTCCGATTTACTTTAGACTGCTTTTGTTCATAACATTAGGACCAGAGAACTCCCTACTAGGTTTTGACCATTGCCATGTTTAGATAGTTCATGTTACGAGCTTCGTTTTGATATGTATTTCGTTTGATTCCGATGTACGGTTTAGGAGAAACGACCGTTTTAAGTAACGGCATTTTGCGACCGAACCATTACCCCTCGCCTTACTTTGAAACCTTGGTTAAGGACCTTAGAGGACTAATTGGGGTATGAAACAATTATTTTAAGTGTATTAGGCAGTTGGTAAGGTACTCGTGAAAGAATCGCCTTAAAACCCTTAATGGTTAATTTATTAAAAATGGTGGAGCCGAGAGTACTCGAGCGACTTAAGTGAATCGTTAAGCGCGAAAGCGAACGTTAGGACTCTAAATGGTTAAAGTCTAGTTTCTTAAGCGACCGGGGTTTAATTCCGACTTATGTTGTTGTTCATAGGTTATCGGACCCACTCTAAGCTTAAGTCTATCCGGGAGCATTCAGGGAAGTTTTCTACCCATTATACTGTTGTTGTGATGTATATGTGTATATGCATGATCTTGTGATAAATGCATATTTTTTATTAGCAAATTCTTGCGATATATTGTAGCATATGATATGGTATATATGCATGCCTGTTTCGTATTCTTGATTTATATATCTGTTGGTTCAAATGCTTATTAGTTGCATAATACCTATGCTAGAGATAAGCGGTATTTGCGTATACCCTTAGTATAGGGGATCAAAAAGGTGAAACATTTTCTAAAACCGGGAGGCGAGGCTCCCGAGTATAATATATATATATATATGAATGGTTTTTAAAACTATTAATCGAATAAGATTTATTCGATAACTTTATATTATTTAATGAATATTACTTGAATATTCATCTGAGGACTTATGGCTCCTTGTATTTTATTAATTGAATATTATTTGAATATTCATTCGAGGGCTTATGACTCAGTTTATTTTATTAATTGAATATTATTTGAATATTCATTCGAGGGCTTATGACTCAGTTTATTTTATTAATTGAATATTATTTGAATATTCATTCGAGGGCTTATGACTCAGTTTATATTATTTAATGAATATTATTTGAATATTCATTTGAGGATCTATGACTCCGATTATTGGTGAGTTATATTCTTTATTTTATTAAAGAATAAGGTGTCGATAATCAAACTTATTTTTGATTATTCAAATAAAGATAGTACTTTCGTATAAGTATATCTTTGGTTATTTAATACTCATTTCAAGTATTAGTCTTACAACTTCTACTTCAATTATTTGTATAAAGATTATTCTTTATGGGTATATTATTTAAATAATAATATTCAGATATTTTCTAAATATATTGGGACTGATTTACTTCATTAAATCAGCATTACTCCAAACACTCTTTAAAGTGTTTTCGAGTCTTCAAAATGATTTTTAAAAGTTAGAGCGGATCCCAAAACTCATTTTTATATTTAAGATCTTCCTTTTAAAGAGGATTTAAATACTCGCTCAAAACCTGAGGGATCCGGCTCTGTGGTGTATTTTATATTCGCAACGAGGTTGCTGTTTTGGTAAATGAATTGATTACTTACCCAACGTTCGGGAAGTAAGTCCATCTATCGAGTCGGCATAAGCAACATGGGCTCAGTGGGCGTCCATGATAGTGTAAGTGGCTCAGTGGGAGTCCATCAAATGCGTAAGTGGCTGAGTGGCAGTCCAGCATAAGGTCCTATTGCGACCAGGGTGATGACCAGTGGGGAATTTGTCCATCTACTAGTAGAAAAGGTTACTTATTGGTATCTTTGCCTGATCAGCAAGATATCAGGTTTATGCCAAAATTCTTTCCTTTCCAAATTTATTGGATATTGCAATTCTGTTCATACTTTACATGACAGAGGTTTTTAGGAAACGTATGTATATATATAGGTGTATATATATATCGGGACTTAATGAAGTATCTCGTAACTTCATTATTTATAATGATATTCAAAGATTTAATCTATTCAAATCTTGTCTTGTAGTCTCATCTATGTGATGAACTGTTAAAATCTCATTATAACTTGAACGGTGGTAGTTCAAGTAGTATTTGGAAAAGATATAAGTATATTGGAGTATCTTGTAACTTCATCTTTTAAACTTATATCTAGTAAATGATTATCTTATGCATAACAAAGATTTTCAAAAAAATGTTGAGACAAGGTTAGATATATGAGATCACCTTGCAACGATATTTTTATACAGTTATAAACTGGAACTCTGTGTATATTATACATGTCAGAGGATTTCAAAGATTATGAAAAGTATATATATATATGTATATATATATATATATACTGAATATTTTGTGACTTGGTCGTGTTAAGATATCAGCTTGGTTCATTTCTTTTGACCAAGACTTTCATGAGTACTGTGAGTATGCTCATATATTGTTAATCAGTATACATATTATTTTGGTGGGCTTGTTGCTCACCCTTGCTTTCTTCTTTCATCACACAACATCAGATAGACAAGATGAACAGGACCAAGCTCCCAATTCGCGAGCGGATAGGAAACGTTCCGCAGTTTCCTATAGGCGTTGATGTCGCTGTAGCTGAGGTAGGAGCTACCAATAGGCTAGGCTTTCAACTTTTGATGTACCAGATTTATGTGTATTTATGAATTGTAATAATGGCAAAGAAATGTAAATTTATTCAGAAACCCTTTTAAGGTGTATTGACAGATAATTGTGGAATAAAATGACTTGTGATTATTTTTGGATATTCATCTCTGAGACTATAACTTGTGGTGTGTGTGTTTATTGTGGGGTCACAGTACAGAGTAATTGATTATTTATTAAGATTGGGTGTTATTAAGGGAAATGGAACTCGTGACAACCCGGATCCCCGAACCCGGATTTGGGGGTGTTACAAGTGATTTGTTGCTGGATAAGTGTGTTAAAATTGATGAAAGATTGTTTGAGATTTTTGACTTCTTTCTCAATAGAAGCAAGATCCATTCTTGACATTTGCTCAGCAAAGTGATTGAATTTGGTAGTGATATGTTCTTGAGATGGTATAATCTTATCCATCTTCTCATTCACCAGTTTTCTGATTCTGTCTTCATAACCAGTGAGCTTGATTTCAAGAGCTTTACCAAACAGATGAAATGCTTTGAGCTGAGCTTTGTATACTTCTGTAATGGCATCATAAACATCTTGTGGAGTCAAGGCCTTTACATTACTGCTCATAATAGTGATGTATTCTTCTCTAAATCTGGCCAAGACTTGATCCATTTACAAGACAAAGTCATCAGATAGCCATGCATCCACATTTCCATCTTTTCTGCATCATTGACAATTTTCTCTTTCTGCTTCTCAACTTCTTCATTGTACGTAAGCATGATAGCTTGATAATCTTGATTTCTCATATTGGAAGTCAGAAGATGCTGTGAGATGTTTGCCAATCCAGAAATCTGCTATACTAGTAGATCATTTACAGAAGTTAGTTGAGAGCCAGATTCGTACAGCCACTGAGAGAGAATGTGAGGTTGTTGAGGTTGTGAGGTAGATGATTCAGAAACACCTGTGACTGAAGTCACAGTTTTACTCACAGATTGCTATGTGGTTATGGCTAGTTGTTGTTCCTCACTAGGTGTGGGAACCTCCAATTGAATTGGAGGGGATTTGACTGAGTTACTGCCATGTGCACCGGTCTCAAACCCTTATGTGTCTTGTACCACACTGTCACCTTAATGTGCTATACTTGCCTCCCCTATGACAGGATCATTGGTAATTGTACCCCTAGCTTCAACTGCCAAGGCAATTTTTTTCAGGGTTTTGAAGGGAGTTGCTCCTACATGAGGAACCTCCAATTGACTTGGAGAGGATTTAGATAGCTCCCCTTGAGGAGTACTACCCTCAAACCTTTCAGTCTATGAAGACTGTTTTGCATATAAAGGTGCATAAGAGACATCCATGGGGTCTTCAGTAAAAACTGATGAATCCCCCATGGTTTTGATGGTGTCATCAAGGTCTACCCCAACATGTAGCCTCTCACCATCTAAATTGAGTGTATGGTTGGTGAGCAAAGCTTCTTGAGCTAAGTCACTTGAGTGAGATTGGACTTAAGAATTGAATTCAAGTGCAGTTGGTGAGGAAGAAATTTTAGATTTGAGAGAGTGTTGCTCGGATACGAGTGTTGGCAGCTCCCCCTGAATAGATGAGGGAGCTTCAAGAGATGTGCTCTCATAGTGTGTTCCATCCTTATTTCTCCTACCATACATTTGAATTGCTTCATGTGCAGGCTGTGTAGACTCAATACTGGGTTCTTTTACAACTGCATCCTATTGGGAGGATACAGAGGTGACTTGAGTGGTCGGCTCAGATTTTTTACTTTTTTTGGATCTCTTGACCAAAGGTGACTCAGTGACAGCTTGATCCTCACCACTCTCAGTTAGAATTATTAGGGTTCCCTCCTTTCTCTTTCTTTTACTTACCTCATCCTAGCTACTAGGGGTTTTGAAGAAATGGTTGTAGCTTGGGAATATCCCTGTTGGTGTTCCTGTGTTTATACTTCCACATGTTCAAGGACCATAGCTGAGTTAGTTTATACATTTGACCTCATGTCAGGCATAGGGTAAGGGTAAGTCCTAAACCTCTCCAACATGAATGAAGTGATTTTCAGACTTATATTTACCTTTTTCTTTGTAGTAAGTGAACCAAATATTATTTTGGACACTTGCTTACAATTGCCTATTTTTGTGTTATCTATGCCATTTAACAAATGTATGTCTCCTACCTTATGATTTAAAGTGGACATGAAAAATCTAGGAAAGAAAATTTCCTTACCTCTAGCTGACAGGGGTGATAGCCTGATTGCAAGCTCTTCCAGGATTAATAGACCAACATTCAAGTGCCTGTTGTGGGCAATTGAATACACCAACTTTTGCACCACACTTGAAATGTTGTCATATCTTGTCTTCCTGCGTGTGAAGACCCTCACCACATAATCAAAGATGAATGACCACTCCTTCCTTAGATTTGTTCTGTTCAGGCCGGACAGGTTGATTCTTCCACCATAATTGATGAAGTCCAGAAACTCGGCCAGCTCATCAGGAGTTGGCACCTCCACCAGGTTTGCAGTGGGAAATCCCAATGTGACGCCCCAAAATCTGGGGTCAAGGATCTAGGAGGCCATGCCATCTTAAATACTATATACCACATGCCTCGCATCACAATATATAAATACTCACACTTTACGACCCCACACTTATCACACATACACACACTTATAGGTTAATGTCTTGGAAATGAACCATTCATTACTAGAGTAAATCAATCCACAAAGTGATATTTATTACAACCCAAAAGTAATTAAGTCTTACCGGGGGAAATATCTTTTAAGTAAGGCTAGTCCGTCGGCCAAATATTTGTTTCTTATTCATTATCTTACATAAGTCATACTTGTAAATAAGTCGGACTAAAAATAACTGAAAACTTATCCAGCTTATTCGATCTACATGTGGTACAGCACCAAACATTCTACCGAATAGCTAGCCATTTCCTACCCATTTCCTTGCTGTGAGTCTCATGATAGGCATCTTGATTCACTGTTGTGTTGTGTCAATTTAAGAAAACAAGTGAGAGCTATAATGCCCAGCATAATAATGTACAGTATGAAATGATTGTATGATAAACTCAAGTAAAAACATCATATATGATAATTATGTTTTATTCAAAAATAGTTTTCCTTGGTGATACACACCTTCTTTAATGGATTTATTATCCTGCAAATACCTTAATGGTAAACCCAGCACCTAGGCTTGGGTTATGGTATTGCATCACAATTCCAATTGGAAGAATTTAGGACATTTACTGGAGCCCCCGAGATACGATGATCAGTCGTATAACGGTAACAGTAACCTTTTCTACATGTAGATGGACGATTTCTTAACATCCTGGTTGTCACCCAAGCCGCATTCGGGCTTTATATGCTTCCCCATTCCATCCGGGTATATTTTGCATACTTCGTATGTCCTTCAGTACACATGATACCTTCTTATACGAAAAATAAATATGGTAGTCTCCCCAGTCCACGAAGTACTGGATCTCTACCCCTCCTTGTCCTTTTAAGAATACTATCATATACTTGGAATCAGAATGTATTTTAAATCAGGTTTTATAATTTTTAAATCATAATTAAATAATTAAATATTAAATATTAAATGATAAATAATTAAACCTCAAATGATTATACTTTAAAAGAATATTGAAATAATATTCCTCAACTTATTTATGTCTAAGTAATTTTATAATCTTTAATATTTAATCGAGTTTGAAATAAATATTCGCTGGAGGATACTTCTCCCAAAATAAATGAATAGTTAATAATTATGTATTATTCGAACAATAAAGTATAGTTGAAGGAATATGATATTAGGAAATTATTTTAATAAAAGTTCGAGGTGTTTAATATTTCGTAAGTGGACGTTGAGTCCCTTCAAACGTACTACTATGGAATTTTAATCGTCCTATAATATCACCAGAATGATTCCAAGGTTTTTATTTTAAAATCTCGACCGACTCTCGGTCTTATAATTATATGGCACGCATGTGGCGGCATTAAATATTTTACATATATGTATCGTACAACATCGCTACATTATGCGAAATTCAATTACTTAGTATCATGGCAAACATGACATTTATGCAATGATGATAAAACAATCCTTTCACAACACAACAGTTATACGGAGCTGGATTCGTAAACTTGCCTGGGTATCTCGAGGTGGAGGATGCTTTAGGTTCCGCTCGGAAATCTATAATCATAACACAATTCGTTTTATTAGGTCCCGTTCTAATTTACGGCGACTTGCACTCATGTGCTACTTATTATGCACCCTCTCAACTTATAACCCTTTTTATTTCTCTAAGTCTTTATTCACATTACGGTCACTTCGTTTATTGAAGTATCTTAAGTCCGATTTCATTTCCATTGTCGGCTCCGCTTATGGATTCCACAGTTTTGTAATCGCGCGATCTCGGCTCCGATATTTTTATAAAATTGAAAAATCATTATTTTCGTTTGAAATTTTTATGGAATTTAAGGAACTCTATTTACTATTCTCTGTAAAAATTTCATGATTTATGAACACTTTTAAGTCCATCCTTTTTATTTTTAAAGTTCGTAATTCGTAGCAGTTTTTGACGCGTAAATCACTTTTAGTAAAACGGTCATGACTTTTGATCCGTCAATCAGAATCAAGAGATTCAAGAGCCTAAAAGATACTTATAATATTTTCTATTATTATCAAGTGTTATTTATCAAGAAACTAAAATTTACATCTTCGGGACTTTCGGCAGAAACTTAGTGTTACGTTTTGTTCATTTTAGCGAGATTACGGTTACGATCCGAGTTTCGTTTACGCCTTAAATCTTTATACTACCACCAAAAATCATCATATCATCATCACCACACTAACTACTATAAAGAACATCATTTTCTTGAGGCAACAACCATCAACCTTAAATCTACTTAACTAAACATCAAGATTACAACAATACATTCACCAAAACTAGGTTTACAACTATGTTCTAAAAGATTCTTGAACTTAAATCTTAAGTAAGGATGGGTCAAAGATTTTTATCTTTAGTGAGAGCTTGAGATGTGTTCTTGATTATGGTGAAGTCTTGGGAGTTCTTGGTAGGGTTTTTGGAACCTAAAACAACCATTAAAATCAAGAAACCAAAGAAAAGTTACTATTCATACTATTCACTATCATCTTTCTTGAATTTATTTCACCCATCAAACCTTGATAAAATGAGCTTACAGATTTATATTACCTTATTTTAGGAGGTATGAAGCTTGAGAATTAATGGGGCAATTTTTCCTTGGCTAGAGCTTGGTGTTTTGTATTTAATTTCCCTTGTTTTTGAGGAAGGGCCGAATGGTGCTTCTTGGGAGAGAGGGAGAGAAATTTGTGTTTCCTTCTTGGTTGCTTTTTGGAATAATGCTTGTGTTTGATTGTTTATTCTCTAGTATATGTCCTAGGATAGATTTATGTTGTAAAATCTTTGGACAATTCTAGTTAGCCTTTCTAGATTACAAGCTAAGCTAATTAGTTTAGCCATTAGCTTTACTATTCTCTAGCCTTAGATGATCATCCTACAACCTTAGCTTACTATTTGATAAAGTAACCATGGTTACTTTTCTACCATGGTTAGTTAGTGCGATACGTTTATTTAATCGTTTACGCGTTTGTTCGGTCGCTTAAATTTTTCGTAATAATTTCTCGTAAACGGTTCACAGCGTAAATCCTTTCGTATTCGTTCTTTATATTTTGAAGTATCATCCTTGGATATAAATCCGTAGGGTTTTAAATTCGTAATTATATTGTGATTCCCATAATCCTCGATGATTCGTAAATCTGGTCGTTTTTCAAAGTTCGTTTTCTTCGAAAACTAATAGCATTTACATACACTCATTTGGTACGTATAATCATAATATCAACTTCGAAACTCATTTTCTCATGCACAACATAGTGTGGGCTAAAAAAAATTTCCCCGTTTGTCAAAGTTACTATTCATTAAACGTTTTTACAAAGTCTCAAAAATTTGAGTTATTACACCCAAGGCTATTTTCACATCTTGCTCATTAAATTCAGTCCGTTGTCCTCCAACTAAGCAAGTCACCACCAGAGACACTGAATTGTCATTCATCACAGTCCTTACCACAGCTGTAGTCCAAAACTCATACAACACATCCAGGTACAACACTGGATTAACAGTCAAGGCTCTTGCAATGTAAGATTCAGACAAGAATTTCACAAACCCCTTGAAACTATCAGGGGCTTGGTTAGCATCAATAAAAACCAAATAGTTTGTTCCTTTCTCTGGGATAGTTGCTCTAACATTGTTTTGTGCCATTGTTGAATAGTGAGTGTGAATGGTTAAGAATAATTTTTAAGAAAGGAGTAAAAACGAGAGAGAAATTGATTTTGGACTTGAAGCTAGCTCACTTTAGATCTCGAAAGTTGTAAGTAAGTATATGTATCGAGAAGTGTCGGTATTTATAGTAAAACCTAATGACTTATCGAGAACTCAAAAATAGACGTTTGAAATATGTCTATCGAGAAGTCATTTTGAGAAATGAAAAACATATCGAGAAGTCATTTTATATTACTCTTATAGAGTACTAAAAATTGACTTATCGAGATGTCAAACAAATACCCAGTTTGTCCAAATTGGACTAAAAAATTTCTAATTTTTATTTGAATAAATTCAACATAAAATCAAAATATTTTTGCCAAAGGTATTTTACTAGAATAATTTATTGGAGAAAATTATTTCAGTTTTTAGTTATTGATAAGTCTAAAAGTAATACTTGTAGAGAACTCTATAAGTAACACTTGTAGAGAACTCTATAGTGACTTATCGATAAGTCATAATAATGCTTGTCGAGAAGTCACTCGAGAAGTCAGTAAATTGACTTGTCGAGGACTCATTCGAGAAGTCTTAAAATGGCTTGTCGACAAGTCAATTAGACTTATCAAGAACTCAGTTCTCTATATTTTCCTGAATAATTTTAATTCTGCCTTGTGATAATTTTACATATTAAAAATGCAAATTACAGTTTCGCAGTTTACTTAGAATTTGAAAAATTCCAAGTTGAATTTTTATTTCGAGGAATAAATATGCAGAGATTTCTGAAATATTTATACTTCATCTTTCAGTTACTTTCCAATAAAATCAAATTGATTTAGATTTACTGGATATTAATCTGCTGCAACACACTAGCTGAGTTCTTGCCTTATGATGAAGAATTTAACATTCCCATTTCACCTATTAGTCTAGTGAAAGTAGTTTCATCCAAAGGTTTAGTAAAAATGTTAGCTAGTTGTTTTTCTGTTGGAACAAAAATGAGCTCAATGGTACCATATTGCAGCATGTTCTCTAATAAAATGGTACCTTACATCAATGTGCTTTGTTCTAGAATGATTAACTAGATTAGCCACTATAGATATAACACTAGTATTGTCACACATAATGGGAATTTTGTGTAACAGGCCATAGTCCATTAGTTGATTTCTAATCCAAAGCACTTGAGCACAACAACTTCCAGCAGCTATGTATTCAGCTTCAGCTATGGAAGTTGACACAGATTGTTGTTTCTTGCTATGGTAGGATACAAGTCTTTGTCCAAGAAACTGATAGCTTCCACTAGTACTCTTTCTGTCCACCCTGCATCCAGCAAAATCTGCATTTATGTAACCAACAGCTTCAAAACCAGTTCCCTTAGGATACCATAATCCCAAGTTAGGAGTTCCCTTCAAATATCTAAAAATCCTTTTAACAGCCATCAAATGTGATTCTTTTGGATTGGCTTGAAATCTTGCACAAAGACATGTTACAAACATTATGTCTAGTCTACTTGCAGTCAAGTAAAGCAATGATCCAATCATCCTCTATAACCTGAAATGTCTACACTCTTGCCTTTCCTGTCTTCATCCAACTTTGTTGTAGTAGACATTGGTGTAGAAGCAGGTGAACAATCAACCATACCAAACTTCTTTAGTAAATCCTTGACATACTTAGTTTGGCTGATGAAGATTCCATCATTTCTATGACTAACTTGAAGTCCAAGAAAATAACTTAATTCTCCCATCATGCTCATTGCATATTCACTCTGCATGAGCTTAGAGAATTTTTGGCACAACTTCTCATTTGTAGATCCAAATATAATGTCATCTACATATATCTGGACTAGAATCATGTTATTACCATGGTTTTTGTAGAAGAGAGTTTTGTCTATTGTACCTCTAGTAAAACCATGTTTAAGCATAAATTCTGACAATGTATCATACCAAGCTCTAGGTGTCTGCTTTAATCCATATAGAGCCTTGAGTAGTTTATACACAAAGTTTGTAAATTCAGGATCTTCAAAGCCAGGTGGCTGTTGCACATACACTTCTTCTTCTAGCTCACCATTTAGGAAGGCACTTTTCACATCCATTTGATACACATTGAAATTTTAGTGTGTAGCAAATGCTAGAAAAATCCTTATTGCTTCAAGTTTTGCAACTGGAGCAAAAGTTTCATCATAATCAATTCCTTCTTCCTGTTAGTAGCCTTTTGCAACCAACCTTGCTTTGTTCTTGGGACCACACCATTTTCATCCATCTTCTTTGGTGCAGTAACTAACTCCCAAACTTTGTTTCTTTCAAACTGATTGAGGTCTTCTTGCATAGCAGATATCCAATCAGGGTTCATCAGAGCTTCTTCAGTTTTCTTGGCCTCAACTTGAGATAGAAAGCATGCATGTGGGCACTCATTAGCATTTGCACTCCTAGTCCTTACACCAGCATTATGATCACCAATTATTGCATTAGAATTGTGACTCCTATCCTATTTTCTGGTGTGAGTTTATTGACTAGTGCCTTCATCATTTTCTTCATTGTTGGTATGATCTTTAGATTCTTCTTTTCTTTCTCCCCCTGAGTTTGTACTATCAAAATCAGGTGTTTGAGATGATCTTCCATTTCTTTGATTCTCTTGTCCTATAGATTCTTCATTTATCATCTGTTGTGCATTGACTTCATCTTCACCATCAGAATCACTATCAATGTTGAGGTTTTCAAATACAAGGGCTTCCGCTTCATTTTCATCAAGGCATTCCAAGCATGTACACTTATCATCATCAAAAGTCACATATGTGCTTTCCATAATATTCTTTTGATCTATCACATAGGCCTTGTAGGCAGTTCTTTCCGATAAATATCGTTGAAAAATTTCATCAAAAACTTTTGAGTCAAATTTTCCCACATATTCAGAGTTGTCTTACAAAATGTAACACTTACTTCCAAATACATGAAGATGCTTTACAGTAGGATTTCTCTTAAACATGATTGAGTAAGGTGATTTTCCATGTGCCTTGATGATGAGGTATTTGTTCTGAGTGTAACATGCAGTGTCAACAGCCTCTTCCCAGAAACTTGTTGGCAACTTGGCATCTTGCAGCATTGTTCTAGCAGCTTCAACTAATGTTCTGTTCTTTCTATCAACTACACCATTTTGTTGAGGTGTTCTAGCAGCTGAGAATTCTTGAACAATTCCCTTGCTTTTGCAAAATTCATTCAATATTGCATTTCTGAATTCTGTTCCATTATCACATCTCAATCTTTTTACACAATTGTGATCTCCAACTTTTTTTTCTATCTTCTTGATGTGCTCAATTATGATGTGTGGAGTTTCATCTTTAGAGTGCATGAACTTTACCCGGGTGTATCTTGAGAAATCATCCACCATCACAAGTGCATATTTGTTCCTTGAAATTGATAAGACATTTACTGGCCCAAACAAGTCCATGTGAATAAGTTACAATGGTGCACTTATAGAATCACAGTTTTTGACTTGTGACTTGATCTTTTCATTTTTCCCTTCTGACAAGTTTCACAGACTTTAACTTGAGCAAACTCCAGTTTAGGCATGTCTCTTACTAACTCATTTTTAACCAAGGTGTTAATTGCCTTGAAATTTAAGTGAGATAATTTCTTATGCCATAGCTTGATTTGCTCTTCTGATGCCTTGGTGTAGAAGCAAAAAAATTCGTCCTTATTTGTTGAGTCCAAATCTGCAACAAACAAGCTTCCTTTCCTTGCTCTTTTCAGACAATTTCACCAGTTTTCTGGCTGATAAAAGTGCATTCTTCTTTGTTGAATAAGACTTCAAAACCTTTGTCTGTAAATTGGCTAACACTTAGAAGATTCACTTCAAGACCAGCTACCAATACTACATCATAAATGACAATATTTCCATAAATAATCTTGCCATATCCCATTGTGAATCCTTTGTTGTTGTCTCCAAAGGTCACCAAAGGGCCATCCTTCTCCTCAAATTATGATAACAGGGCCTTATCACCTGTCATATGTCTGGAACACCCACTGTCAATGATCCATATGACTTTCTTCACTTTGCCCTGCACACAATGAGTTTTAAGTGTGTTTAGCAACCCCAGCAATATTGGGTACTTTCATCTTGTTAATTGATTTAACAGAAGTATAATAAGTTGTTTCAGATAAAATAGAATTCAATGACTGTTATGCATTTTCCCTATCTGATGTAGACCCAATTTTTGTTTCTTTAAGGTCTACTCTCAGTTTGTGGCAACTCTTCATCACATTCAAGTTGCAAGGGATGTAGTCAAACTTGTCATAGAATGAGTAGGGATCATTTGCATCTGCTTCTTTGTACTTGCATGCTCCTTCAGCTGGTTTGCTAACAACCTTTTTATAAAGGTGAGTTAGATGATTTACAGAGCCACATTTTTCACACTTATTTCTTGGAGCATCTACAACATAAACAAAATTATTGCTTTTGTTTATCCCAATTTTCCCATTTCTATTTTTCTTCTTCTTTCTTACATCTTCAATCTTTATTTCTTTGACAGGTATCTCAGTGCTTTGATTGTCCATGAGATTTTCTTTAGTCTTAGAAGATTAAGTTGAATTTGCACTTTTCCTCTCATTATCCTCATCTGTAATTTTTTGCTTGATAATTAACTCTTCTTCACTGAAGTTTACTTCACAAGTCTTGAACATAGGTGACCCAACCTTTTTCAGCATTGCTGAAACATTTTCATTCTCAATTGATTTTCCTTTGTGACCCATGTTTTTTTCTTGCTGTTCAAGGCATCATAATCAAGACCAATAGCAATGTTTGCACATGGCTGGTTTTTCTCATGGTATTGACCAACCAATTCAGATGCATTCCTTAAGGACTTCAACTTTACTTCATTTTCTCCAGTTTTTCCCTTAACACAGCTTCAATCTCATTTGCACACTTGAGCTTGTTCTTCAGATAACCATTTTCTTGTTTTACAGCTTCAAGCTCCACTATCAACAATTCAGTTCTTTATTTTTCATTCTCAAGCTTCTCATTCATCTTTGTCAATCTGCTTACTTCTTCATCTGCAGCCACCATACTTGTATGAGTGTGAAACATTTATGTGCTCATCTTTTCAACAGTTTCCTTATATTGATTCACATTTAAATCAATGGTGGTAAGAGTTGGTACCTGTGTTTTTGATGAGGATGATTCTCCTTGCTCCAAAGCCATTAGAGCATAGTTTCCAACTTCTTCATCTTCATCATAATCAGAATCATCCCAACTTTTTCCTTCTTCAATATAAGCTTTATTTTGTTGTTTCTTCATAAGAGCTTCATACTTTGCTTCCAGTTCAAGATAAGCTTTGTCTTTCTTTGCCTTCTTGGGTTTCCTGCATTCTGTAGCAAAATGGCCTAGTTCATCACAGTTGAAGCACCTTATCTTAGATCTGTCAATAGATCAAGTTTTGTAACCATTCTTGCTATCAGAAGTGTACTTCCCTTTTCCTTTCCAGCTGCTATCTTTGTTGAAATACTGTCCTTTACTCTTGAAGTATCTTGGCTTCTTTACTCTAATGTTAGAGAATTTTCTAGCCAAATAGGCCATTGACTGATCTAGCTCATCCAGTTCATGAAGAGTGTAGAACTCATCTTCTTCCAATTCCAAAATGGCTTGTTCATGTGAATCATTTGTTCTTTGCTCACTTGATGAGGCAACTGGAGTTTGAGATCTTGGCTCATCATTATATTTTTGGCTTTCATTTACAATTAAAGCACTTGAGCCATCTACAACATGTCCTTGACCAGATCTCAATAATTTCCTTTGAATCATTTCTAGTTCATATGTTTTAAAAATTCCATATAAAACTTCCAGTGATATTCTGCTCAAGTCTCTCCCTTCCTTGATTGCTGAGATTTTCTGTTCTAAATGATCAGGGAGAGTAAGAAAGAAATTCAAGTTCACTTCTTCAGCTTCATAGTATTTGTCATGAAGTTGCAAGTCATTTATCAGCATATTGAATCTTTCAAACACATCAGTAATGCTTTCCTTTGGCTTAGCCATAAAACCCTCATACTGTGAAATCAGTATTCTTCTTTGATTGACCTAACTTCCTCAGTTCCCTCACATAATATCTCTATCTTTTCCCATATCTATTTTGCAGTGTCACAGTTGACAATGTTGTTATACATTACATTGTTAAGTGACTCAATTAAGATTAACTGCAAGCCAATATCCAGGAAGACTTTTTCTTTCTCAGGCTCAGTGTACTCTGCAGGATCCTTGGGAGCATAATGAGCTGGAATAACCATGTCTCCATCTGTAGATTCATCAACTGTAACCATAGGAATGAAGGACCCATTTTTAAGAATCTGAACATACAGTGGATTGGCCATTCTTATAAACAACATCATTTTCTTCTTCCATAGAGTGTAGTCAGCTTTATCAAAAGTAGGGATTTTGATGCTACTGATTTTCTGTGTATTCATTCTTCCAAGATCTTGAATCTGTTTACTTTCAGATTTTGCTCTGATACCACTTGTTGGGTAATGAATAACACCCAGGGGGGTGAATATGTTTTAGATGTTTTTAGGCTTTTCTTGAATATTTATGGTTGAACAAAGTAAATTAAAAAATTATAAAGAAGATGTGTTAATGCAGTAGATAAGCATGCAATAATAAAGAACACAATTTTTTCAAAACTCACTTAAATTTATATTAAAATAAAGAATGTTTTGCTACAAAATTTCCAAGTTCTTTGTTGAGAAGAAGCTTAGCTTCTTCTTGAGAGAATTACAAGATTTTCTATCTAGATTGTTACAACTAACAAAAGACCATCGTTAACTTTATAAATCAGTTAACTACTAGTTTAAATAATGTACAATAAGATATGCTATTACCCTTTACTAAACTGTCACTTGTCATTTCTATTTTTGAAAAAGTCAACCTTCTATTTCTGGCTTAACATATCTTTGGAATCCTGTAATTATCTTTATCTTCTTTTGTCAGTTAATCTTCACCATTGATCTTGCATATCCTTCAAGCTGCTTTTTGTAGACTTGTCAATCCAGCTGGTTGGATTGTTTGTTGATTGTATATCTTGGATATTGAACTGATTTACACTTTGTACTTTGAGAATTTAACTCGAGATCTCAGTTAGGCATATAGAGATCTTGATATCTCGATAAGTATAATGACTTATCAAGATCTCTAATACTTTATAGTGAATTTGGTTTATAAAGGTCTCTGAGTTCTCGAATGAGACTTTGGCTTGTCGAGGTCTCTCGGTTTCATGTCTTCACTTTGACTTGTCGACAACTTAGAGTTCTCTAGTGAATTTTTACTTATCGATATCTCTGAGTTCTCTAGTGGACTTTGACTTATCGATAACTCAGAGTTCTCTAATGAATATAGACTTGTCGATAACTCTGAGTTCTCTAGTGAAGAAATGACTTGTCGATATCTCTCTTAGTTCTCTAGTAACTTTCCTGACTTTTCGATAAGTCATTTGGAGTTCTCGAATGACATCTTTATAACACTAAATCTGTGACTTGTAGAGATCTTGACTTAGAGTATTTTTATCCAAACAGATTTATTCAACTCCAAGCTTCTTCAAAATTCTTCTGAGGCATGATCTTCTTGATCTTCTTTCAAATAGAATCCTTAGGCTTGATACTGTTTAAGGAAAAAGACTCCAGTCTGCTCCTTTGCATTTTTACAGACTTTAAAATGTTACAAGTATAAATGCCAACTAAGATAACAATACACCTTACTTAGGGTTGTTAATATGACTTAGTCTTGTTGAGATACAGGCGTGTCTTGCACAACAAAGTGCAAGTACTATTTTATAACTAAAAATAACTTTTTGGTATAGTATTATAATAATAGTTATATTTAAAAGTTAAGACAGGAGGTGGTCGGACTTGCTTTAACTCGTACAAAAAATATAGTATGTGTTCCAAGGCACGCGACCAATAATATTGTTATGGATAAAAACTTAGGGTATATTTATTGCTTGGATTCGTGAGCTTCAAAACTCGATTTGACTGCTCTTGTGTTTCGTGACTCAATCTGCCTTAACAAGATGCTTACGTACCTTTCTGTACGCCAAGGATCAAGTCAAAAATGTTATTCTAATAGAAGGGGTGAGATCCCTTATATAGATGTTGGGAGTCCTTGAATTGGACTAGGGTTATGAGACTTGGGGGACAAGTCTCAGAATTTGGATAGACTTTGGAGTTCTATAATAAAAGAATCAGACTTCTTGTTGGTTTAGGTGCCCTCTAGGCTATCTTCCATTATGTTATATTACTAATTATACTCATTTAATGAGTTGTTAATCCTCCCTATTTATTAATTACAAAACTAATAAATATTCAGGGCTATTGGGCTTTCTTTATTCCATCAGGCCTGATCAATGTGTTAACCTTCTTGGGCCTGATCAATGTGTTAACCTTCTTATTCTGAATGTCATCCATATGGCCTTCTTTAATGGGCCTTACAGTCCTAGATGTAATTAATGCAACATTATTGACGTAATTAAGGTTTATTTTGTCCCCTATCATTTGCCCCTACTTCTGGAAAATCGTAAAAGATTTAGCAGAAGTTAAGTTCATTTGTTCCCTTTCAGGCTATCGTTTCTTGCGTAAAGCGTGGAGCGACCTACACATTTGAAACGATTTGCATTGTACGTGGCTTCAGGGTAGTTATTGGGGCTTCCCTAATTATTTCCTTACCTTATTCCTAATTTTTTTAGAAATTTTTAGGCACTTTTAAGACTTTTCCCTTACTTTTTGGGATTTTTCCTTAATTTCCAGAAAATATTCAGTATTTTCAGGAATTTTCTAGGATTTTTCCTTAATTTCTAGGAATTTTTCCTTAATTTCCAGAAAATATTCATAATTTTCAGGATTTTTTTCAGAATTTTCCCTAATTTTCAGGAATTTTCTCTAATTTCCAGAAAATATTCATAATTTCCAAGAATTTTCGAGGAATTTCCTTATTTTCTAGGATTTATCCTTAATTTTCTCTCTTTCTTTTTATACATAATTTCGACCAGGATCCTGGTCGAATTATGCTCCCATAGAGTCTGGTCGAAGCTTCTTTCGGTCAGGAAGTTTCGATCAGGATCCTGACCAAATTTTGGTTAGGACCTCAAACTTCTGACCGAATTATGGGCCCAAAATGACTCTGGTCGTGACTTTGTTCGATCAGAAATATTCGACCAGGAATGCTGACCGAATTTGGTCAGGATTTAATGTTGACTTTTGAATTTTTGACCGAATTAAGCTCCATTATTGTCTGATTGTGCATGGTTTCGATCAGGGCTTTTAAATCAGAATTCTGATCAAATTTTGGTTAGGAGTAAAAGCTGACTTACGATTTGTTGACCGAATTAAGGGCTCTTTAATCCTGTCCGTGGGTTCTTTCGATCAGAAACTTTCGACCAGGATCCTGACCCTTTTTTCGGTCATGATTTTCTATTTTAAAATTGGGCTCCTACCTTAAATCGGGCTTTTCCCTGGGCCTTCTTAGTGGACCTTATCACCTTGGGCCTAATGTTGACCATGGGCCTTGCTTTTCTGAGATTTTGATCTTGGGCCCCTCTCTTTTTTTCAGGCTTTTTAATCGAGCCTAGAACATCGGGCTTGATATAATTGTTTCAAGGCCCAAAATTGTTTGGATTCTCCAGAACTTTCTAGAGTTTTCCAAAATTCACATATATATATATTAGGTGGTTCTGGAAGTTTCCAGAATTGGACCCAGAAATTGGGCTGGGCTTTTTGACCAGTAATAGCCGGTTAGACTTCCTTTTTACTGGCCCATGACCGGATGAGAAGTCTTATATAAGAGTAGGAGGAGTGAAGTGAAATCCTCACTGTAATATACAAGGGATGATGCCAAAGATCACTGGAGATAACAATGTCATTATCATCTCTAATCAAAATATGAAGCAAGCCAAGTGGACACCTAATCTGAGGAGGAGATTAATGAACTGTTATTTTTAGTAATCAGTTAAGCTTGGGGAAAACCCTAAGTAAGTTGTATTTGTAATAACCCCAAATTTTTTCAACTTTTTGTAACCCTTGTGAATAGTGTTTTAGCTGAATGAAGAAACTTTTCACGCCACACTATGTAGGGGTTCTGTTATGGATATTCTGGGATATTATTAGTACTCTATGAAGTATATAAGTGTATGTAAAGATCGTCAGAATCCAATTCCGAACACTTTGGTTTTTCCCGGAAATCCACAAGATACGGAGAGAATTGAGTATAAGGTAACAGGATAAAAAGGATTTAAATTAAAGGATTATAATAGAGGATCATAAAAAGGAATATAATGTATTGAGAAAGGTTAAGGGAACCTAAGTAATAAGATCCCGGGTATGATCCTTCAAACGATAAACGAGAACGAAAGTTAAGCGAACCGTATAACAGATCAGCGGTCATTAGGCAAACGATTAGGAAGTTAATCAAAGGGATTAGTGGGAATGATGTCATCCAACCAATAGAAAGAGGACAAGGAAGGGAGGATGACATCATGAGGATGACATAAGCATGACATGGGAAGGAAGGAGGTGTGGTAGCTTTGTAACCTCACAATTTCAAGGGCAAGAAGGTAATTGACTAAATCAAATACAAAACAAGTCAACCAAGCCAAGTAAAAATCATTCTCATCAAAAATCAAAAAGCAACCAAGGCATTAGTTCTTCATTGCTCTCGGCTTTCTTACTTTTTAAAGGCAAGATTTTTCAAAATCCAAGATCCAAGCTTCCTAAATTGGTAAGATAATTCCCTAATCATCTTCATGCTTAGTTAGGACTATATCATGAGTTTAAGCCATTAATTCTTTCTCAATCTTCTTCATTTAATCAAAGAAGAAGACAATGAATAGTGTTTTCAAGTTTTTAACTTGAACTTTTTCTTGTTTTTCTTGAAGATCCAAGCATTCTTAAGACTTCTCAAAGCTTCTTAAGGCTTCCTAGCTCCACCCACCACTTCAAGGAAGGTATACCATCTCCAAACCCTAGATTCCTATATATTATAAGATGATTTTGATTAGTGGGTTGATATTGTAGCTTGTTGTTATGATTTAGAGTTTGGGATTTGGAATGGTAGTGAAATGGAATGGTAATTGTTGTGGTTTTGATTTAAAGGAACTTAAGTATGATTAAAGTTAAGTTTAGGCAAAGTATGAATGATTAAATTGAATTGGTTGGGGTTGTCATGATGTGATAAGGATGGATGTTGGTTGTATGTTGGATTTGAGGTTGGTTTGTGGTTGGTTTTGTATGGTTTAAAATTTGGAAATCGCGTAAACATAGCCGTCGTAACGTCCGATTTTCTTTGGACTGTTTTTGTGCATAGCATTAGGACCCGAGAACCCCCTGCTAGATTATGACCACTGCCATGTTTAGATAGCTCATGTTACGAGCTTCGTTTTGATATGTAGTTCGTTCGATTCCGATGCACGGTTTAGGAGAAACGACCGTTTCAAGTAACGGCGTTTCGCGAACGAAACTTTTTCCCTCGCCTTACTTTGAAATGTAGGTTAAAGACCAAAAAGGGTTAATTAATGTATGAAACATTTATGGTAAGTGTGTTAGGCAGTTGGTAAGACATTCGTGAAGGAATCGCTTTAAAACTCGTAAAGGTTAAATTATTAAAAATGGTGGAGCCGCGGGTACCCGAGTGACTTAAGCAAATCAGTGAGCGCAAAACAAGCGTTAGAGTCTAAGTTAGTTAAAGTATAGGTTTACAAGTGATTTTGGTTTAATTCCAACTTACTTGTTGTTTATAGGTTATCAGACTCGTCCCGAGCCTTTCTCACCCCCAAGTCGCTCAGGCAAGTATTCTATCCGTTATACTGTTGTTGTGATGTATACACTTGTATATGCATTATCTTGCGATAGATGCATGTTGGTTATTTAGCAAATTCTTGCGATATATTGTAGCATGTGATATGGTATATATGCATGCCTGTTTCATATTCTTGAAATATATATCTGTTGGTTCAGTTGATAATACCTATGCTAGAGGATAGCGGTATCTTGCATATACCCTTAGTATAGGGACCCAAAGGTGAAAATATTTTCTAAAATCGGGAGTCGAGGATCCCGAGTAGATTTTGTATATATATGGATATGGATATATATATATATTTATATATATATATGGTTATAGTTTTCCAAACTATTAATCGAATAAGGTTTATTCGATAACTTTAAACTTTATTTATTATTGAATATTATTTCGAATATTATTCGAAGGCGTATGACTCCTTTTATTTGTTTATCTGAATATTATTTGAATATTCATTCGAGGGCTTATGACTCTTTTATATTATTTATTGAATATTATTTGAATATTCATTCGAGGGCTTATGACTCTTTTATATTATTAGTGAATATTATTGAATATTCATTTGAGGATCTATGACTCCGATTATTTGCTGAAATATATTCTTTATTTTATTAAAGAATAAGGTGTTAATAATCAAACTTATTTTCGATTATTCAAATAAAGATAATACTTTCATATAAGTATATCTTTGGTTATTTAATACTCGTTTCAAGTATAAATTTTAATACTTCTACTTCAATTATTTTTATAAAGACTATTCTTTATGGGAATATTATTTAAATAATAATATTCAGTCATTTTCTAAATATTCTGGGGACTGATTTACTTCATTAAATCAGCTTTACTCCAAACACTCTTTAAAGTGTTTTCGAGTCTTCAAAATGATTTTTAAAAGTCAGAGTGGATCCCAAAACTCTTTTTTTATATTTAAGATCTTCCTTTTAAGGGGATTTAAATACTCGCTCAAAACCTGGGGAATCCGGCTCTGTGGTGTATTTTATATTCGCAACGAGGTTGCAGTTTTGGTAAATGAATTGATTACTTGCCCAACGTTCGGGAAGTAAGCCCATCTAATTGAGTCGGCATAAGCGACAGGCCGGGGTACGGTCTATTATTGTGTAAGTGGCTGGGTGGCAGTCCATCAACGCGTGAGGGGCCGGGTAACGGTCTAGCGCGAGGTCCTAATGCGGCCAGGGTGATGACCGGTGAGGAATTCATCCATCTACAGTAGAAAAGGTTACTTATTGGTATCTTTGCCTGATCAGCAAGATATCTGGTTTATGCCAAAATTCTTTTCCTTTCCAAAATTCATTGGATGTTTCAAACTCTGTTCATACTTTATATAACAGAGGTTCCAGGAAATGTTTAAAGAGATATATATATATATGTGGATATATATATATATCGGGACTAAATAAAGTATCTCATAACTTTTTCATTCAATAATATTTCAAAGATTGAATCTATTCAAGTCTTAACTTGTGATCTCATCTATGGGATGTTTTTCTTAAAACTTATAATACTTTGAACGGTGGTAGTTCAAGTAGCTTTATAAATGATATAAGTGTGGTGAAGTATTGGTAACTTCATTCCTTGTTTTTACTTATATCTAGTAAGTAATTATCTTGCATATGATAGAGATTCTAGTAAGTATCCAATTAGATACTTATATTATTGTTATCACTATGTATTATCTTGCGAGCTGTAAGGCTCACTCTTGCTTTATTTCTTCATCACACAACAACAGTTAGGAGAGATGGCCAGACTCCAGCAGACCCAGCGCAAGCGCGTGGGAAGCGTCCCGCGTCTTCCCGATGATGTTGTAGCTGCTATAGCTGCAGAGGTAGATCCATTGTAGTTCAGACCATCTACTTTTGAGAATCAAATTATGTATAATTATAACTTGTGGCAGATAATGGCAATTAACTGTAAATTTATCAAGTAATCATTTTGGGTTGTAATAACTTTTAAATGGTGGATTCAAAGACTTGTACTTATTTCAATTTCATCTCTGAGACTATAACGGGTTGTGGTGTGTGTTAGTATGGGGTCACAGCATGAGGTTATTTATTATTAATTAAGTGAAGTGATATTGTGGAAAGAAAGACCGTGACAACCCGGATCCCCGACCCCGGATCTGGGGGTGTTACAGAAATGGTATCAGAGCTAAGCGTTATAAACCTCAGAGATGATGCGTCGATATAATAACAAACTCACAAAGATAATAAGAACTCTTGCCAAGTTCATGGTCGGACTACTTAAAGTAGTGCTGACAGTTAAAACCCTTACGGGAACCCTTATAAGTATCATGATAGTAACTTAGCTCGTTTAATGTGTAGGCGCCTGAGATAGAGGACCCTGAGATGTTCGAGCGTGAGCATGATGAGGCATTGCTAGATGTTGAGGATCAGGAGGAGCCTGAGATGGAGGAGGATGAGGAGGACCCCTCAGAGGAGCCTGAGACGGAGGTCATTGCTGTTTCAGATGAGGAGGACCCCTCAGAGGAGTCAGAGACAGAGGTTATTGCTATTCCAGATGAGGAGGACCCGGATGAGGTCCCAGTAGCCGAGGAGCGTGTTGGATCTATGGTAGTGTATGCTGGTATCCCTTTACCCACACTTCCGGTGGTCAGAGCCCCTACCCCTCCACCACTATCTTGGATTCCTGACGATGACAGCTCGGAGACCCATACTTCCGAGCTTAGGCAGACCGAGGCACCCTCAGCGGCTCCGGATTCACCACCTCTTGACCCTGCCCACAGGCAGTCTTCGTTAGCTCATGGATATGTTCAGGATGTATTGAGGACCCGAGTGGCTGTTGCCGAGGGCCGACTAGATGAGGCCAGGAGGGAGTTGGATGCAGAGAGGGCGGGTAGGCGTACCCGAGCTTATGAGACTAGGGCTTCTATACCCCGATCCTTGAGGAGGGAGCTTACGGGGATAGAGCTCACGTCCCGAGCGAGGCTCAGATCGCTCCAGGGGGACAGGCATGGAAGGATCTCCAGGCGGCAGGCCGACTATATCTTCCGTCGTGCGATGGAAAGGGTTTGGGAGCTGACCCGCTCCGGTGTGTGATTCAGGATTGATGATGGAATAGTCTAGTTGTCTAGTTAGCCGAGGCCTTAGTAAGAGCCAATTTTCCGGGATAGTTGACTTGTATATAGCATCCCTTTTTCTGACTAGACAGATAGACTCTTGTGTATCACTTTTGGGACAGATGACTGTAGCACTGTTGTACTTTTGACCAGATTAAACTATGTATTCTCGCATTATGTATATATTTGTTTCCTTTCAGTTCAGTTCCATAGTGACGGGATCATTGTTTTATCATTATTATTACTGCACTTCGTATTAGAACTTTCTTAAAAAAATAGAATTGCGATATACGTTCTCCCCATTATAAGAGCTGTGCAAGGCACAATGTTGTATATGATTGTGACCTAACGTTGAATTTTCCCAATAATTGTTTTTATTATTATCAGAATCATGCCGCCAAGAAAGATTGGAACTAGGGCGAACCCTGGATCTGAGGACCAGGGAAGCCATAATCAGGACAATAGAAACCAAGAACACAGTGAAGAGGAAGATGAGGATTATGTGGAACAGGATGACTCCCTGTATGAAGAGGAAGAGGAAACATATGATGTTGAGGGATTTGAGATAGAGGCTGAAGAAGGAGAAACCGAGGTTGAGCAACCAGTACCAAACCCAGGCATGGATCCCATGAGCCAGTTCATGCAACTCCTAAGGCAGAATTTGGAACGTCAACCCAACCCACCCCCTCAAGGAAGTAACAATGCAGTGGCAAACTCTTTCAGGGCTTTTAAGTCCCTTAAGCCCCCTGAGTTCCACGGATCAGCCGACCCAGTTGAGGCAAGGGCATGGTTAAAGGAAATGGAGAAATCTTTTGAGATTTTGAGTACCGAGGAGGCACAGAAGACTGTATTTGCTACCTACCTTCTGAAAGGAGAAGCTAACTACTGGTGGGAGGCCAAGAAAAACATGGAGACAGATGCTATTATAACCTGGGAGAGATTTAGTTAGTTGTTTCTGGGAAAGTATTTCCCGAGGTTTATGGAAAACCAGATGGAGCTCAAGTTCTTGGAGCTAAAGCAGAATAACTTGTCTGTAGCAGAGTACGAGGCGAAATTTACTGAGTTATCAAGGTTTATGCCGGAGTTTGTGAGCACCGAGGAAAAGAAAGCTAGGAGGTTTCAGCAGGGACTGAAACCGTGGATTCAGAATAGGGTGGCAATCCTTGAGCTTACGGACTATGCCACTCTGGTGCAAAAGGCGACGATTGTAGAAGTTGGAAGTGAACAGATGCAGAAGGAAAGAGAGAAGAAAGGAATAAAGAGGAAAAGCATGAGCATGGGTGAAGGTTCCGCAGGAAGGAGCTTCCCAACTAGATTTAATCGAGGAGCAGTGTCCCTACCAGGAAGGAACACTGGGTTTAAGCGGCCAATGAGTGTGAGTGTGAGCCAGGGCGACCAGAAGTCAAGAATGTCCTATTCCAACCAGTCTCGACCCCCATTGCCAGCCTGTAACATATGTGGAAGGAATCACACTGGGGAGTGTAAAGAAAGGCCAGTAACCTGTTTTAAGTGCGGTCGGGAAGGCCACTACTCAAATAAATGCCCTTCGTCAGCCCCTGCCGTCGTTCCAACCACCAATTGTCATCGGTGTGGACGCCCGGGTCATTGGAAGAGGGAATGCCCAATGAACAAACCAGCAGCTTCGGGAGCAAGCAGGGCTGCTTCTAATAAGCCACCTACTGCGAGGACTTTCAACATGACAGTCCAGGATGCTATGAAAGATTCAGATGTGATAGCAGGTACCCTTTCTCTAAATTCAGTCAGTGCAAATGTTTTATTTGATTCGGGAGCAACTAAATCTTTTATATCAAAGGACCTTGCGCGTAAGTTAAGACTTAAGGCTGAACCCTTGATAGAACCCTTACAAGTAGAAATAGCCAATCATGAAATTATTCCTGTTAACCAGATTCACCCCGCCTGTGAGATAGGCATAGGGGAGCAATCTTTCAGTGTTGATCTGATTCCTTTTAAATTAGGGGAGTTTGATGTGATTTTGGGAATGGACTGGCTATCTAGCAACGATGCTCAGATAGACTGTAAAGGGAAGAAAGTTAAGTTAAATATCCCCGGGAAGAAAAAAGTTATATTTATAGGAAAGAGGCAGACGCAGAAATTTTTGACTATGGCCCAGGCCAAAAGGATGCTACGAAAAGGAAGTGAGGCTTACCTAGCCTATGTGGTGGACACGCAGAAGGAGGTGCCCAACTTACAAGATATTCCAGTAGTCAACGAATTTGAAGATGTATTCCCCCAAGACCTTCCGGGATTACCACCCGATAAAGTGATTGAATTTGCTATTGAGTTGGCCCCAGGTACGGCGCCAGTTTCAAAAGCACCTTACCGGTTAGCCCCGTTAGAAATGAAGGAATTAGCTATCCAATTGCAGGAACTCTTGGATAAGGGTATGATAAGACCCAGTGTGTCTCCGTGGGGAGCACCAGTTTTATTTGTTAAGAAGAAAGATGGGAGCATGAGGTTGTGCATAGACTATCGAGAGTTGAACAAGCTAACCATAAAGAACAGGTACCCATTACCTAGAATAGACGATCTGTTCGACCAGCTAAAGGATGCTGTTTATTTTTCCAAGATCGACCTGAGAACTGGATATCACCAACTAAAGATTAAACCCGAAGATATTTCCAAGACAGCGTTCCGTACCAGGTATGGGCATTATGAGTTCTTGGTAATGTCCTTTGGATTAACCAACGCCCCAGCGACTTTCATGGATTTAATGAATAGAGTATTTAAGAAGTACTTGGACAAGTGTGTGATAGTTTTTATCCATGATATTTTGATCTACTCAAGGACTGAGGCAGAACATGCAGAGCATTTGAGGATAGCTCTAGGAATACTCAGAGAGGAGCAGTTATATGCCAAATTCTCGAAGTGTGAATTCTGGCGGAATGAAGTACAGTTTTTAGGACATGTGATCAATAAAGAAGGAGTATTGGTCGACCCCTCCAAGATAGAGGCGGTCTCAAATTGGGAAAGGCCAACCACACCCACAGAGGTAAGGAGTTTCATAGGATTGGCCGGCTACTATCGTAGATTTGTTCAGGACTTTGCGAAGATCGCAGCCCCTTTGACACGACTTACTCGTAAGACAGAGAAGTTTGAATGGACGGAGAAATGCGAGAACAGTTTTCAGGAATTAAAGAAAAGGTTGATAACGGCTCCGGTATTGGCATTGCCGGACGGAAAAGGAGATTTTGTGATATATAGTGACGCGTCGCACAAAGGATTAGGATGTGTGCTTATGCAGCACGGTAGAGTTATTGCGTATGCGTCGAGACAACTGAAGGAATACGAGGTTAGATATCCTACTCATGACCTTGAGCTCGCGGCAATAGTATTTGCTTTAAAAATTTGGAGGCACTACTTGTATGGAGAGAAGTGCGAGATTTTCACAGACCATAAGAGCCTCAAGTACATATTTACGCAGAAAGAGCTCAACATGCGCCAGAGGAGATGGTTAGAACTAATCAAGGACTATGATTGTGAGATTCTCTATCATCCAGGGAAAGCCAATGTGGTGGCTGATGCCCTTAGTAGAAAGGAAAGACTCAGAATGATAACGACTTCGGAAGAGTTGATAAGGGATTTTGAGAGAATGGAAATAGAAGTAAAGGTAACCGGAACCGGAACTGAAAAGCTTTTTGAGATCTCAATGCAGCCAGAGTTGTTGGAAAAGATCAGATTGTGCCAGGAGAAAATAATGAATGAAGGCAGAGAGTCAATGACTGGAGAGGAGATCCATACTGAGAAAGATGATAAAGGGATAATGAGGTACTCCTACCGAATTTGGGTTCTGAATGTTCAAGAACTTAAAGATGAGATTTTGGATGAAAGCCATAGTTCAAGGTATTCCATTCACCCGGGAAGTACCAAGATGTATAGGGATTTGAAGGAATATTACTGGTGGCCCAACATGAAGAGGGACGTAGCAGAATGGGTAAACAAGTGTTTGACTTGCCAAAGAGTAAAGGCAGAGCACCAGAGACCCAGTGGACTTTTGCGACCCCTGGAGATTCCCGAATGGAAATGGGAACAGATAGCGATGGATTTTGTTGTAGGCTTGCCAAGGACGAAAGCCAATCACGACGCCATTTGGGTAATTATAGACTGACTGACAAAGTCAGCTCATTTCATTCCTATCAATGAGAGATACACAGTCGATAGACTGGTGGACATTTACCTTAAGGAAATAGTGACGCGACATGGAGTCCCAGCGTCCATTGTCTCAGACCCAGACCCCAGGTTCAACTCCAGATTTTGGAGGAGCTTTCAGGAATGTGCGGGGACCAAGTTAAATATGAGTACCGCGTACCATCCCCAAACGGATGGACAGAGTGAAAGGACCATCCAGACACTAGAGGATATGTTGAGAGTCTGTGCAATAGACCTTAAAGGAAGTTGGGATGATCACCTGCCGTTGATCGAGTTTTCTTATAACAATAGCTTTCATGCTAGCATCGGAATGCCGCCTTATGAGGCCCTGTACGGAAGAAGGTGTCGATCTCCCTTATACTGGGATGAAGTAGGAGAGCGGAAGATGCTCGGACCCGAAGTGGTCCAAAGGACCAAAGATATAGTGGATCTTATCAGAGGGCGACTTGTAGCAGCCCAAGACAGACAAAAGAAATATGCAGACCTAGCCCGAAAGGACAAGGAATATGAAGTAGGGGACTTAGTACTGCTGAAAGTATCCCCTTGGAAGGGATTAATGAGGTTCGGAAAGAAAGGAAAACTAAGCCCAAGATACATTGGACCTTTTGAGATATTAAGACGGATTGGAAAGTTAGCTTACGAGCTAGCCCTACCCCCTAATTTGCAACAAGTTCATAATGTGTTCCATGTGTCAATGCTAAGGAGGTATCATCGGGATGCCAGGCACATAGTGGAGTACGAGCAGGTGGATATGCAGCCAGATCTAACTTACGTGGAGAAGCCAGTAAGGATTATGGATAAGAAGGAGCAGGTGCTTCGGAACAAAGTGATCAAGCTAGTCAGAGTACTATGGCAGAATCATAATGTGGAAGAATCAACTTGGGAACTAGAGAGCACAATGCTAGAAAAGTACCCCCATTTGTTTTCTGTTTGATACCGGAACGGAATCCTTTTAAGGAGGGGAGACTGTAATAACCCCAAAATTTTTCAACTTTTTGTAACCCTTGTGAATAGTGTTTTAGCTGAATGAAGAAACTTTTCACGCCACACTATATAGGGGTTCTGTTATGGATATTCTGGGATATTATTAGTACTCTATGAAGTATATAAGTGTATGTAAAGATCGTCAGAATCCAATTCCGAACACTTTGGTTTTTCCCGGAAATCCACAAGATACGGAGAGAATTGAGTATAAGGTAACAGGATAAAAAGGATTTAAATTAAAGGATTATAATAGAGGATCATAAAAAGGAATATAATGTATTGAGAAAGGTTAAGGGAACCTAAGTAATAAGATCCCGGGTATGATCCTTCAAACGATAAACGAGAACGAAAGTTAAGCGAACCGTATAACAGATCAGCGGTCATTAGGCAAACGATTAGGAAGTTAATCAAAGGGATTAGTGGGAATGATGTCATCCAACCAATAGAAAGAGGACAAGGAAGGGAGGATGACATCATGAGGATGACATAAGCATGACATGGGAAGGAAGGAGGTGTGGTAGCTTTGTAACCACACAATTTCAAGGGCAAGAAGGTAATTGACTAAATCAAATACAAAACAAGTCAACCAAGCCAAGTAAAAATCATTCTCATCAAAAATCAAAAAGCAACCAAGGCATTAGTTCTTCATTGCTCTCGGCTTTCTTACTTTTTAAAGGCAAGATTTTTCAAAATCCAAGATCCAAGCTTCCTAAATTGGTAAGATAATTCCCTAATCATCTTCATGCTTAGTTAGGACTATATCATGAGTTTAAGCCATTAATTCTTTCTCAATCTTCTTCATTTAATCAAAGAAGAAGACAATGAATAGTGTTTTCAAGTTTTTAACTTGAACTTTTTCTTGTTTTTCTTGAAGATCCAAGCATTCTTAAGACTTCTCAAAGCTTCTTAAGGCTTCCTAGCTCCACCCACCACTTCAAGGAAGGTATACCATCTCCAAACCCTAGATTCCTATATATTATAAGATGATTTTGATTAGTGGGTTGATATTGTAGCTTGTTGTTATGATTTAGAGTTTGGGATTTGGAATGGTAGTGAAATGGAATGGTAATTGTTGTGGTTTTGATTTAAAGGAACTTAAGTATGATTAAAGTTAAGTTTAGGCATAAGTATGAATGATTAAATTGAATTGGTTGGGGTTGTTATGATGTGATAAGGATGGATGTTGGTTGTATGTTGGATTTGAGGTTGGTTTGTGGTTGGTTTTGTATGGTTTAAAATTTGGAAATCGCGTAAACATAGCCGTCGTAACGTCCGATTTTCTTTGGACTGTTTTTGTGCATAGCATTAGGACCCGAGAACCCCCTGCTAGATTATGACCACTGCCATGTTTAGATAGCTCATGTTACGAGCTTCGTTTTGATATGTAGTTCGTTCGATTCCGATGCACGGTTTAGGAGAAACGACCGTTTCAAGTAACGGCATTTCGCGAACGAAACTTTTTCCCTCGCCTTACTTTGAAATGTAGGTTAAAGACCAAAAAGGGTTAATTAATGTATGAAACATTTATGGTAAGTGTGTTAGGCAGTTGGTAAGACATTCGCGAAGGAATCGCTTTAAAACTCGTAAAGGTTAAATTATTAAAAATGGTGGAGCCGCGGGTACCCGAGTGACTTAAGCAAATCAGTGAGCGCAAAACAAGCGTTAGAGTCTAAGTTAGTTAAAGTATAGGTTTACAAGTGATTTTGGTTTAATTCCAACTTACTTGTTGTTTATAGGTTATCAGACTCGTCCCGAGCCTTTCTCACCCCCAAGTCGCTCAGGCAAGTATTCTATCCGTTATACTGTTGTTGTGATGTATACACTTGTATATGCATTATCTTGCGATAGATGCATGTTGGTTATTTAGCAAATTCTTGCGATATATTGTAGCATGTGATATGGTATATATGCATGCCTGTTTCATATTCTTGAAATATATATCTGTTGGTTCAGTTGATAATACCTATGCTAGAGGATAGCGGTATCTTGCATATACCCTTAGTATAGGGACCCAAAGGTGAAAATATTTTCTAAAACCGGGAGTCGAGGATCCCGAGTAGATTTTGTATATATATGGATATGGATATATATATATATATTTATATATATATATGGTTATAGTTTTCCAAACTATTAATCGAATAAGGTTTATTCGATAACTTTAAACTTTATTTATTATTGAATATTATTTCGAATATTATTCGAAGGCGTATGACTCCTTTTATTTGTTTATCTGAATATTATTTGAATATTCATTCGAGGGCTTATGACTCTTTTATATTATTTATTGAATATTATTTGAATATTCATTCGAGGGCTTATGACTCTTTTATATTATTAGTGAATATTATTGAATATTCATTTGAGGATCTATGACTCCGATTATTTGCTGAAATATATTCTTTATTTTATTAAAGAATAAGGTGTTAATAATCAAACTTATTTTCGATTATTCAAATAAAGATAATACTTTCATATAAGTATATCTTTGGTTATTTAATACTCGTTTCAAGTATAAATTTTAATACTTCTACTTCAATTATTTTTATAAAGACTATTCTTTATGGGAATATTATTTAAATAATAATATTCGGTCATTTTCTAAATATTCTGGGGACTGATTTACTTCATTAAATCAGCTTTACTCCAAACACTCTTTAAAGTGTTTTCGAGTCTTCAAAATGATTTTTAAAAGTCAGAGTGGATCCCAAAACTCTTTTTTTATATTTAAGATCTTCCTTTTAAGGGGATTTAAATACTCGCTCAAAACCTGGGGAATCCGGCTCTGTGGTGTATTTTATATTCGCAACGAGGTTGCAGTTTTGGTAAATGAATTGATTACTTGCCCAACGTTCGGGAAGTAAGCCCATCTAATTGAGTCGGCATAAGCGACAGGCCGGGGTACGGTCTATTATTGTGTAAGTGGCTGGGTGGCAGTCCATCAACGCGTGAGGGGCCGGGTAACGGTCTAGCGCGAGGTCCTAATGCGGTCAGGGTGATGACCGGTGAGGAATTCATCCATCTACAGTAGAAAAGGTTACTTATTGGTATCTTTGCCTGATCAGCAAGATATCTGGTTTATGCCAAAATTCTTTTCCTTTCCAAAATTCATTGGATGTTTCAAACTCTGTTCATACTTTATATAACAGAGGTTCCAGGAAATGTTTAAAGAGATATATATATGTGGATATATATATCGGGACTAAATAAAGTATCTCATAACTTTTTCATTCAATAATATTTCAAAGATTGAATCTATTCAAGTCTTAACTTGTGATCTCATCTATGGGATGTTTTTCTTAAAACTTATAATACTTTGAACGGTGGTAGTTCAAGTAGCTTTATAAATGATATAAGTGTGGTGAAGTATTGGTAACTTCATTCCTTGTTTTTACTTATATCTAGTAAGTAATTATCTTGCATATGATAGAGATTCTAGTAAGTATCCAATTAGATACTTATATTATTGTTATCACTATGTATTATCTTGCGAGCTGTAAGGCTCACTCTTGCTTTATTTCTTCATCACACAACAACAGTTAGGAGAGATGGCCAGACTCCAGCAGACCCAGCGCAAGCGCGTGGGAAGCGTCCCGCGTCTTCCCGATGATGTTGTAGCTGCTATAGCTGCAGAGGTAGATCCATTGTAGTTCAGACCATCTACTTTTGAGAATCAAATTATGTATAATTATAACTTGTGGCAGATAATGGCAATTAACTGTAAATTTATCAAGTAATCATTTTGGGTTGTAATAACTTTTAAATGGTGGATTCAAAGACTTGTACTTATTTCAATTTCATCTCTGAGACTATAACGGGTTGTGGTGTGTGTTAGTATGGGGTCACAGCATGAGGTTATTTATTATTAATTAAGTGAAGTGATATTGTGGAAAGAAAGACCGTGACAACCCGGATCCCCGACCCCGGATCTGGGGGTGTTACAGTATTGTTATCTTAATTTGTATTTTGTACTTGTAACACTTAAAGTCTGTAAAAATGCAAAGGAGCGGACTGGAGCCTTTTTCCTGAAACAGTATCAAGCCTAAGGATTCTATCTGGAAGAAGCTCAAGAAGATCATGCCTCAGAAGAATTTTGAAGAAGCTTAGAGTTGAATAAATCTGTTTGGAGAAAAATACTCTAAGTCATGATCTCTACAAGTCACAGATTTAATGTTATAGAGAAGTCATTCGAGAACTCCAAAATGGCTTATCGAGAAGTCAGGAAAGCTACTAGAGAACTCAGGAATATATCGACAAGCCAAATTGAAGAACTGAAGATTGGAGATATCGACAAGTCATTTCTTCACTAGAGAACTCAGAGTTATCGACAAGCCTACATTCAGTAGAGAACTCTGAGTTATCGATAAGTCAAGTTCCACTAGAGAACTCAGAGATATCAATAAGTCAAAATTCACTAAAGAACTCTGAGATGTCGATAAGGTGAATTTGACTAAAGAACTCTCATATATCAACAAGTCAAGAAGCCACAAGAGAACTACGAGTTATCGATAAGTCAAAGTGTAGATGTGAAGACTAGAGATCTCGACAAGTCTAAAATCTCGTATAGAGAACTGAAGACCTCTACAAGACAAACTGAATATAGAGTACTAGAGATCTCGATAATCCAATATACTTATTGAGATGTCAAATTATCTATAGACCTAAACTGGAGATCTCGAGGTACAGTCTCAAAGTACAGAATTGCAGACCAGTTCAATATCCAAGATAAACAATCAACAAATAATACAATAGCTGGATTGACAAGTCTATAAAAAGCAGCTTGAAGAATGTGCAAGATCAATGGAAAAGATTAACTGATAGAGGAAGATTAAAGTGAACACGGGATGCTAAAGATATGCTAAGCCAGAAATGGAAGATTTTCTTTTCTATAAATAGAAATGACAAGTGACAGTTTAGAAAAGCTAATAGCATGTTTATTATCCACTGTGTAAACCAGCAGTTAACTAAGTTATAAAGTTAACACTGTGTAAAAGATTTAATTTACTTTGTTCAACCATTAACTTTCAAGAAAAGCCTAAAAACAGAAAAACACATTCACCCCTCCTCTGTGTGTGATTCATTACCAAACAAGTGGTATCATAACAAAATCTAAAAGTAAACAGATTCAAGTTCTTGGAAGAATGAATACACAGAAAATCGATAGCATCAAAATTCCCACTTTTGACAAAACTAACTACACTCTTTGGAAAAAGAAAATGATGCTGTTTATCAGGATAGCCAATCAACTCTACATTCAGATCCTTAAAAATGGACCCTTCACTCCTATGGTTAGAGTTGAGGAATCTACAGATGGAGACATGGTTATCCCTTCTCATTATGCTCCAAAAGATCCTGCTGAGTATTATGACCCTGAAAGGAGAAAGTTTCCCTGGATAGCAGCTTACAATTGATTTTGATTGAGTCACTTGACAATGTGATGTACAACAACATTTTCAACTATGACACTGCCAAGCAAATATGGGAAAAGATTGAAATACTCTGTGAGGGAACTGAGGAAGTTAGATCAAATCAAAGAAGGATACTGATTTCACAGTATGAGGGTTTTATGGCTAAGCCAAAGGAAAGTATTACGGAAGTGTTTGAAAGATTTAACAGGCTGATAAATGACTTGTAGCTCCATGATAAATACTATGAAGCTGAAGTTCTTGCTAACTCTCCCTGATCATTTGGAACATAAAATCTCAGCAATCAAGGAAGGAAGAGACTTGAGTAGGATAACACTGGAATTTCTATATGGAATTCTTAAAACATATGAACTTGAAATGATTCAAAGAAAATTATTGAGATGTGGACAAGGACATGTTTTAGATGGCTCGAGGGCTTTACTTGTAAATGAAGGTCAAACATCTAATGATGAACCAAGATCTCATATTCCAGCTGCCTCAACAAGTGAGCATAGAACAATTGATTCACAGGAACTAGTCATTCTGGAATTGGAAAAAGATGAGTTCCATACTCTTGAAGAACTGGATGAGCTAGATAAGTCAATGGCCAATTTGGTTAGAAAATTCTCTAACATTAGAGTAAGGAAGCCAAGATACTTCAAAAGTAAAGGACAATCTTTTAACTAAGATAGCAGCTGGAAGGAAAAAGGCAAGTACAATTCTGATATCAAGAATGGCTATAAAACAGGATATGTTGACAGATCTACTATAAGGTGCTTCAGTTGTGATGAACTAGGCCACTTTGCTACAGAATGCAGGAAACCCAAGAGGGCAAAGAAAGATAAGGCTTATCTTGAACTTGAAGCAAAGTATGAAGCTCTTCTGAAGAAACAACAAAGAAAAGCTTATATTACAGAAGGTAAAAGTTGGGATGACTCTGAAAATGATGAAGATGAAGAACTAGGAAACTATGCACTCATGGACTTGGAGCAAGGAGAATCATCCTCATCTAAATCACAGGTACCAACTCTTACCTCCACTGATTTAAATGTGTATTATAAGGAAACTGTAGAAAAGATGAGCACAAAAATGTTTCACATTCATACAAGTATGGTTGCTGCTAATAAAGAAGTTAGCAGATTAACAAAGTTTAATGAGAAGCTTGAAAGTAAAAAACAAAAAGTTGAATTATTGACAGTGGATATTGAAGCCTTGAAATAAGAAAATGGTTATCTGAAAAATAAGCTCAAGTGTGCAAATGAGATTGAGGTTGTGCTAAAAAAACTGGAGAAAAGTGAAGTAAAGTTAATATCCTTCAAGAATGCATCTGAATTGGTTGGTCAGTACCATGAGAAAAACAAACCATGTGCAAACATTGCTATTGATCTTGATTATGATACCTTAAACAGCAAAAAGAAAAACACTAGTGACAGAGGAAAAGCAAAAAAGAGTGAAAATGTTCCAGCAATGCTGAAAAATGTTGGGTTCACCTGTGTTTAAGACTTGTGAAGTAAACTTCAGTGAGGAACAATTAATTATCAAGAAAGAAATTGCAGATGAAGATAATGAAAAGAAGAATGTAAATTCAATTCAATATTCCAAGGCTGAATAAAATCTTATGGACAATCAAAGTACCCAGACTACTGTCAAAGAAACCAAGATTGAAGATGCAAGAAAGAAGAAGAAAAATAGAAATGGGAGAATTGGGATAAACAAAAGCAATAATCTGATCTCTGTTGCAGATGTTCCTGGCAAGAAGTGTGAAAAATGTGGCTCTGCAAATCATTTAACTCACCTTTATAAAAATGGCGTTAGTAAGCCAACTGAATGAGCTTGCAAATATAATGAAGCAGATTTGAATGATCCCTACTCATTCTGTGATAAGTTTGATTGCATCCCTTGTAACTTGAAAGTGATGAAGAGTTGCCACAAACTGAGAGTAGACTTTAAAGAAACAAAAATTGAGTCTACATCAGAAAAGGAAAATGCACAACAATTATTGAACTCTATTTTATCTGAAATAAATAACTCTACTTCTGGTAAATCAGTTAACAAGAAGAAAGTACCTAACACTGCTTGGGTCAATAAACACACCTGAATCTCATTGTGTGCAGGGCAAAGTGAAGAAAGTCATATGGATCATTGACAGTGGATGCTCCAGATATATGACAGGTGATAAGGCCCTGCTATCACAGTTTGAGGAGAAAGTTGGCCCATTGGTGACCTTTGGAGACAACAGCAAAGGATTCACAATGGGATATGGCAAGATTGTTTCTGAAAATTTTGTCATTGATGATGTAGCACTAGTAGCTGGTCTTGAAGTGAATCTTCTCAGTGTTAGCCAATTTGCAGACAAAGGCTTTGAAGTTTTATTTAACAAAGAAGAATGCACTTTTATCAGCAAGAAAACTGGTGAAGTTGCTCTGAAAGGAGCAAGGAAAGGAAGGTTGTTTGTTGCAGACTTGGGATCAACAAATAAGGATGGTATTTACTGCTTCTACACCAAGGCATTAGAATAACAAAGCAAGCTATGTCATAAGAAGTTGTCTAACTTGAATTTCAAGGCAATTAACAACTTAGTCAAAAAGGAGTTAGTGAGAGACATGCCTAAACTGGAATTTGCTCAAACTGAAGTTTTTGAAGCTTGTTAGAAAGGAAAGATGAAAAGATCTAGTCACAAGTCAAAAACTGTGAATTCCATAAGTGCACCCTTGCAACTTATTCACATGGACTTATTTGGGCCAGTGCATGTCTTATCAATTTCAAGGAACAGATATGCACTTGTGATGGTGGATGATTTATCAAGATACACTTGGGTAGAGTTCATGTACTTTAAAGATGAAACTCCACACATCATAATTGAGCACATCAAGAAGATAGAAAAACAGGCTGAAGATTACAATTGTGTGATAAGACTAAGGAGTGACAATGAAACAGAATTCAGAAATGTTATATTAAGTGAATTCTGCAAAGGCAAAGGCATTGTTCAAGAATTCTCAGCTACCAGGACACCTCAACAAAATGGAGTAGTTGAGAGAAAGAACAAAACATTGGTTGAAGCTGATAGAACAATGCTGCAAGATACCAAGCTGCCAACAAGTTTCTGGGAAGAGGCTGTCAATACTGCATGTTATACTCAAAACATATATCTCATTTACAAGGCACATGGCAAGTCACCCTACTCAATCATGTCTAAGAGAAAGTCTACTGTAAAGCATCTTCATGTGTTTGGAAGCAAGTTTTACATTTTGAAAGACAACTTTGAATATGTGGGAAAATTTGACTCAAAGGTCTTTAAAGCAATTTTCTGGGATATTCACTGAAAAGAATAGCCTACAAAGTTTATGTGATTGATCAAAGAAGATCATGGAAAGCACATATATGACCTTTGATGATGACAAGTGTCCAGGCTTGGAATGCCTTAATGAACATGAAGTTGAAGCCCTTGTATTTGAAAACATCAACATCCATAGTGATTCTGATGGAGAAGATGAAATCAATGCACAACTAATGATGAATGAAGAGACTGCTGAACATGAAAATCATGGGAATGGAAGCTCATCTCAAACACCTAAATTTGATGGCATAAACTCAGGGGGGAGAAAGAGAAGAAGGATCTACCAGTCATACCAATAATGAAGAAAATGATGAAGGCACAAGTCAACAAACTCACACAAGGAAGTGGGATAGAAGTCACTTTAGAGAAGCAATTATTGGTGATCCTACTACTGGTGTGAGGACTAGAAGTGCAACTGCTAATGAGTGTCTACATGCATGCTTTCTGTCTCAAGTAGAGCCTAAGAAAATTGATGAAACTTTGCTGGATCTTGACTGGATATCTGCCATGCAGGAAGAGCTGAATCAGTTTGAAAGAAGCAAAGTCTGGAAGTTAGTTCCTGCACCAAATAATAGAAGCATTATTGGAACAAAATGGGTGTTTAAGAATAAAATGGATGAAAATGGTATAGTTACCAGAAACAAAGCAGGGTTGGTTGCAAAAGGCTACTCACAAGAAGAAGAAATTGATTATGATGAAACTTTTGCTCCTGTTACAAGACTTGAAGCTATAAGAATTTTCCTAGCATTTGCTGCACATTTAAACTTTAAAGTGTATCAAATGGATGTCAAAAGTGCATTTCTCAATGGTGAGCTAGAAGAAGAAGTTTATGTGCAACAGCCTCCTGGCTTTGAGGATAAAAAATTTCCAAATTTTATGTACGAGTTACTCAAGGCTCTATATGGACTAAAACAGGCACCTAGAGCTTGGTATGACACACTATCAGATTTCCTATTGAAGCATCGTTCTACTAGAGGAACCATAGACAAGACTCTCTTCTACAAGAAACATAGTGAAGATATGATCCTAGTTCAGATCTATGTGGATGATATCATTTTTGGTTCTACTAATGAGAAGCTTTACCAAAGATTCTCCAAGCTTATGCAAAGTGAATATGAAATGAGTATGATGGGGGAACTGAGTTACTTCCTTGGACTTCAAGTCAGCCAAAGAAGTGATGGTATATTCATCAGCCAAACTAAAATGTCAAAGATCTATTGAAAAAGTTTGGAATGGTTGATTGTTCACCTGCATCTACACCTATGTCTACTGCAATAAAGTTGGATGAAGATAAAAAGGGCAAGAGTGTAGATATCTCAAGCTATAGAGGGATGATTGGATCATTGCTTTACTTAACAGTAAGTAGACTGGACATCATGTTTGCAACGTGTCTATGTGCAAGATTTCAAGCCAATCCAAAAGAATCACATTTGATGGTTGTAAAGAGGATTTTCAGATACTTCAAGGGAACTCCAAACTTGGGATTATGGTATCCTAAGGGAACTAGTTTTGAAGCTGTTGGTTATAGAGATGCAGATTTTGCTGGATGTAGGGTTGACAGAAAGAGTACCAGTGGAAGTTGTCAATTTCTTGGTCAAAGACTTGTATCCTGGTACAGCAAAAAATAACAATCTGTATCAACTTCTACAGTTGAAGCTGAATACATAGATGCAGGTAGTTATTGTGCTCAAGTGCTTTGGATTAGAAATCAGCTAATGGATTATGGCCTAGTGTTACACAAAATTCCTATCATGTGTGACAATACTAGTGTTATATCTATAGTAGCTAATCCAGTTAATCATTCTAGAACAAAGCACATTGATGTGAGGTACCACTTTATTAGAGAACATGCTACTACTGGTACGATTGAGCTCATTTTTATACCAACAGAAAAACAATTAGCTGACATTTTTACTAAACCTTTGGATGAAGCAACTTTCACTAGATTTGTAGGTAAAATTGGAATGCTTAACTCTTCATCCTAAGGCAAGAACTCAGATAATGTTTTGCAACAGATTAATCTCCAGTAAATCAAAATTAATTTGGCTAAATTGGAAATTAACTGAAATATGAATTATAAATATTTCAGAAATCTCTGCATATTTGTTTTTCAAATTCAATTAACTTGGAATTTTTCAAATTCTAAGTGAACTGCTCAGTTATTAATTTACATTCTTAATATGTAAAGTTAACACAAGGCAAAATTACAATAACCAAAAGTATTTAAAGAACTGAGTTCTCGCTAAGTATAAATTAACTTCTCGACAAGTCATTTTAGGACTTCTCAACTGAGTTCTCGATAAGTAAATATACTGACTTCTCGAGTGACTTCTCGATAAGCTTAAAAATGACTTATCGATAAGTCCTTGTAAAGTTCTCTAGTAGTATTTATTCATAGAGTTCTCTACAAGTACAATTTTTGACTTATCAATAACTCAGAACTGAGATAATTATAATTGATAAATTATTTTGGGAAAAATACTGTTGGAAAATTTATTCTAATTTTATTTGAATTTATTCAAATAAAAGTTAGAATTAATTCAGTCCACTCTTTGGACAAACTAGAAATTTATTTGACCTCTCGATATGTACTTCACTTCTCAAAATGACTTCTCGATAGACAAACTCCATATGTCTACTTTTGAGTTCTCGACAAGTCATTTACTTTTACTATAAATACCCAGACTTCTCGAATACATTTTTTTTAGAATTTCTCAAAATTCTAAGCAAACTGAATATTTATTAATTCATATTCTCAATATATGAAGTTAATAAATAACAGATCAAAAGAAGCAAAAGTATGAAAAACCGAAATAATTTAATTCATAAATTATGTTCAGCAAAATACTTTTGACATACTTTGTCTTTAATTACTCTGACTTATTGACACATTTACGTGCTTATGTTTTTTTAATATGGAAATATGTTAGTCTAATGTAAATAGACTAGTACATTATATGTGATGTTTTGAGAATGCTGATAATGGTTAAATTCATTTGACTATATGCTTATTATGTGTTTTGAATCTATTCAAAATAATTCTTTATCAGTATATGTTTTGATGAGCTAGCTAGTAAATTAGTTTGCTGATAGGAGTAGTTATTTTTTTTGTGTAGGGAGTACTTGTTTATTTGCATGGGGAATAGTTATCCTAAAAAGTGACATAAGATTCTTGAGTACTTTCATGGGGAATAGTAACTAGTCATTTCTAACTGTCTAGTTTCTCGTAAAGTATGCTTATGTGATTATTACTCTTATTAACCGGGCAACTCAAGAGTCTCTTGGTTTCTATTTTTTTCTATAAATTAAAACTCTCCATTCTTCATCATTCATCACTACTCTCATTCTCAACAAACATCTAATTTCAAACCTCACCTCATGTTCATCTCTCTCTCTCTCTCAAATGGATGCCACAGTCTTCTACAGACTTATTAATGGAGTTTACCAACCTGTCCATCATTTGGCTGATGACCAAATATACTTTAATCATATCGGACTTCGTGTCCATCTCAGGGGGTTGTTTGCAGCCCCTTTGATATTCCACTTGAGGTCTTTGACGAACTCTCATGGAATGATCAGATCAACTTCCTTTTCTTTGAGGGGAAGTCTATCTAGAGCAGGAGAGACGTGCAAGGGTGGCTGAGCAGCAACGCCTTGCTGCTCTGGAGTTGCAGGAGAGGATCATCTCTCTTGCACACTCCATGTCCAGAGCTTACCAGCGCAGGGCAAGGAGGTTAGAGGCCGAGAAGAAGAAGCCAAAATTAGAGTAGTTAGGATTAGGATTTACTTGATGTAATCTGAATCTTAATGTACTATATGCTTAATATTAATGAAAATTCTCTTCTTCTCTACTAATTTGTTTTTGTTTCTTGTTGTTTATGTCATGATTGCCTTGTGTTTACAAATTAATTTGTTATTTGTTTTCCTGTCATAATGTTTGCAAATGTATATCTCAATGTTTATGCGTAATTAAAACTCCAAACAGATAAATATGTTCAATGCATTACAAATTCAACACAATCCACTCAGAAAACAACAGGAAATTCAAATTTTCAATCTACAGGTATTTGCGTTAAATTACAGCTAAAACATTTATAAACCAAACTGCAGTTCTCCCAAATACAGCAACACAAACACAAACTTAAACATAATCCCACTCAGGTGATTCTCAAAAGAAACATGTTTTACAAAAGGACAACAATTTCATAATATTCTTCAGACTGTTTTATTATTTTAAAAGAGAAACCACCACAAACATGGGAAATTTATCAGTTTTTACTGAATATTCCATGAGTATCCCTAATGCACTTTCATGTGCAAAACAGTCTTCACAGACTGAAAGGTTTGAGGGTAGTACTCCTGAGGGGGAGCTATCTAAATCCTCTCCAATTCAATTGGAGGTTCCTCTTGAAGGAATAACTCCCCTCATAACTCTAGCTCAAGCTGCCTTAGCAGTCAAAGCTAGAAGTACAATTTCCTATGACAATGTCATGAGAAGGGCAAGTATAGCACAGTTATGTGCCAGTATGTTGCAAGACACACAAGGGTTTGAGAATGTTGTACATGATAGTAACCCAGTCAAATCCCCTCCAATTTAGTTGGAGGTTCCCAATACAAGTGAGGAACAACACACTATCAAAACCACAAAGGAATTTGTGAGTAAAACTGTGACCCTAGTCACAAGTGTTTCTAATGATTTATTCACCTCACAACTTCAAGATAGTATTCTCTTTTCTGATGAAATGAGTATGATTAGACCTATATGGATTACCCCTAATTATATGATCACAGACAACTCTTCTCAGCCACCTCTTATTTTTGTAAGTCAAACAACAACTGAGCCTTTCATGTGAGAATAAGAGAAAAGATTGAGAGAAAAACAAAGAATAAGATAGACAGGATCCTTCCTGGAAAAAGGAAAGGTAGATGAGTGTCTATATTTAGTAATCCTTGTGAGGGAACTCTGACTCTCAAAAGTCATGAGACTAGTGCAGTGAGAAGTAGTGAGACTACTTATTCAAAAGAACACAGAGCTTAGGACTTTTATTACTGACAGACTTTTTCTGCAGATCTAAATGAAACTCATATTCTATTTGATAAACTCATCACCACAAATCTCACTGAAGCTTGAAGCTATAGACAGTGCTCTAAATGGACAATGACAGTAGCTTGAATAATGTGCATCTAGCTGGATCTTTCTACCTGGAGATAATGTCAAAAATGGGGAGAATATATTTAAATGCCTGTAAAAACAGCTGATGGACGTTGCCAGATAATAAAATTCTATTTTTCATAGGGGGGAAGAATAAATCTAAATGCAACTCAATAAAAGAAGACCAGATGGGAAGATTGGTATCTACATTTAGTTAAAGTTTTGACATCATCAATCAGAACTTGTGCATAATTCCATAATGAACAAGTTGGGGGAGATTGTAATATACAAGTGATGATGTGAAAGATCACTAGACATAACAATGTCATTAGAATCTCTGATCAAAGTATGAAGCAAGCCAAGTGGACACCTGAGCTGAGGAGGAGATTAATGAACTGTTATTTTTAGTAATCAGTTGAGCTTGGGGCAAACCCTAAGTAAATTGTATTGTTATGTTAAGTTGTATTTTGTACTTGTAACACTTAAAGTCTGTAAAAATGCAAAGGAGTAGACTGAAGCCATTTTCCTGAAACAGTATCAAGCCTAACGATTCTATCTGGAAGAAGATCAAGAAGATCACGCCTCAGAAGAATTTTGAAGAAGCTTGGAGTTGAATAAATCTGTTTGCAGAAAAATACTCAAAGTCAAGATCTCTACAAGTCACAGATTTAATGTTATAGAGAAGTCATTTGAAAACTCCAGAATGGCTTATCGAGAAGTCAGGAAAGCTACCAGAGAACTCAGGAAAATATCTGAAAGGCATATGTCATAGCCTATTTGTTTATTCGAGGATTTAACTCAACTCAAATAAGAACATCTGTCAAAGGATTCAGAAACAATGTTCATCTACAGACTTGAGGAATTACTTCACTGGAAGAAGTTCAAGAAATTGATCAAGCCTCAGTGATATAAATCAAGATTGTGGATTTAATCAAGTTACAGAGATCTTGTCAGGGTATCAGATAATTACAGGGATTTAATCTGAAGAAAATCAAGTTATCAGAGTCAAGACATGAAGAAACGTCACGAAAGTTAGTCAGTCATGAACCAGACAGTACATCGAGTGTCAACATTGAAGTGGTGGAATTGATTCATAATTGACAGTGATTTTCGGAAGATTTTTAGAAGAATGGTTGTTGTTGAAGAGTAGTATTAATTCTCTATTAATTAATTAAGTCATATAGTTTAATTAAGAAAATAAATTATATCTGCAAAGATTTATTTATTTATTAATTGAATTAATTGATTAATTAATTCTGAATTAATATTAGGAATTTTCATAATTGATTTTGAATTTATATTCAATATTAATTCAGCATGACAATCAATTGAACTGGTATGACAATCAGATTGTCATACCGAAAGTCATACCAGCTCAAATAGATTGTCATACCGAAAGTTCTACTAGTTCAACAGATTGTCATGCTAGTACAAATGATTGTCATACCGAAAGTTCTGCTAGTTCAACAGATTGTCAGGCCGATTGTCATGGTAGTACAACAGATTGTCTCACCGAAAGTTCTACCAACTGTGGGATTGTCATGCCAGTTCATTTCAGTTCTGTTAATTATTATTTAAAAGACAGAAGCAGCAGACATTCATTTTGATACACACAACAGAAGTCAAAACTCAAGAACATAAAAGAAAAGCAGCCGACTAAATATTTCATCCTTCATCTGCAAATTTCAAGATCATAAATTTCTAGTTTTAAAGTTAAATCCAAACAACTAGAAATCATTTTCTTGTTCTTGTGTAACAATCTAGCGGATCAAAATCTCTAGTACTTAATCTCAAATTGCGTTTAGCATTTGATTCTTTTTATTACAAAAATAGAAAAAGTTCATGTCGAATTTATTCTAGATTTGTGATAATTAATTTAAGATTAATCCCTTGTAATCGATACCGTTGTTGTAACACCTTTCAAGTTTAATAATATTTTTATTTAACTTGAATTTTGTTTCAATTTTTATTCCGCACTAAATTCGATTAAAAGGTATAGTTTGTATTCAACCCCCCTTCTACAAACACATTGGGACCCAACAATATCGACAAGCCAAATCGAAGAACTGAAGATTGAAGATATCGACAAGTCATTTCTTCACTAGAGAACTCAGAGTTATCGACAAGCCTACATTCAGTAGAGAACTCTAAGTTATCGATAGGTCAAGTTTTACTAGAAAACTCAGAGATATCGATAAGTCAAAATTCACTAAAGAACTCGGAGATGTCGGTAAGGTGAATTTGACTAAAGAACTCTGAGATATCGACAAGTCAAGAAGCCACTAGAGAACTAAGAGTTATCGATAAGTCAAAGTGAAGATGTGAAGACTAGAGATCTCGACAAGTCTAAAATATCTTATAGAGAACTGAAGACCTCTATAAGACAAACCGAATATAGAGTACTAGAGATCTCGATAAGCCAATACACTTATCGATATGTCCAATGTTCTATAGACCTAAACTGGAGATCTCGAGGTACAGTCTCAAAGTACAGAATTGCAGACCAGTTTAATATCCAAGATAAACAATCAACAAACAATCCAACAGCTGGATTGACAAGTCTACAAAAAGCAGCTTGAAGAATGTGCAAGATCAATGACAAAGATTAACTGATAGAGGAAGATTAAAGTGAACACGGGATGCTAAAGATATGCTAAGACAGAAATGGAAGATTTTCTTTTCTATAAATATAAATAACAAGTGACAGTTTAGAAAAGCTAATAGCATGTTTATTATCCACTGTGTAAACCAGCAGTTAACTAAGTTATAAAGTTAACACTGGTCCTTTAGTCAGATGTAACAATTTAGATAAAAATTTATTGTAACACTCTCATGAAGAAGCTGAACTCTATAACATCAAAGAGCTTAGAATTTTTATAGCAAAACAGTCTTAATTTTAATATAAAATTAAGTGAGTTTTGAAGATCTGTATTCTTTATTTTCTATAAGTTTAAATTCTGCATGAACACTTTTCTATAAAAGAATTAATTTACTTTGTTCAACCATTAACTTTCAAGAAAAGCCTAAAAACAGAAAAACACATTCACCCCCCTCTATGTGTGATTCATTACCTAACAAGTGGTATCATAGCAAAATCTAAAAGTAAACAGATTTAAGTTCTTAGAAGAATGAATACACAGAAAATTAGTAACATCAAAATTCCTACTTTTGACAAAACTAACTACACTCTTTGGAAAAAGAAAATGATGTTGTTTATTAGGATGGCCAATCCACTCTACACTCAGATCCTCAAAAATGGACCCTTCACTCTTATGGTTAGAGTTGAGGAATCTACAAATGGAGACATGGATATCCCTGCTCATTATGCTCCAAAAGATCCTGCTGAGTATTCTGACCCTGAAAAGGAGAAAGTTTCCCTCGATAGCAGCTTACAACTGATTTTGATTGAGTCACTTGACAATGTGATGTACAACAACATTGTCAACTGTGACACTGCCAAGAAAATATGGGAAAAGATTGAAATACTCTGCGAGGGAACTGAGGAAGTTAGATCAAATTAAAGAAGGATACTGATTTCACAGTATGAGAGTTTTATGGCTAAGCCAAATGAAAGTATTACGGAAGTGTTTGAAAGATTTAACAGGATGATAAATGACTTGCAGCTCCATGACAAATACTATGAAGCTGAAGTTCTAGCTAACTCTCCCTGATCATTTGGAACAGAAAATCTTAGCAATCAGGGAAGGAAGAGACTTGAGTAGGATAATACTGGAATTTTTATATGGAATTCTTAAAACATATGAACTTGAAATGATTCAGAGGAAATCATTGAGATCTGGACAAGGACATGTTATAGATGGCTCGAGTGTTTTACTTGTAAATGAAGGTCAAACATCTAATGATGAACCAAGATTTCATATTCCAGCTGCCTCAACAAGTGAGCAAAGAACAATTAATTCACAGGAACAAGTCATTCTGGAATTGGAAAAATATGAGTTCTATACACTTCAAGAACTGGATGAGCTAGATAAGTCAATGGCCTATTTGGCTAGAAAATTCTCTAATATTAGAGTAAGGAAGCCAAGATACTTCAAAAGTAAAGGACAGTCTTTTAACAAAGATAACAGCAGGAAGGAAAAAGGGAAGTACAATTCTGATAGCAAGAATGGCTATAAAAGAGGATCTGTTGACAGATCTAATATAAGGTGCTTCAGTTGTGATGAACTAGGCAACTTTGCTACAGAATGCAGGAAACCTAAGAAGGCAAAGAAAGATAAGGCTTATCTTGAACTTGAAGCAAAGTATGAAGCTCTTCTGAAGAAACAACAAAGCAAAGTTTATATTCCAGAAGGTAAAAGATGGGATAACTCTGAAAATGATGAAGATGAATAACTAGGAAACTATGCACTCATGGCCTTGGAGCAAGGAGAATCATCCTCATCTAAATCACAGGTACCAACTCTTACCTCCACTGATTTAAATATGAATCAATTTAAGGAAACTATAGAAAAGATGAGCACAGAAATGTTTCACATTTATACAAGCATGGTTGCTGCTAATGAAGAAGTTAACAGATTAACAAGTTAAATGAGAAGCTTGAAAGTGAAAAACAAGAAGTTGAATTGTTGACAGTGGAGCTTGAATCCTTGAAACAAGAAAATGGTTATCTGAAAAAAAAGCTCAAGTATGCAAATCAAATTGAGGCTGTGCTAAGAGAAAAACTGGAGAAAAGTGAAGTAAAGTTGAAATCCTTCAAGAATGCATCTGAATTGGTTGGTCAGTACCATGAGAAAAATAAACCATGTGCAAACATTGCTATTGATCTTGATTATGTTACCTTAAACAACAAAAAGAAAAAGACTGGTGATTAAGGAAAAGAAACAAAGAGTGAAAATGTTCCAGTGATGCTGAAAAATGTTGGTTCACCTGTGTTTAAGACTTGTGAAGTAAACTTTAGTGAGGAAGAATTAATTATCAAGCTAGAAATTGCAGATGAGGATAATGAAAAGAAGAATGCAAATTCAATTCAATCTTCCAAGGCTGAAGAAAATCTTATGGACAATCAAAGTACCAAGACTATTGTCAAAGAAACCAAGATTGAAGATGCAAGAAAGAAGAAGAAAAATAGAAATGGGAGAATTTGGATAAAAAAAGCAATAATCTGACCAATGTTGCAGATGTTCCTGGAAAGAAGTGTGAAAAATATGGCTCTGCATATCATCTAACTCACCTTTGTAAAAAGGGCGTTAGTAAGCCAACTGAAGGAGCTTGCAAATATAATGAAGCAGATTTGAATGATCCCTACTCATTTCGGTGATAAGTTTGGCTGCTTCCCTTGTAACTTGAAAATGATGAAGAGTTGCCACAAACTGAGAGTAGACCTTAAAGAAACAAAAATTGAGTCTACATCAGAAATGGAAAATGTACAAAAATCACTGAACTCTATTTTATCTGAAACAAATCACTCTACTTCTGCTAAATCAGTTAACAAGAAGAAAGTACCCAACACTGCTTAGGTCACTAAACACACCTGAATCTCATTGTATGCAGGGAAAAGTGAAGAAAGTCATATGGATCATTGACAGTGGATATTCCAGACATATGACAGGTGATAAGGCCCTGCTATCACAATTTGAGGAGAAAGCTGGCCCATTGTTGACCTTTGGAGACAATAGCAAAGGATTCACAATGGGATATGGCAAGATTGTTTCTGAAAATGTTGTCATTGATGATGTAGCACTAAAATATGGTCTTGAAGTGAATCTTCTCAGTGTTAGCCAATTTGCAGACAAATGCTTTCAAGTTTTATCTAACAAAGAAGAATGCACTTTTATCAGCAAGAAAATTGGTGAAGTTGCTCTGAAAGGAGCAAGGAAAGGAAGCTTGTTTGTTACAGACTTAGACTCAACAAATAAGGATGGTATTTGCTGCTTCTACACCAAGGCATCAGAAGAACAAAGCAAGCTATGGTATAAGAAGCCGTCTCACTTGAATTTCAAGGCAATTAACAACTTAGTCAAAAAGGAGTTAGTGAGAGACATGCCCAAACTGGAATTTGCTCAAATTGAAGTTTGTGAAGCTTGTCAGAAAGGAAAGATGAAAAGATCTAGTCACAAGTCAAAAACTGTGAATTCCATAAGTGCACCCTTGCAACTTATTCACATGGACTTATTTGGGCCAGTGCATGTCTTATCAATTTCAAGGAACAGATATGCACTTGTGATGGTGGATGATTTCACAAGATACACTTGGGTAGAGTTCATGTACTCTAAAGATGAAACTCCACACATCATAATTGAGCACATCAAGAAGATAGAAAAATAGGCTGAAGATTACAATTGTGTGAAAAGACTGAGGAGTGACAATGAAATAGAATTCAGAAATGTTACATTAAGTGAATTCTGTAAAGGCAAAGGCATTGTTCAAGAATTCTCAGTTTCCAGGACACCTCAACAAAATGGAGTAGTTGAGAGAAAGAACAGAACATTGGCTGAAGCTGCTAGAATAATGCTGTAACACGCCAAGCTACCAACAAGTTTCTGGGAAGAGGCTGTCAACACTGCATGTTATACTCATAACAAATATCTCAATAACAAGGCACAGGGAAAGTCACCCTACTCAATCATGTCTAAGAGAAAGCCTACTGTAAAGCATCTTCATGTGTTTGGAAGCAAGTTTTAAATTTTGAAAGACAACTCTGAATATGTGGGAAAATTTGACTCAAAGGTCTTTGAAGCAATTTTTCTAGGATATTCACTGGAAAGAACAGCCTACAAAGTTTATGTGCTTGAACAAAAGAAGATCATGGAAAGCACAGTTGTGACCTTTGATGATGACAAGTGTCCAGGCTTAGAATGCCTTGATGAACATGAAGCTGAAGCCCTTGCATTTGAAAACCTCAACATTGATAGTGATTATGATGGAGAAGATGAAATCAATGCACAACCGATGATGAATGAAGAGACTATTGAACAGGAAAATCATGGGAATGGAAGCTCATCTCAAACACCTGAATTTGATGGCATAAACTCTGGGGGAGAAAGAGAAGAAGGATCTACCAGTCATACCAGTAATGAAGAAAATGATGAAGGCACAAGTCAACAAACTCAAACAAGGAAGTGGGATATAAGTCACTCTAGAGAAGCAATTATTGGTGATCCTATTGCTGGTGTGAGGACTATAAGTGCAACTGCTAATGAATGTCTACATGCATGCTTTCTGTCTCAAGTAGAGCCTAAGAAAATTGATGAAGCTCTGCAGGTCCTACCACTCTCTGACCCCTAAGGACTTCACCGATATTATGGCGGGTCCAGATTTGGAGAGGATAAAGCTTATGGGTTCTCAATCTTTGGCCTTGGTATGGGTCTTCCCTCTTTAACTCCTTTTTCTTTTATATATGCTCGTAGCATTCTCTTGCATGACGCTCTTTTCTTATCGTTTTGTTTCAGTCCAATGCTTATTTCCAAGCGGCTGTGAGGCAAGCCGAATCATGGAAGAAGGCTTCGGATAATGCGGACAATGCCCTCATGAGGCAACAGAGGAAGTATGCTGCGCTAGAGAAGAAGATGAAGCGCAAGGAGGAGGAGCTAGGAGAGGCGAATACCGAGCTGGTCACTCTGAAGGCCGAGAAGGATATAGTTATTGATTCTTATCTGGACACGGAGGAGTTTGCTTAGTCCATGATGTTTAGGGACAACACAGTGTTCCCTGGGTTCTTTAGGACTAGTTGGGACACGACCATTGGGACCGTGAATGAGGCTTGTCCCGACATTAACCCAGCGGACTATGTGTGCCCCGATGATGAGACCTTACTATAGAGGTTCCGTACTCGTGTAGTTGTCTCGGATAATGCCCCTCGGGATCAGCTTCTTCCCCCTCCAGAGTTGTCTTCCAGGCCTGCTTCAGCGAATCTCAGCTCTTCTTCTTCCGAGACCGACACCGCTGAGACGTCGAGTGAGAGCGGAGGAGATGACGACATGGATGCCGATGGCACCTCTGCTTCGTAGAGTCTTCATTGGCCCTGCGTGGCTTTGTTATTTATATTCATAACTTATATCAACCTCTTCTATTTATCAAACTTTATACTTTTTTATTTTAATTCATGCACTTGGTTCATTTGTTATAATCTTATGTGTTGTTAGAATTCGATATCGCATGTTGGAAGTTTTAAAAATTCCATAAACTCTTGGGATTTATCCCTTACACAAGTCTTAGTAAAACTAAAACTTGAAAAAAAATAGTCTTATAAAACATAAAATCCTAAGCAAGCAAATCTTCCACGTGCTTTTAAACCTATTTGCCATTTTGACAAATGAACATCTTTCCCATCAGACTTATACGTAATAGACTTTGAGGTTCTGAGCATGCCAAGTTCTTGGAACTTCAAAACCGTCCATAGTTTCCAGCTTGTAGGATCCTCTTCCTTGAACACTTTTGATCTTGTATGGCCCTTTCCAATTTGGGGTGAGTTTTCCCTTCTTCCCAATACCAGAAGCTTCCACCTTCCTTAGAACCAAGTCACCTTGCTTGAAGAACCTTTATTTTAACCTTAAGTTATAGTAGAAAGAAGCCTTTTTCTAGTAATCCACTATCTTGTCATGTGCCTCATCTCGTACTTCATCAACTAGGTCCAGGGCTAGCCTTTTCCCTTCCTCCTTTTCTTCAGCATTGTATGCTTGGATTTTTGGAGTCGAGTGTGATATTTCCACAAGAACAACCGCCTTCGCTCCATACGCCAACATAAAGGGTGTTGCTCCGGTTGTGATTCTACAAGTAGTCTGATAATCCCAAAGTATTGGGAGTATTTCATCCACCAAATTATTCTTGGATTTCTCGATCCTCTTCTTCGGCCCATCTAAAATTATACGATTTTCCACTTTCGCTTGTCCATTTGCTTGTGGATGAGCTACGGAGGTAAACCGCAACTCGATCTCATTCACCTCACAATACTTCCAGAACTCTTCATTGTTGAAATGCGTTCCATTATCAGTGGCCAGGATTCGAGGAATCCCATATCTGCATAGGATATTTTCCCACATAAATTGTGCAACCTGCTTGGTCGTGATCTTGGCTAAAGGTTTTGTAACACCCCCAAATCCGGGGTCGGGGATTCGGGTTGTCACGAGTTCCATTTCCTTTATCAATACTTAATCTTAATATTCAACCAACTACTGAGTACTGTGACCTCACAATATACACACACACACATACCACAAGTTATAGTCTCAGAGATGAATACCAAAATTAACACAAGTCATTTTATTCTACAATTATAAACCGTTACACCTAAAAAGGGTTTATGAATAATTTATATATTCTTTGCCATTATTACAATTCATAATATACATAAGTCTGGTTCATCAATAGTTGAAAGCCTAGCCTATTGGTAGTTCCTACCTCAGCTACGGCGGCATCAACGCTTCCAGAAAACCGCGGAACGTTTCCTGATCGCTTACGAATTGGAAGCTTGGTCCTGTTCATCTTTTCTATCTGTCGTTGTGTGATGAAAGAAGAAAGCAAGGGTGAGCAACAAGCCCGTCGAAATAGTATGTATAATAATTAATAATATATGAGCATTCTCATAGTATTCATGAAAGTCTTGGTCAAGAAGAAATGAACCAAGTTGATATCTTAACGCGACCAAGTCGCCAAATATTCAGTATATATATATATACATATATACTTTTCACAATCTTTGAAATCCTCTGACATGTATAATATACACAGAGTTCCAGTTTATAACTGTATAAAAATATCGTTACAAGGTGATCTCATATATCTAACCTTGTCTCAACGTTTTTCTGAAAATCTTTATCATGCATAAGATAATCATTAACTGGATATAAGTTGACAAGATGAAGTTACAAGATACTCCAATATACTTATATCTTTTCCGAATACTACTTGAACCACCACCGTTCAAGGTATAAACAGTTTCGAAAGTTCATCACATAGATGAGACTACAAGATAAGACTTGGATAGATCCAATCTTTGAAATATTATTGAATAAAATGAAGTTACGAGATACTTCATTTGATGGAAACACCATTATAATTGCTTAACCCTGTCAATGCTTCGACAACCACCCATTCGTAGCCTTTGGACCGAAATGCTCTGGGTAGTGTTGCAGAAATATCCAACTGGATGATGAACTCATTACAGGAGTTTGCCGCGCCAGGAAGACCACTTACGATGATCAGTCGCAGTAGTGCAACCCCACCATTTTCTACATGTAGAGGAGAACCTGTCGGATTTACTTGTCAACCGAACACTGGACTCCTAAGGAATGGACCGTCTTAGCGGAACTTCCAGGCCATTTGGGCCAATATAATAAGGCTGGGCCTGTGCCACTCGACCACTTACGCCACTCCTAGTTAAGATGAAATCCATGACTCTGAAACGTAAAGCTCGTCCCCCCTTTCCCCAAGAAGAAACTTGTTGATATGCCTCCACCAAAAAGTCGTATCTAGTTGGAAAGGAAAACTCACCGATATTTTCCAGGCGATGCCTGTTAATGGATTAACTTGTTCCAAGAATTTTACTTCCCGAGTGTTGGGTAAGTAATCAAAAACTCTTTTATCAAAATAGCAACCTTGTTGCGAATATAAAATACACCGCAGAGCCGGATCCCTCTGGTTTTGAGCGAGTATTTAAATCCCCTTCGAAAGGAGGATCTTAAATATAAAAATGAGTTTTGGGATCCGCCCTAACTTTTAAAATCATTTTGAAGACTCGAAAACATTTTTAAGAATGTTTGGAGTAATGCTGATTTAATAAAATAAATCAGTCCCGATATATTAGAAAATATCTGAATATTATTATTTAAATAATATTTCCATAAGGGTGATCTTTTTAAATATAATCGAAGTAGAATTTTTAAAACTTATACTTGAAATGATTATTAAATAACCAAAGATATACTTATACGAAAGTACTATCTTTATTTGAATAATCAAAAGTAAGTTTGATTATCGACACATTATTCTTTAATAAAATAAAGAATATTATTTAATAAATAAGTGGAGTCATAAGTCCTCGAATGAATATTCAAAAAAATAATATTCATTAAATAAAATAAATGGAGTCATATGTCCTCAAATGAATATTCAACATAATATTCATTAATATGAATAAACGGAGTCATAAGCCCTTGAATGAATATTCAAAATAATATTCATTAATAAAAATAAAGTTATCGAATAAACCTTATTCGATTCATAGTTTTGAAAACTATATCTATATATATATAAATATATAATATACTCGGGAATATCGACTCCCGGTTTTAGAAAATGTTCACCTTTGGGTCCCCTATACTAAGGGTATACGCAACTACTGCTTATCTCTAGCATAGGTATTATGCAACTTATAAGCTTTTGAATCAACAATTAAATATCAAGATTATAAAATAGGCATGCATATAAATATCATATCACATGCTCCAATATATCGCAAGACTTTGCTAATAATAATCATGCACTTATCACAAGATAATGCATATACATATATACATCATAACAACAGTATAACGGGTAGAAAACTTGCCTGAGCGACTGGGGGTGATAAATGGCTTGGGATGAGTCTGGTAACCTATAAATAACATATAAGTTGGAATTAAACCAAAGTCAGTTATGAATCTATACTTTAACCAATTAGACTCTAACGCTCGCTTTGCGCTCAACGATTCTCTTAAGTCGCTCGAGTACCCTCGGCTCCACCATTTATAAATTATCCATTAAGAGTTTTAAGGCGATTCCTTCGCGAGTACCTTACCAACTGCCTAATCCACTTTACATAAATGTTTCCTACTCCAATTAGTCATTTAAGGTCTTTAACCAATGTATCAAAGTAAGGCGAGGGGTAATGGTTCGTTCGCGAAACGTCGTTACTTAAAACGGCCGTTTCTCCTAAACCGCACATCGGATTCAAACGAACCACATATCAAAACGAAGCTCGTAACATGAACTATCTAATAATGGCAATGGTCAAAACCTAACAGTGAGTTCTCGGGTCCTGATGTTAAGAACAAAACAGTCTAAAGTAAATCGGACATTACGACGGCTTTGTTTACGCGATTACCAATTTTTATCCTACTCCAAATTAACCACCAATCAACCACAATTCAACCATACAACCAAACTCCATACATACAACGCTACAACAGCCCCAACAACTCAATATTTCCAATTTTATACTACTTCCCAACATGAACTAAAAGCTTTACTTAAGTTCTTTAACTAATCAACAAGATTTACAACTCCAAACACATCACAAAACCAACCAATCTCTAAATACACAACAACCATGCCTCTCATGAACTATATCAAACAAAACCAAACCTAATGCTCAAAGTAAAGTTAGGGTTTAGAGGGGTTATACCTTCCTTGGAGTGATTAGAGTAGCTAGGAAGCCTTAAAAAGCCTTGATCTAGCCTCCTACAAGCATGATCTTTCAAAGAAATCAAGAACACATAAATTAATTTCAAGAAAGTACTATTCACCACCTTCTTGAATGATTTATAGGAAATTCTAGGAAAGGATTTTGAAGCTAAGATTCCTAGGAAGTATGTAACTTAACTAGGAGAAGCTAGGATAATTACCTTATAAATTAGCAAGTGGAGGAGCTTGGACTTCCCATTTCTTAAGAAAGGAACCGAGAGCTTTTGTTCTTGAAAAAGAAATGTCAACTTCTATTTTTGTGTTATGATTTTATTTTGGCTTGGTTGATGTTGTTTTGTTTGATAATTAACCTTTTAACCATGGTAAATTTTGTGTGGCTTAGAATCAACCAAGAACACACTTCTCTTTTGGTCATGCTTATGTCATCTTCCCATGTCATCCTCCCACATTTGTCCTCTTCTTGTTGGTGTGATGACATCATCATCATCATTAACCTCTTTGATTAACTCCTAATTACTTGGCTAATGACCGCTGATCTGTTATACGGTTCGCTTAACTTTCGTTCTCGTTTATCGTTTGAGGGATCATACCCGGGATCTTATTACTTGGGTTTCCTTAATCTTTCTCAATACATTATATTCCTTTTATGATCCTCTCTTATAATCCTTGTAATAACCCCAATTTTTGGGAAATTTTTGAAACCCTTATGAATAGTATTTTTGCTGAATGAGAAAACTTTTCACGCCACACTATGTAGGGGTTCTGATATGGATATTCTGAGATTTTATTAGTACTTTATATGGGATATAAGTGTATGTAAAGATCGTCAGAATCCAAATCCGAACACTTTGATTTTTCCCGGAAATCCAATAGATACGGAAAGAATTGAGTATAAGGTAACAGGATAAAAAGGATTTAAATTAAAGGATTATAAGAGAGGATCATAAAAGGAATACAATATATTGAGAAAGGTTAAGGGAACCTAAGTAATAAGATCCTGGGTATGATCCCTCAAACGATAAACGAAAATGAAAGTTAAGCGAACCGTATAACAGATCAGCGGTCATTAGGCAAACGATTAGGAAGTTAATCAAGGGGATTAGTGGGGATGATGTCATCCAACCAATAGAAAGAGGACAAGGAGGGGAGGATGACATCATGAGGATGACACAAGCATGACATGGGAAGGAAGGAGGTGTGGTTGAATGAGAACCACACAAATTCAAGGGCAACAAGGTAATTGACTAAATCAAACACAAAAACAAAGCAACCAAGCCAAGTAAAATCATTTTCATCAAAATAAAAAAGAAACCAAGGCATTGTTCTTCATGCTCTCGGCCAAAACAAAACCAGAACACTAAAACTGCTGTATCTCCTTCATTTCTCACTCAAATATTGTGTTCTATAGCTCATTGGAAAGGTATTGAGATGGCCTACAACTCTTGTTCAAAAGTCTCGTCCAAATAATCAGGGTAAGACCCTCATGTTTACAGTTCTTTAAATCGGACTTTTAGAAACTTCAAAGCCTAACTTTGTGTTCTTGATTTCTTTGGAAAGATCAAGCTTGTAGGAGGCTCCCTAAGGCTTCCTAGCAACTTAACACCTCCCAAGGAAGGTATAAACTTCAAACCCTAGCCTTTACTTTATTTGTTAGTAAGTTTAATGGTTGGTGTTGTGAAATGAGAAGCATGGATTGTGATTATTAGTAGTTTGGTTTGATTTGGAAGTGTTTTGGTAATTGAAGCTTGATTATAGTTCATAGGTCTTGATTGTGGTTGTTTGAGTTGAAAACCTTGGAGATTATGGACTGATGTGGTATGGTTTAGGTGAAGTTTTGTTGTATTGATGGTTATGAGTTGGTTGGTGGTTAATTGGAGTAGTTTAAACATTGGTAATCGCGTAAACATAGCCGTCGTAACGTCCGATTTTCTTTGGACTGTTTTTGTGCATAATATTAGGACCCGAGAACCCCCTGCTAGATTATGACCACTGCCATGTTTAGATAGCTCATGTTACGAGCTTCGTTTTGATATGTAGTTCGTTCGATTCCGATGCACGGTTTAGGAGAAACGACCGTTTCAAGTAACGGCGTTTCGCGAACGAAACTTTTCCCCTCGCCTTACTTTGAAACATAGGTTAAAGACCAAAAAGGGTTAATTAATGTATGAAACATTTATGGTAAGTGTGTTAGGCAGTTGGTAAGACACTCGCGAAGGAATCGCCTTAAAACTCGTAAAGGTTAAATTATTAAAAATGGTGGAGCCGAGGGTACTCGAGTGACTTAAGAGAATCAGTAAGCGCAAAACAAGCGTTAGAGTCTAAGTTAGTTAAAGTATAGATTTACAAGTGACTTTGGTTTAATTCCAACTTACTTGTTGTTTATAGGTTACCAGACTCGTCCCGAGCCATTCGTAACCCCCAGTCGCTCAGGCAAGTTTTCTACCCGTTATACTATTGTTGTGATGTATATATGTATATGCATTATCTTGCGATAGATGCATGATGTTTATATTAGCAAATGTTGCAATATATTGAAGCATGCTGCTATGGTATATATATGCATGCCTGTTTCATATTCTTTCCATATATAATTGTTGATTTAGTTGATAATACCTATGCTAGAGGATAGCGGTAACTTGCATATACCCTTAGTATAGGGACCCAAAAGGTGGAAATATTTTCTAAACCGGGAGTCGAGGATCCCGAGTATAATATATATATTTATATAAATATATGGTTATAGTTTTCAAAACTATTAATCGAATAAGGTTTATTCGATAACTTTATTTTATTTAATGAATATTATTTTGAATATTCATTCGAGGGCTTATGACTCAGTTTATATTATTAATGATTATTAATTGGATATTCATTTGAGGATGTATGACTCCTTTATTTTATTTAATGAATATTGTTTATAATATTCATTCGAGGTATTATGACTCCGCTTACTATTTATTAATATTCTTTATTTTATTAAAGAATAATGTTCGATAATCAAACTTACTTTTGATATTCAAGTAAAGATATTACTTTCGTATAAGTATATCTTTGATTAATTGCTATTCATTCAAGTATAAGTTTTCCAACTTCTACCTCAATTATTCTTTATGGGAATATTATTTAAATAATAATATTCAGATATTTCTTTCATATTGGGACTGATTTATTTTATTAAATCAGCATTACTCCAAACATTCTTAAAAATATTTTCGAGTCTTCAAAATGATTTTTAAAAGTTAGAGCGGATCCCAAAACTCATTTTTATATTTAAGATCTTCCTTTTAAAGGGGATTTAAATACTCGTTCAAAACCTGAGGGATCCGGCTCTATGGTGTATTTTATATTCGCAACAAGATTGATGTTTTGATAAATAAATTGATTACTTGCCCAATGTTCGGGAAGTAAGCCCATCTAACTGAGTCGGCATAAGCGACAGGTCGGGGTACGGTCTATCAAAGTGTAAGTGGCTGGGTGGTAGTCCATCAACGCGTGAGTGGCCGGGTAACGGTCTAGCGCGAGGTCCTAATGCGGCCAGGGTGATGACCGGTGAGGAATTCATCCATCTACAGTAGAAAAGGTTACTTATTGGTATCTTTGCCTGATCAGCAAGATATCTGGTTTATGCCAAAATTCTTTTCCTTTCCAAAATTCATTGGATATTATAACTCTGTTCATACTTTACATGACAGAGATTTTCAGGAAATGTATGAGATATATATATATATATGGATATATATATCAGGACTTAATGAAGTATCTCGTAACTTCATTATTTATAATGATATTTCAAAGATTGAATCTATTCAAATCTTGTCTTGTAGTCTCATCTATGTGATGAACCTTTGAAACTGATTATAACTTGAACGGGGGTAGTTCAAGTAGTATTTGGGAAAGATATAAGTATTTTGGGGTATCTTGTAACTTCATCTTTTAAACTTATATCTAGTTAATGATTGTCTTATGAATGACAAAGATTTTCGGAAAAACGTTGAGACAAGGTTAGATATATGAGATCACCTTGCAACGATATTTTTTGTGTATACAGTTATAAACTGGAACTCTGTGTATATTATGGATGGAAGAGGACTTCCAAGATTTTGAAAAGTATATATGTATATATACTGAATATTTTGCGACTTCATCGCATTAAGATATCAAACTTGGTTCATTTCTTTTGACCAAGACTTTCATGAGTACTATGAGAAGGCTCATATACTATTAATCATTATACATATTATTTTGGTGGGCTTGCTGCTCACCCTTGCTTTATTTCTTCATCACACAACAACAGTTAGGAAAGATGGCCAGACTCCAGCAGACCCAGCGCAAGCGCGTGGGAAGCATCCCGCGTCTTCCCGTTGATGTTGTAGCTGCTATAGCTGCAGAGGTAGATCTATTGTAGATCAGACCATCTACTTTTGAGAATCAATTATGTATAATTATAACTTGTGGCAGATAATGGCAGTTAACTGTAAATTTATCAAGTAATCATTTTGGGTTGTAATAACTTTTAAATTGTGGATTCAAAGACTTGTACTTATTTAAATTTCATCTCTGAGACTATAACGGGTTGTGGTGTGTGTTAGTGTGGGGTCACAACATAAGGTTATTTATTATTAATTAAGTGAAGTGATATTGTGGAAAGAAAGACCGTGACGACCCGGATCCCCGACCCCGGATCTGGGGGTGTTACAATCCTTGAATTTAAATCCTTTTTATCCTGTTACCTTATACTTAATTCTTTCGGTATCTGGTGGATTTTCGGGAAAAATCAAAGTATTCGAATTTGGATTCTGACGATCTTTACATACACTTATATACCATATAGAGTACTAATAAGATCTCAGAATAACAATAAAAGAACCCCTACATAGTGTGGCATGGAAAATTTTCTTATTCAGCATAATCAGCAAAAGCACTATTCATAAGGGTTTCAAAAATTCCAAAAATTAGGGTTATTACAGTCTCCCCTCCTTAAAAGGATTTCGTCCCGGAATCAGATAGAAAATGAATAGGGATGCTCTCTTAACATTGCACTTTCGAACTCTCAAGTAAATTTTCCCACATTGTGGTTCTACCACCAAAATCTGCCTAGTTTGATAACACTTTTTCTAAGCACTTGTTCCTTTTCGATCTATAACCCTTCCTGGTTGCTCCATATAGGTTACGTTTGGTTGCATGTCTATGCGCTCATACGCCCCTATTTGTCTGGCACCCGGATTACACTTCCTTAACATTGATACATGGAACACGTTATGAACTTGCTACATGTTCGGGGGTAGGGCTAGCTCATATGCTAACTTCCCAGTACGTCTTAATACCTCAAAGGGTCCAACCATTCGTGGGCTTAGCTTTCCTTTCTTTCCGAACCTCATCCATCCTTTCCAAGGGAATACCTATAACAGCACTAGGTCCCCTACTTCCTATTCCTTGTCCTTTCGTGTCAAATCAACATACTTCGTGTTCCCATCTTGGGCTACTACCAGCCGTCCTCTGATTAAATCTATTATATCCTTGGTCCTTTGGACCACTGCTGGTCCGAGCATCTTGCGCTCTGCAATCTTCATCCTAACATAAGGGAGATCGACATTGTCTTCCCTCAAGGATCTCATAAGGTGATACCTCGATACTGACATACGATCGATTATCGTGAGAAAACTTAATCCGCGTTAAGTGATCATTCCAAATTCTTTCAAGTCTATTGCACAGAATTTCATCATAGCTTCTAGCACTATAGCTTTGGCTTCTCAATACCCATTCTTTTCCAGTTCGTAATCGTTACTATCTTCCGTACAGGATACTATTCTAGATATACCTTTACTCGCTAGAGTTTTATAACCTCTTAATAATCGCGTCCACCTTAGTATCACGGACGCGTTAGAATCGGAATACCACATTACTTGGTACCACTTCATCTCTAGCTGCCTCCATCTTCGAAAGCTTGATCCATCATATAGAAGTAAAGGAATTTGTAGAGAGATCACTATGATCATGAACACTTGTTCTATTGCATAGTTAGTACAGAAGGTGGTCAGCCTTTAGTACTTGACAAGCAATTAAATAACATGTGGTATCCTACTAGGCTTCTATCACACAAATAGATAGTCATTCGGCAATACCTCCCCTTCTGGAAGGGTTGTTCCTCTCAGCTTATATGAAATGAAAAGAAGAGAAAAGAACGAATTGAAGAGAATTGTATATATGAAAAAAATATACTGCCACAAAATATCTGGCTTGGAACCTACCTCTGAATTATAGAGGTTTGTCATAGGAGAACAAAACATATGTGTATATATATCAACATCAAGTATTATCGCATCATATTTCGCATGCTTAAATATTTTTTCTATTCCGTCCATCATTCGATGGACCCATGCTCTTCCTCGAGCTTATACTCAATCACCTTTGAAACTCCCTCGACATCGAAAATCGAATCTGGGATCTCATTCTATACATCATCGTTACTAGAATTCTATGCTTGCACCGCAACCTTCCTCGTATAGTAATACGACCCTCTATTGATAAGAAGGAATAAGTATTCAATAGGTAGATAATCTACTTAATTAGTCTATCAATGATAACTTATACACCACCACGACCCGATTAGTGGTACTCAATCTCAACATCCATTCCAATACAACTCTCACGGTTGTAATCGACTCATTCCTCGCAGAATAATTGCTGCATTACTGTGGTCCATCGTTGACCTACTGTAGTTATTCATTTTCTATGAAATCTTAATAGCTAACCATACAGAGTCCATACATGTCGTATCAAATTCTTCTAAGGAGGTAACATGATCACCGTTTATGATTCATGAAGAACACTTCTGAACTTGACGTACATATGACATGAAGCAAATAAAATTGTAGAAGAGTTTCAATCAAAACAACGATAGCAGGTTAATACCATTCTTAATCATATGCCTTCAATAGAAGACTTAACTCAAAAGTTTGTTTAGTCCTTTTTGAAACATGGTCCTGGCTTTTTCTCAAGATAGGACCTTCTAAGATAGATAGTCCGCTCATGGCGATTATATGAATTAAACCTTTACCAAACTACTATTACGGTTGGGTATTGCACAGTCATCAGAAGGAATGTCAATCTTCCAAACCATAATACAACCTTTACGGCTTCAACCATCATCACTGTATTCCTCTGGCACGAGCGCCTATAATTGCTCTCTTACACTTAAAGTGTCGGCCACCTCTTTGGCCTTTCCTGATAGTAAAATTTCCTTACAATCAATGTTGTTTGAATGATCTCCAACTAAATTTTCTACCTCATTTCCAATCTCTGCTTGTGTGAAGATGTTTTCCTTAAAATCTAATGAGTAAAAAAAAACCACCATTCTTCCATAAGTTATTGCCTCAGTCTTTAGAGGTTAATCATTGTCACGATTGACTCTCGATCATACTTAGGACGTCTCTTATCTTGGATGATCTCCAACTAAATTTTCTACCTCATTTCCAATCACTGCTTGTGTGAAGATGTTTTCCTTAAAATCTAATGAGTAAAAAAAACCCACCATTCTTCCATAAGTTATTGCCTCAGTCTTTAGAGGTTAATCATTGTCACGATTGACTCTCGATCATACTTAGGACGTCTCTTATCTTGGGTCCTTCTTGTTTTCACCCTTTCTTGACCTTCATTGGGTTCAATTTATACTTTCTCATGGTTTAACATGTGCCCCACTTGGCATTATTATTATTACGTCATATTTCCTTTATCAAAATTTCTATTCTTGAGAATTTTGAATATTACCTTTCTCCTTGTAAAACCTCTAAGGTTATCCTTGAATCGTTCCTCCTGTATTCCCTAGATACAGGACATATTAAAATACCATTTACTAATACTAGAACCATTGTCTATGTACTTCTAAAAATTTTCTCTACTGATCTTTAAAGGTTGTTGCTACCTTGATCCTTTCCAATTCATACTGTCAAAACTCATACTGTCCCTATTAAGGGTGGAATGCCAACCTTTCTGCATTCCCCTAGGATTTATCTCAAGTTATCGAAGTTATATCCTTAATTCCACCTGTAAAAAGGTACTTGCATCCTTCCATGGATAATCAAGTCATATATCCTTGATAGATTATCTTGTTCATTATTCCCACATCGATAGTCTATACCTAATTTTATAATAGCATCCTTATTCAAATTGAGGTCAATCCATATGGCCTCCAAAAGATAACAATGGTTATCCGCTTTTCTTTCCTGATTTGGTAATGATAACATGGATGTTCTGGAAGATATTGGTCGTGTTCAACGTGAACATCTTCTTAATAAATCCTCATTTTCTTTTGTTGTTTATCTCAACAGTCATCTCAATGTCGGGATATCTTTCATACCTGGCGTCTCCCTTTCTGGGTATCATGCCACCGGTCTTACACTTCACATTCTTGAAGGTCACTTCCTTCATCCAATTTTTCCTAATTTCTTACTTTCTTGTCTCCTCAGTCTATCCGCGTCTCATTATTTATCCTTCGAACTATCTCAAGGTTTCCCCGAATCCTTCCAACTTGAAGGGGGTACAACATATATATCTCTTATGCCTTCAACCATCAAATTTAACTCATGGGGAATCATCCTCATCCTGACGATCATATACTTTTCTCTTTCTATTACTACGAGTCTTTAGGGATTCCTCATACCCGACTCCCTTATCATTCCTCAAACTCTATTGCCTTTATGCTTCTTTCCACTTCAGTTTCTTTTTATTTTCCTTTCTATTACAATCATTTCACGTACCCACTAATCATTGACTTCAAACATCACGTCGTTCTGGGATTCTTGTCCTCCAGATGAATCTTGACAACTTTTACAATCTTAGATTCATAATTCATCATATTCGTCCGCCTTTGTTCTGGCTCTTAAAGCTTTTACACTATCTCCATAACCTTGGGATTTACTTTCTCGAAAAAGTTTTGACTGAACTTTAATCAGTTTATCATAACCTCTTGCTCCGTGCCTTTCTTGGTCTTTCACCAGTGGGTGGTCTCTCTCTTAGGAGGGTAAGTGACAAAAACAGTCTTTTGTGATTCGTCAATCATTTAGAATCTCAAATGATTCCCGTATTTCCTTTAGCCAGGCTCTTGCCTCGGCTGGGTCAGCTATTTCCTTGGAACTCTGAGAGCTTAGCGACTTAAAGGTCCTGAAAGAATTTAACACCACATTGTTTCCTCGAGGTGGTGGTTAGGGTAAAAGTATAAGTTTTATTTTAGGCAGGTCCATGGTTTTCCCAATAGGAGTACCATCCTGGTTCTTCCTATCTTGCTTGACTTCTATTTCTTCGTCTAAATATTTCTTCCTACTCCCCATAATTGGGGTCATCTTTTAATTTAAAATCCTCATTTTCCACTTCATTATATTCTGGGTTCCTTATATCTTAATTGCGACCTCCCTGATTATCACATTCAAGGTTTGCCCCTAATCTTATTCCTCGTGGAGGCATAATGCTTAGAAAATTTTTGAGAATCTCTGGATATTTGTCTTACTTACTTTGCTTAAGTCTTTCCCTCGTTCAATCCTTGCATGATTGCAAATTATGAATTCTCAAGTTCTATAAACTTTATGGCACTCTCTTAAGTGTTAATAATGCAATTAACAATATGAACTTATCACAAACAAACTGATCTGAACTGAAATTAACGAATATATACTTAACCATTTGTTCAAGGGAACAACAACTAAACACATTAAAGGCAATTACATCAATTGATCTGATCGCTTCTATCCCAAAAGTACTACCATAGATAATCATCTAGTCATCAAAATTAATCATTCAACTTAGGCTAATCCTCCAAAAGCGGTGCTACATGAAACCCTTGTCTGATCGCTCTGGCTCTGCACACTACCATGGATCAAGAAATGCGGGCACGCACGGCATCCCTAACCTGCTCCATCACAGAGGTGATGAGGTCTAAGATAGTCGCAAGTAGAGCTGGATCAACCTGACCCTCAAGATGGCCTCTAGCTGTGATTCGGGTGGTAGCCTCAATCATGTCCATGCTATGAGCTAATCCTGCCGGAAGTACCCCGCCCTCAATTTTTGGTGCAGTAAGTCGGTCCAACAGATCACTTCTAACATTACGGGCCTCAGACAGGCCACCCAAAGTCATATGATAATTGGCGATAAGAGAAGCCTGAGTGGTAGCATCTAGCAGTCCATGGGGTGCAGGTGGTGCAGACCCAGGGGATCCAAATGGATAACCAAGCACGGTATCAGGTGACAATAGTGCAGGAGATAAAGGTGGCATTTCCTCAGTAGGTGCTGGGCTCTGTACAGGGGAGGGAACAGGAATTGGTGGAACCTCATGGATGTCTACAGGAACCTATGGAAGAGGGTCTGATACTGGTATAATTGGTGTCGTGGAAGGCCCCACTCCTTCTGCCCTCATTAACCTTTGTGCCCTTGGTAACTCTTCATCCTCTAGTGCCACCCTCGCGGCCATTCTTACTTTGGTAGTCGCCCTGACTACGGTCATCAATTCCTCAGCGGTCCTCTCTTCATTCCCGTCAGGATCCTCAACGAGATCCTCCTCAGCAACAATCCCTTCTGGGATAACATCCTCAACTGCAACATTCTCAATATGAATCTCATCTGGTCCCTCGTTAGGTTACTCTATCAGATTCACAATTTGATCTCCAACATGTAATAAAACATCCTCATGCTGATGCTCCTGAACCTCAGGGTTCGGTGCCCCGCTGCCCTATATGATAATGAACTATGTTACTACCACGATATTTATAAGGGTTCCCATAAGGGTTTTAACTGTCAGTACTACATTAGGTAGCCCGACTATGAACTTGGCAAGAGTTCTTATTATCTTAGTGAACTTATTATCATAACGCCACATCATCTCTGAGGTTTATAACGCTTGGCTCTGATACCATTTCTGTAACACCCCCAAATCCGGGATCGGGGATTCGGGTTTTCACGAGTTCCATTTCCCTTATCAATATTTAATCTTAACAGTCAACCAAATACTGAGTACTGTGACCCCACAATATACACACACACACACACACACCATAATTTATAGTCTCAGAGATGAATACAAAAATTAACATAAGTCATTTTATTCCACAATTATAAACCGTTACACCTAAAAAGGGTTTCTGAATAATTTACATATTATTTGCCATTATTACAATTCATAATATACATAAGTCTGGTTCATCAATAGTTAAAAGCCTAGCCTATTGGTAGTTCCTACCTCAGCTACGGCGGCATCAACGCTTCCAGAAAACCGCGGAACGTTTCCTGACCGCTTGCGAATTGGAAGCTTTGTCCTGTTCATCTTTTCTATCTGTCGTTGTGTGATGAAAGAAGAAAGCAAGGGTGAGCAACAAGCCCAACGAAATAGTATGTATAATAATTAACAATATATGGGCATTCTCATAGTATTCATGAAAGTCTTGGTCAAGAAGAAATGAACCAAGTTGATATCTTAACGCGACCAAGTCGCCAAATATTCAGTATATATATATATATACACATATACTTTTCACAATCTTTGAAATCCTCTGACATGTATAATATACACAGAGTTCCAGTTTATAACTATATAAATATATCGTTGCAAGGTGATCTCATATATCTAACCTTGTCTCAACGTTTTTCTGAAAATCTTTGTCATGCATAAGATAATCATTAACTGGATATAAGTTGAAAAGATGAAGTTACAAGATACTCCAATATACTTATATCTTTTCCGAATACTACTTGAACCGCCACCGTTCAAGGTATAAACAGTTTCGAAAGTTCATCACATAGATGAGACTACAAGATAAGACTTGGATAGATCCAATCTTTGAAATATTATTGAATGAAATGAAGTTACGAGATACTTCATTTGATGGAAACACCATTATAATTGCTTAACCCCGTCAATGCTTCGGAAACCACCCATTCGTAGCCTTTCGACCGAAATGCTCCGGGTAGTGTTGTAGAAATATCCAACTGGATGATGGACTCATTACAGGAGTTTGCCACGCCAGGAAGACCACTTACGATGATCAGTCGCAGTAGTGCAACCCCACTATTTTCTACATGTAGAGGAGAACCTGCCGGATTTACTTGTCAACCAAACACTGGACTCCTAAGGAATGGACCGTCTTAGCGGAACTTCCAGGCCATTTGGGCCAATATAATAAGGCTGGGCCGGCGCCACTCGACCACTTACGCCACTCCTAGTTCAGATAAAATCCATGACTCTGAAACGTAAAGCTCGTCCCTCCTTTCCCCAAGTAGAAACTTGTTAATACGGCTCCACCAAGAAGTCGTATCTAGTTGGAAAGGAAAACTCACCGACATTTCCCAGGCGATGCCTGTTAATGGATTAACTTGTTCCAAGAATTTTACTTCCCGAGTGTTGGGTAAGAAATCAAAAACTCTTTCATCAAAATAGCAACTTTGTTGCGAATATAAAATACATCCCAGAGCCGGATCCCTCAGGTTTTGAGCGAGTATTTAAATCCCCTTCGAAAGGAGGATCTTAAATATAAAAATGAGTTTTGGGATCCGCCCTAACTTTTAAAATCATTTTGAAGACTCGAAAACATTTATAAGAATGTTTGGAGTAATGTTGATTTAATAAAATAAATCAGTCCCGATATATTAGAAAATATCTGAATATTATTATTTAAATAATATTCCCATAAGGGTGATCTTTTTAAATATAATCGAAGTAGAAGTTTTAAAACTTATACTTGAAATGATTATTAAATAACCAAAGATATACTTATACGAAAGTACTATCTTTATTTGAATAATCAAAAGTAAGTTTGATTATCGATACATTATTCTTTAATAAAATAAAGAATATTATTTAATAAATAAGCAGAGTCATAAGTCCTCGAATGATTATTCAAAAAAATAATATTCATTAAATAAAATAAATGGAGTCATTTGTCCTCGAATGAATATTCAACATAATATTCATTAATATGAATACACGGAGTCATAAGCCCTTGAATGAATATTCAAAATAATATTCATTAATAAAAATAAAGTTATCGAATAAACCTTATTCGATTCATAGTTTTGAAAACTATATCTATCTATATATATATATATATATATAAATATATATAATATACTCGGGAACATCGACTCCCGGTTTTAGAAAATATTCACCTTTGGGTCCCTTATACTAAGGGTATACGCAACTACTGCTTATCTCTAGTATAGGTATTATGCAACTTATAAGCTTTTGAATCAACAATTAGATATCAAGATTACAAAACAGGCATGTATATAAATATCATATCACATGCTCCAATATATCGCAAGACTTTGCTAATAATAATCATACACTTATCACAAGATAATGCATATACATATATACATCACAACAACAGTATAACGGATAGAAAACTTGCCTGAGCGACTGGGGGTGATAAATGGCTTGGGACGAGTCTGGTAACCTGTAAACAACATATAAGTTGGAATTAAACCAAAGTCGCTTATGAATCTATACTTTAACCAATTAGACTCTAACGCTCGCTTTGCGCTCAACGATTCTCTTAAGTCGCTCGAGTACCCTCGGCTCCACCATTTTTAATAAATTATCCATTAAGAGTTTTAAGGCGATTCCTTCGCGAGTACCTTACCAACTGCCTAATCCACTTTACATAAATGTTTCATACTCCAATTAGTCATTTAAGGTCTTTAACCAATGTATCAAAGTAAGGCGAGGGGTAATGGTTCGTTCGCGAAACGCCGTTACTTAAAACGGTCGTTTCTCCTAAACCGCACATCGGATTCAAACGAACCACATATCAAAATGAAGCTCGTAACATGAACTATCTAATCATGGTAATGGTCAAAACCTAACAGTGAGTTCTCGGGTCCTGATGTTAAGAACAAAACAGTCTAAAGTAAATCAGACATTACGATGGCTATGTTTACGCGATTACCAATTTTTATCCTACTCCAAATCAACCACCAATCAACCACAATTGAACCATACAACCAAACTCCAAACATACAATGCTACAACAGCCCCAACAACTCAATATTTCCAATTTTATACTACTTCCCAACATGAACTAAAAGCTTTACTTAAATTCTTTAACTAATCAACAAGATTTACAACTCCAAACACATCACAAAACCAACCAATCTCTAAATACACAAACAACCATGCCTCTCATGAACTATATCAAACAAAACCAAACCTAATGCTCAAAGTAAAGTTAGGGTTTGGAGGGGTTATACCTTCCTTGGATTGATTAGAGTAGCTAGGAAGCCTTAAGAAGCCTTGATCTAACCTCCTACAAGCTTGATCTTTCAAAGAAATCAAGAACACAAAAATTAATTTCAAGAAAGTACTATTCACCATCTTCTTGAATGATTTATAGGAAATGCTAGGAAAGGATTTTGAAGCTAAGATTCCTAGGAAGTATGTAACTTAACTAGGAGAAGCTAGGATAATTACCTTGTAAATTAGCAAGTGGAGGAGCTTGGACTTCCCATTTCTTAAGAAAGGAGCCGAGAGCTTTTGTTCTTGAAAAAGAAATGTCAACTTCTATTTTTGTGTTATGATTTTGTTTTGGCTTGGTTGATGTTGTTTTGTTTGATAATTAACCTTTTAACCATGGTAAATTTTGTGTGGCTTAGAATCAACCAAAAGCACACTTCTCTTTTGGTCATGCTTATGTCATCTTCCCATGTCATCCTCCCACATTTGTCCTCTTCTTGTTGGTATGATGACATCATCATCATTAACCTCTTTGATTAACTCCTAATTACTTGGCTAATGACCGCTGATCTGTTATACGGTTCGCTTAACTTTCGTTCTCGTTTATCGTTTGAGGGATCATACCCGGGATCTTATTACTTGGGTTTTCTTAACCTTTCTCAATACATTATATTCCTTTTATGATCCTCTCTTATAATCCTTGAATTTAAATCCTTTTTATCCTGTTACTTTATACTTAATTCTTTCGGTATCTGGTGGATTTTCAGGAAAAATCAAAGTATTCGAATTTGGATTCTGACGATCTTTACATACACTTATATACCTTATAGAGTACTAATAAGATCTCGGAATAACAATAAAAGAACCCCTACATAGTGTGGCATGGAAAGTTTTCTTATTCAGCATAATCAGCAAAATCACTATTCATAAGGGTTTCAAAAATTCCAAAAATTGGGGTTATTACAGGTTTAACTTCAATCCACTTAGTAAAATAATCTATAGCTATGATCATGAACTTTATTTATACAATGGCCATGGAAAAAGGCACAAGTATATCCATTCCCCACATAGTAAAAGGGATGGGAGAATTGATGGAAGTTAGCATCTCAAGAGGCTGTCGAACAACTGGTGCATGTTTTTGACAATAATCGCCCTTCTTTACATAGTCTTTGGCATCGACCATCATTTCTGGCCAATAAGAGCCTAAACGAGTTATCTTATGTGCCACTGCTCTGCGCCCCAAGTTTTGCCCACAAATACCTTCATGTACTTCTTCAAGAGCCAAACGCGCCTTATCAGGTCTGAGACATCTTAAGTAAGGAACCACATAAGATCTTTTATATAAAATCCCATCAATCAAGGAATATCTCAGTGCTCGCACAACCAATTTTCGTGCTTCAGTCACATCATTTGGCAGCCAACCAGTTTGAATATGGGCCTTAATGGGATCCATCCTTGATGTCCCCAGCCCTATAAGGGCTACAAGCTTAAAATCAATGCTTCGCGTTTTCAAAACACGGAAGTACACACTTTCTGAACTTTTCTCTATCTCTGCTAAAGCGAACTTAGATAATGCATCTTTCTTAGCATTTTCCTCTCTTGGAATGTGCTCAACATGGCATTCATCGAACTGAGTCATCACAACCCTTACTAGGCGGACATACCTGGCCATTATTTCATCTCTTGCCTCAAACTCTCCCTTGACCTGGGATATGACAAGCTTTGAATCTCCACAGACTTTCAAGTTCTTGACCCTCAATGTCCCTCTTCTTTGTCTCTTTTATTACCTTCCGTGTCTTGAGATATAATATCTTCCTGCCCCCTGACTTCTTGGTTGGGTATGGTACACTCCACCACGAAGTCAGTCAACGCCTGGGCTTTTATTGCCATCCGCGGCTTGTACTTGATGTAGAATTCTCCCAATTCTATTGCCCATTTAATCATTCTCCCACTAGCTTTGGGACCGTGAATGATGTTTCTCATGGGCTGATTTGTTAGCACTTCAATTTTATGAGCTTGGAAGTAAAGACGCAATTTCCTTGAAGTCATCACTAGGGCTAAAGCAAACTTTTCAATAGTCGAATAATTCAACTCAGCTTCGTGCAGAATCTTACTAACATAATATATGGGTTTCTGGACTTTAAGTTCCTCTTTAACCAATACAGCGCTCAAGGCATTTTCTGAAACGGCCAAATATAAGTACAAAACTTCATTCAGAGCTGGTTTAGTCAACAATGGCGATTGAACCATATACTTCTTCAATCCTTCAAACGCCTCCTGACTTTCCTCAGTCCATATGAAATCTTTTACTTTCTTCGAGGATTTGAAGAAAGGCAAACACTTGTCTCTGTATTTGGAGATGAATCGTTCTAGAACCGCAACTCTTCCAGTGAGTTTTTGAATGTCCTTTATGGAACGTGGTGGTTCCATATCCAGGATAACTTTTATTTTATCGGGATTGGCCTCGATTTCTCTCTTGGAGACCATCAATCCCAAAAACTTTCCAGATCCCACTCCGAAAGCGCACTTTGCAGGATTTAGCATCATTTTATGATATCACAGCACCTCAAAAGTTTCCCTCAAATGGGTTATGTGATCATTCTTCACCAGACTTTTGACTAACATGTCTTCGACATAAACTTCCATAGTTTTTCCAATAAGATCCTTGAAAATCTTATTTACCAACCTTTGATAGGTAGCTCATGCATTCTTAAGGCCAAATGCCATAACAAGATAACATAAAACACCAAAGTCAGTGATAAATGATACCTTTAGGATGTCATCCTTATGCATCTTAATCTGATTGTATCCACTGAATCCATCCATAAAACTCAGCATCTCGTGACCAGCGGTTGCATCTATCAATGTATCTTTTCTTGGCAGCGGGAAATAATCCTTCGGACATGCATCATTCAGATCAGTGAAATCCACGCACTATCTCCATTTTCCATTAGTCTTCTTTACCATTAAAGGGTTTGCTAACCATTCCAAAAATTATATCTCTTCAATGAAACCAGCCTCCAAGAGCTTTTCTACTTCTTGCTTGATTGCCTCCTGCCTTTCAGGGGCAAAGCTCCTTTTCTTTTACTTTACCATCTTTCAATTTGGATCTATATTCAATTTGTGAGTGATCAGTTCCGGGTCTATTCCAGGCATATCAGCTGCTGACCATGAAAATACATCACTATTCTCTTTTAAAAACCTCACCAATTTCCCTCTAAGGGGCTCCACTAGTGATGCTCCAATGAAAGTTACTTTCTCAGGATCCTCGGGAGCCAATGGAATCGGGACCAAGTTTTCTGCTAGCTTCCCTCTTTTTTCTTATTCTCGCGGACATCCAGATCTTCAATAGGCAGAACCTGCCCCCAACTCTATCAGCCCTAAGAGAGGTTAAATAACAACTCCTTGCCATCTTTTGATCTCCTCTCTCTTCTTCAATCCCGTTCCGGGTGGGAAACTTCATCACTGAATGGAAAGAAGAAAGGACTACCTTAAAAGCATGTATTTTCGTTCTTCCCATGATTGCATTATAAGTTGATCCAGCCTTTACCACTACAAAGTCCAACATCTGTGTTGTTTGTCTTGGTTCCTGACCTATAGTCAGGGGCAACTTAATTAATCCTTCCACGGGGAACTCGACTCCAGCAAAACCATATTTTGGTATATCAGTTTGGGTTAATTGAGAATCTTGTAACCCATCATTATAAAGGTATCATGGAGTAAGATGTTCATTGAAGCTCTATTGTCTACGAGGACTCTCTTCACCGGGTTGTTCCCTATTATTGGTGTTATGACCAGAGGATCTTCATGAGGAAATTTGACACATCTAAATCAGAATCATCAAACGTCATTGTTACTCCTGTCCTAGCTCTCTTCCGAGCTTCTCCGACAATATGCATAACTTCTCTAGTATAAGCTTTCCTTGAGTTTTTAGACGAACCAACAGTAGTTGGTCCTCCAAAGATTGTATTTATCACTGGCCCTCGGGGTCTTGGTCTTCCAAAGATTGCGTTTATCACCGGTCCTCTGGGTTGGGGATATCTCCCCTGATCATCCTGATCCCTTTTATGATCATCAAAGTTCCTTTTTCCATTATTACTTTTGTCTCCTCCATATCCAGTATACTTGCTCAACCTTCCTTTTCATATGAGGAATTCTATTTCATCTTTCAGTTGCCTACACACATCGGTGTCATGACCAGCGTCCTTGTGATATCTACAATATTTGCTCTTATCTAGCTTAGCAGGATCAGCCTTCAGGGGCTTAGGCCAAAGAACTTCCCTATCTCTTTCAATTTCCATTAAGATCTGACTTTTAGGAGCGTTCAGTTTAGCATATTCGGTGAACTTTTATCCAGGTCCTCCATTCTTCGGGGTTGAATCAGTGTTTTGCTCAGTTCTAGGATACTTTTCCTTAGCATTATATTCTAGATCAGTCTTTCACTTCTTGCCACTAGCGGGCTCGTTATTTACTACCGTCTTCCCCATGCTTTCCTCCACGTTGATATACTTCCCGGCCCTATATTGGCTACCTTGTCATCAAGGTCTGGGACCTTCAAAGCTTCTTTAGTGAAACGGTTCAGATAGTCTCTCAAGGACTCCTTTGCTCCCTGCACAATGCTCATGAGGGATGCTGAACTCTTCTCACACACTCTTCTACAGATGAATTGCTTAATGAAAGCTTGACTCAAGTCTCTAAAGGATCCAATTGAATTTGGAGGCAAACGGCTGTACCATCTTTGAGCCATTCCCGACAGGGTTTGAGGAAAGGCCCGACACTTAATAGCGTCGTTCACGGGCTGTAGCAGCAGTGTAATAGAGAATGTTCTTACATGATTAGGAGGATCTCTGGTGCTATCATAAGCTTTGATGGTGGGCATCTTAAACTTCCTTGAGATGTGGGCATTCATTATCTCTTCAGTAAATGGTGGAGTTGGATCATTAGGATCTCCTAGAGGCAGTAGATCACTTGGATCAGCCCTTGGGACAATAGCCCATCTTGGTATTGTACCATCCAGGTCTATGATTGGAGGAGGCTTTCTCCTCCTTAGAGGTAGTGGTGGTCATAGGTGCACCTCTAGGTCGCGCTTCAGCGTTTGGATCTCAGCTTCATGAGCCCTGATCCTCTCCTGTACTTCTTGGGTATTCGTCCCTCGTGTGGTTCTGGGGCATTGGTTAACATCAGACATTGTTTCTTAACCAGCACACCTCCTCCTTGGAGACACATCATCATCCAAGATTCAGAATCTCTTTCAGTGTAAGTGTTGAGTGGCATTTATGACACTTTATAATGCTCTATTAAGCTTTCAATTGATGCATTTGTACTCAAGTTGTTGGTGTTTTAATGCATTTTCTAGTGTTTTTTCATTTCAGGCATTATTCCAGAAATCAGGTGAATTAGCATTGTTTGGTGCTAACATGGTGTTAGGATGGTGTCCAAGGAATAAAGCTCGGGAATCCAACTTATTGCAGCAGGAATTGAAGAAAAGATGAATTTTCTCCAGGAGCACGGCGGGCCCGCGCTGTCATAGTGCGCGCCCGCGCCCAAGCAACAGAGAGCTAGCGCCCCCGCGCTGATAAAGTGTGCGGCCGCGCCGGGTCGGGATCTCAGAATCCTGATTCTACTTGATATCAAATTGGAGGATTTCTACTTTGCATGGGATGCTATATATACTTAAATAAAGGACATTTTCTGTAGAGAGACATACCAGAGCACAAGGAGAAGGAGTAAGAAGACCGTTTTAGCACGATTCAACGAAGGCGAAGAAGATCTTATTTTTACTTGTGATTCTTTGTTCTAAGTTGTAACTTCGATGCTAGTTTTCTTATTCGTGAACCTATACTCTTGTTTCGTACTTGGTTTATTATTTATTCAGTATAAAGACTGTGTTTATTATACCATACTATCATCAGAACCCACGTTAATGATGAGTCCGATTACGGGCTAATCATTATCGTGGGGTTCTAGTGGATTTACTTATGGATTTCTTTAGTTAATTTGTTTCGATGCCTTAGTGGGTGGTGATTGTATGATAACCTAGTATTAGTTATGCTTATTTGTCTTATGAGCGTCGTGAACTTATAAGATAGCGTGTTAATCTTTAATCAAGTGATGGTGAATTTAAGGATTTAGAACTTGCCATGCTATCATAGGTTCATGTGTTATTGTTATGCATGATTCGTAGGTAATTTTAACCATCTTACTTGCCCTGTGTAATCATGATAGATAACTTGTGCATTAAGCCATTATGTTGTCAAATTCTGTAGACATATAGGGTCTTAATATAATTAGTGTCTATTCAGCTTCTATCTCTTTTGTGGATGTCTAGTAGTATGTTATTCGTGCAACGAAAGTTGGCGTTTAGCAGTTTCGTGGTATCTGATTAGCATCATCACCATTGCATGCTAAGTTTAAGATCAATAAGGCTATTGAATGAAGTATTTAATAAAGTTAGAATCCATGTTTGTCTCATATAATATCCAACTCTCTTTATTCTCTTAGTTATTATTGTTTGTTTAATTCGTAGTATAATCAAAACCCCAAATTGTTATTGTCTTAGCATAACCATATCATCGGTGCATAAGTGCATAAATCACATAGTTAACCAAACCAGTCTCTGTAGGAACGAACTAGAAATAATTATATATTACTTGCAATCGCGTATACTTGCGTGAATATTAGCGTGTGTTTAGCCCTAACAAGTTTTTGGCGCCACTGCCGGGGACTGCAGTGTTAACTTTTAGTTTATGTATTTGTCATCAATGATTCCTAAAGTTCATTGACTCAGACATTGTTACTTACCTACTCTTTTTCTTGTCGTATTTCAGGTACTCTAGCGATCGTGTATGCATACGTGTTCGCGAGCTCGAAGGAGAATTCTGGATAAAGACGAGGAAAAAGTTGTAGTGGAGCTAAGGGAAGATTTTGAGGATGAAGAGAAAGTAGTAGAAGAAGAGAAAATCGAAGAACCACCTTTATTAGAGATGGAAGATCAAGCAGATAATACTAAGGGTTTGATGGACTATTCTAAGACTAAGATCAATGATATTCAATCAAGCATCATCAGGCCAGCCATCGCGGATAAACACTTTTGGAATCAAGTCGAGCACGATTCAGATGATACAGAACTCAGTTCAGTTTAGGGGTTCTCCTACTGAAGACCCTAACATGTACATCAGGGATTTCATCGAAATCTGTGACACTTTCAAGTTCAACGATGTGTCTGAAGATGTTATCAAGCTGTGACTATTCCCATTCTCTTTGAGGGATAAAGCAAAGTGCTGGTTACATTCTCTACCACCAAGGTCTATCACTAAATGGGAGGATCTTTCTCAAAAGTTTCTCACTAAGTTCTTTCTTATGGTGAAGACTGCTGCAATCAGGAATGCTCTTACTCAGTTTGCTTAGCAAACTGGTGAATCCTTGTGTGAGGCTTGGGATTGAGATAAGGAGATGCTAAGGTAGTGCCCACACCATGGCATGCCTGATTGGATGATTATCAACTGTTTCTATAATGGTTTAGGTGCACAATCTAGACCTATGCTCGATGCAGCATCTAGTGGAGCCTTATGGGCTAAAAGCTACAATGAAGCTTATGAGTTGATTGAACTAATGGCAGCTAATGAATACCAGAATCCTACACAAAGAATGTTGCAAGGCAAGGTAGCAGGAATTCTGGAAGTGGATCAAGCTACGGCTATAGCTGCTCAACTTCAAGCTTTGACGATGAAAGTGAACTCTTTGGCTAATTATGGAGTTAATCAAATCACTAGTGTTTGTGAGCTTTGTACGGGAGCATATGAAACTGAGCAGTGTGCTATTTTTAGTGAATCTGCTCAATTTGTGAGCAACTTTCAGAGATCGCAGCAACAAGCTCCAGCCACTTATCATCTGAATAACCATAATCATCCTAACTTCAGCTGGAGCAACAATCAGAACATGGTGCAACAGCCTTATCAGCCATATACAGCAAGCAATATAACCCTCCTATTTTCAACAACAGCAATATGCACCAAGGCAACAACTTCAACTTCAGCAGTTACCTCAAGCTAATGAAAAATCTGAATTGGAGGAGTTGAGGCTCATGTGCAAGAGCCAAGCTGTTTCTATAAAAACCTTGGAGAATCAGATTGGGCAAATTGCTAATGCATTACTGAATCGTCAACCTGGCACGCTTCCAAGCGATACTGAAGTTCCAGGAAAGAAGGAAGCTAAGGAGCATGTTAAGACAATTACATTGAGGTCTGGTAAGGTTGTGAATCCTGAAAAAGCTAAAGCTCTAGTTTCTAAAGTGGAGGCTGAAGAAGAAGTTATGCAGAAAGAAGCAGAAGTGGAACCAAGGAAGACTACTGTTGAGCACACTCCTCCTGAGGGTAATACAGGGGAGAAATAGATCTATCATCCACTTCATTTTCCTAAGAGGCCGCAGAAGAAAAAGCCGGATAAGCAGTTTGTGAAGTTTCTGGAGGTGTGCAAGAAACTTCACGTCAACATACCTTTTGCTGAAGCTCTTAAACAAATGCCTAGTTACGCGAAGTTCATGAAAGTTATTCTCTCTAGGAAGGTGAAGCTTGATGACTTAGAGACCGTTGCTCTCACGGAGGAATGCAGTGCGGTGCTGCAACAGAAATGGCCTCCGAAGCTTAAAGATCCTAATAGCTTCACTATTCCTTGCACCATCGGAAAGGTGTCATTTGATAAGTGTCTATGTGACTTAGGAGCTAGCATCAATCTGATGCCATTGTCAATCTTCAAAAAGTTGGACTTGCCTGATCCAAAGCCTACATACATGACTTTGCAGTTGGACGATCGTTCTATTACATATCCGCGAGGTATTGTGGAGGATGTCTTGGTCAAGGTGGATAAACTCATCTTCCATACTGATTTTTTAATTCTTGATTTCGAGGAGGATAAAAAAATTCCCATAATCTTGGGAAGACCTTTCTTGGCTACTGGCCGAACCTTGATAGATGTGCAGAAATGTGAGCTTACCATGCGAGTGATGGATCAGGATGTAACTTTTAACGTATTCAATGTCGTGAAATTCCCTACGAAAAATAAGGAGTGCTTTAAGGTGGAGATGGTCAATTCTGTGGTTAATTCCGAACTCGATCGATTGCTAAGCTCCGATGCCTTAGATAAAGCCTTGTTAGGGAATTCGAATAGTGAAGATGATGAAGGTGATGAGCACTTGCAATATTTGGATGCTTCTCCCTGGAAGTGAAAGATTGATATGCCTTTTGAATCTCTTGGATTGGAGGAGCTGAAAAGTTCTCTGAAGCACCTCAAGCCATCTATTGAATAAGCTCCTGCTCTTGAGCTTAAACCTTTACCTGAATATTTGAGGTATGCATTTTTAGGTGATGCATCTACTTTGCCTGTTATTATTTCATTTAACCTTTCAGGTAGCGATGAGGAGAAGATTTTGAGAATTCTTAGAAAATTCAAATCGGCAATTGGTTGGACTATAACAGATATCAAGGGAATCAGTCCTTCGTATTGCATGCACAAAATTCTACTAGAGAAAGGAAACAAGCCTACTGTTGAACAACAGAGAAGGCTAAATCCGATCATGAAAGAGGTTGTAAAGAAGGAAATCCTCAAGTAGCTAGATGCAGGGATCATCGATCCTATTTCTGACAGTTCATGGGTGAGCCTAGTTCAGTGTGTGTCAAAGAAAGGTGGTATCACTTTGGTAACAAATAAAAAGAATGAGCTTATTCCTACATGAACAATCATGGGGTGGAGAGTTTTCATGGATTATAGGAAGCTGAACAAAACTACAAGGAAGGATCACTTCCCTCTTCCTTTCATTGATCAGATGCTTGATAGATTGGCTGGGCATGATTACTACTATTTTCTGGATGGCTATTCAGGATATAATCAGATTTGTATCACTCCATAAGATCAAGAAAATACTACATTCACATGTCCTTTTGGTACTTTTGCTTTCCAAAGAGTTTCTTTTGGGCTATGTGGAGCACCAACCACTTTTCAGAGATGTATGATGGCTATCTTCTCTGATATGATTGGAAATAACGTAGAAGTGTTCATGGATGATTTTTCAGTCTTTGGAACTTCTTATGATGAATGTTTGCACAATCTTGGGTTAGTGCTGAAAAAGTGCGTTGAGACCAACTTGGTTCTTAATTAGGAGAAATGTCATTTTATGCTGCGTCAAGGCATTATACTTGGTCACAAGGTTCCTAGTAAAAGTCTTGAGGTGGACAAAGCCAAGGTGGGGGTTATCGAAAATCTCCCTCCAATAATTTATGTTAAGGGAATTCGCAGTTTTCTTGGTCATGCGGGTTTCTATAGGTGATTCATCAAGGACTTCTCGAAGATTTTGAAGCCATTGTACAATTTGCTAGAGAAAGATGTTCCTTTCAAGTTTGGTGATGAGTGCCTGACTGCTTTTGAAACACTGAAGAAGAGTTTGATTACGGCACCTGTCATAACTGCACCTGATTGATCTGGACCATTAGAAATGATGTGTGATACAAGTGACTATGCA